>NC_052048.2:97866201-98166201 GCF_903992535.2 Arvicola amphibius
CAAGACATTGTGGGGGTCTTTTGTTTGCTTTTAAATTATTTTATTTCATGTGCATTGGTGTTTTAGCCTGCATGTGTGTGTGTGTGTGTGTGTGTGTGTGTGTGTGTGTGTGTGTGTAAGGGTATTGGATACCCTGGAACTGGAGTTACAAACACTTGTGAGTTACCATGTGGATGCTGGGAACTGAACCTAGGTCCTCTGGAAGAGTAGTCAGTGTTCTTAACTGCTGAGCCATCTCTCCAGCACTATTCATTTGTCTTCAGACCAAGTCTTGCTATACTGCCTCAGCTGACCTAGTATTCTCTTAGTAGCCAAGCACAGCAATCCTCCTACCTCAGTTTCCCAAGGACTGGAGTAAGAGGCTTATGTCATGCCTGTCAGGATCAGGGCACTCTCTGAAAACATCCCTGACCTGGTAAGGCTATGGGTATGCCAGGCTTCATGGATAGATAGGGCTATAAGCATCTTGACACCAGAATAGACCGATGCTTGCAGGCCAGGAAGGGAGGTAAAGACCATGTTATTACAAGGAAAAAGAGAAAGACACAACATAGTTTCATGATCTAATAAAAACTGTGTGGAGAATAGGATGTGAACCTTCTTTTATTAAAGTTAGAGAAGAGAAAAATCATGGATTAGAAATACAGCTCAGCTGGTGGAGTTATTGCCTAACAACCACAAAGCCCTAAGTTATGGTTTCTCTTGCTATGAAGACACCAGAACCATGGTGACTCTTATAAAGAAAAACACTTAATTGCGGCTGGCTTACAGTTCAGAAGTTTAGTTCGTCATCATCGTGTTTGGGGGCATGGCGGTGTGCAGGTAGACATGGCGCTGGGAAAGGAGCTGAAAGTGGCAAAGATAAAGAGAGCTCCATCTTTATCTGCAGGTGACAGGAAGTGAACTGGGGCACTGGGTGTGGCCCGAGCAGATATGAGACCTCAAAGCCCACCCCCACAGGCCAACAAGGCCATATCTATTGTACCAAAGCCTCAGCTCCTAATAGTGCTAATCCCTATGAGCCTAGGAGGGTCAGTTACATTCAAACAACACAAGGAGAACATGCCAAGCCCTTACCACTGCCGAGGAGTTCTGCCACAGGGAGCACAACTTCTGAGAAACTAAACAAAAACTTCCCTCGTGAGTAAAGCCACATCTCCTTGACCATACCACGAAGCGCAGGGTTCCCAGCATCTCATTGACCTTGGCGGATAGCCTCTGTCATCAGGGGAGCCATCTGCCACGTAGGTGGTCAGTAATCATAAGCAGGGATTATCATCACAGAGCCCGGCTGAACTGCACCAGGGAATGGCAGTGATAGAAATCTGTACTCTCTGCAGTGAGTGTCCTATCAGCAGAAAGACCTTCCTTGCTGGCCCAGCACTATGGAGGGGACAGGAACTCCACAGCAGGATTTGCAAGCACTGTGAAGAGGTGAGAATCTCTAACTAGATCCCTGGGTTTCCCTTCCAGCACACTCTACAATTTCTATCACTACTTCTACATGGCGACCAACACGCTCTTCTACGTCAGCTCGGCAGTGACCCCGGTCCTCTACAACGCTGTGTCTTCTTCCTTCAGGAAGCTCTTCCTGGAATCCCTCAGCTCTCCATGTGGTGAACAGCACTCCCTGGTGCCCTTACCCCAAGAAGCCCCAGAGTCACCCCCTAGTACATACAGTTTCCGGCTTTGGGGATCGCCAAGAAACCCCAGCCTGGGTGAAATACAAGTATGAAGAGAATGACTGCCTGGGACATGCCCATCAGACATGCCACACCATCACTAACAATCCAGGTGGACCTCCTACCCAGCTCAGTCACTGGCGAGTGCCTACTGCAGGCAAGCCACATAACACCCACTACTCTCAGCTTCCCACCTGTGCCACCGAGTTAAAGAATAGGAACCGTTGTCTAGTGATGAAGGTGTCCAGTGCCAGGCCTGGTACATAGCCAATACTCAATAAATTTAGCTGGTGATAATCTTTTTTTTTTCTGTGTGTGTGTCAGCATGTGCGTGTGAACACACATGTGTATGCACATTCATGTTTGTGTATCTTATGTGGTCTTGTGTGTCCATGTGCTCATGTATGCGGAGGCCAGAGATAATCATTGTCTTAGTTAGGGTTTCTATTGCTGTGAAGAGACACCATGATCATGGCAACTCTTATAAAAGACAGCATTTAATTGGGGCTGGCTTACAGTTCAGAGGTTTAGTTTATTATCATCACAATAGGAAGCATGGTGGCATACAGGCAGACATGGTGTTGGAGAGGTAGCTGAGAGTTCTACATCTGGATCTGCAGGCAGCAGGAAGAGAGAGACACTGGGCCTGACTTGAGCATTTGAAACCGCAAACCCACCCCCCAGTGACACACTTCCTCCAACAAGGTCTTATGTCCTAATCCTTTCAAATAATGCCACTCCCCATGAAGGCCATTTTTATTCAAACCACCACAAACATTCACCTTGTTTTTGAGACACAGTCTCTTCCAGGACTTGAATTCACCAAACATGTTAGACTAGCTGGACAGAGTCCCAAGTGTCCTGTCGCTGTCTCCCTGGCACTAGGATTCCAAGTGTATACCACCACCACACCCATGTATGTTTAAAAAGCATGGATTATGGTAACTGTTTTAGAATTTCTTTCTCTAGGATTTCTTTCTCTCTTTTTTTTCAAGACAAGGTTTCTCTGTGTAGCTTTGGAGCTCTCCTGGAACTCACTCTGTATACCAGGCTAGTCTCGAACTCACAGAGATCTGCTTGCCTATATGTCCTGAGCACTGGGTGGCACCACCACCACCTAACTTGTGTTAGGATTTCTGTGAAGAGACACTATGACCACAGCAACTCTTAAAAAGAAAAACATTTAATTGGGATGGCTCACTCACAGTTCAGAGGTTTAGTCCATTATCACCATGATGTGACATGGTATACAGGCAGATATGGTGCTGGAGAAGTAGTCAAGAGTCCTACATCTTGACTTGAAGGCAACAGGAAGTGGTCTGCCTCCGTAGGTGTAGCTTGAGCATATCTGAGAACTCAATGGATGGGTAATGAACTGGAAGTGTAAACCAAATAAACCCTTTCCTCTCCAAGTTGCTTTAGATCAGTATTTACCAGAGCAACAGAAAAGCAAACTAGACCAGCGCCCCCTCCCCATCTTGCTTCTTCAGTTTCTGGCAGACGATCCTTAATGTTCTATGCTCGAAGATCTCTCACTCCAGCCTGCACCTCCTTGTCCCATGACCTTGGCGTGCTTGTGTTCCTCAGGGGAGATGCCACTTAGGGCTACCTTCACTCTAGGACAGTGGTTCTCAATCTTCCTACCGCTCAAACCCATTAATACAGTTCCTCATGTTGCGGTGACCCCCAACCATAAAATTATTTTCATTGCTACTTTGTAGCTGTAATTTTGTTACTGTTACAAATTGTAATGTAAATATCTGTGTTTTCCGACAGTCCTAGGTGATCCCTGTGAAAGGGTCCTTCGATCCCTAAAGGGGTCACAACACAGAGGTTGAGAAGGGCTGTTCTAGTATAATCTTAGCCAGTTTACATAGCAAGGACCCATTTCCAAATGAGACCAGAATCCTGAGGTGTTGAGGGTTAGGACCAATATGTCATTGCAGGACCCAATACCTCTTTTGAAGATCATGAAAACCCCCACCTGGGAGGGCAGGCAGGCCTGCACCTCTGGATAGAAGTTTCTGTTGAACAGGGACAGGCACAAGCATGACCCCAGTCCCCAGAAAGAATACAAGAGCTCGCCAGAGTTTAATGAAGAAAGAGAGAAACTGGGGCAGTATATTTGGGGAATGACAAATTCACTCACAGGATCCTTGTTTCTTCCCTGGGCATGAAGGCTTTTAAAAATCTGTACTGGCCTTTCCAACTGCTTTGCCCATTAAGATGCTAATCTTTTCTGAGCTGGGACATCTGCCCAGACAAGCAGATTGAAAAAGAAATGAGATCAGTTGTTGCTGGAGACCGCCTTGGTTCATGGTCCTCCCTCAAATAAAAGCTGTCTGTAGAGGCTAAAGACAGGTCGAATGTTTTCAGTGCAAATTTCTGAATGAAAAGGGATTAATAAACTCAGATCCCCAGGCACTTTGCAAAAGGTGTAAAATCCAGTGGGTTTGGTACCGACTCGTGTTTGTTATAGACTCATGTCCAATATGCAGCCCAAGTGGGCTTCCAGTGAAAAAGTATGGGATCAATACATTTATCCAATACAGAGCAAGAGAAGCCAACAGTCCCTTCCACTCTGTGACAGTGGCGGCAGTGGGTTAAGATGGGAAGCTGCCGAATGTTGACAGGGATGGTACTATGCTCGAAGGTCTACTCTTTTCTCACCTAACCCCAGTGCAGTCTTAGGTCACTTAGTCTCTTTGTTAAAATGGTCCCAATGACATCTACTTCAGAGGATGACATAATTGTTAGCCAAGACTCAGTGGTATTTGCTGAGCCTTGGGATTTACTCTTTGGCTAACACATGTCCTGGAGAGTTGAGTCCAAGGATCCTGGCTTCTGTTTTTGCTCTCCCCACCCCAAGACATGATGCTGTAAGAACCCCAACTTACCTACTCTTACAAACTCCAAGTCTCCGGTATCTCTCATCTCTTATCATAATATTCTCTACACTGCTGAAAGCATTTGGGTAGCTTTTCCCTTTAGGGACTACACGTATCAGAAAGGCCTGTGTGAGCCCAGATGACGAGAAACAGAATGAAGCTCTAAAGTCAGGAGCTAAAGCAGTGGTCCTCAACTTGTGGGTCATGACCCCTTTGGAGAAATCAAATGACCCTTTCACAGGGGTTGCAGATATCCTAATAGCGGATATCTTGCATATCAGGTACTTACATTACAATTCATAACAGTCCCAATTACATAATAGCACAATTACAGTTATGAAGTATAGCAACGAAAATAATTTTATGGTTGGGTGGTCACCACAACGTGAGGGACTGTATTAAAGGGTTGCACCCTTAGAAAAGTTGAGAACCACTAAGCTAGAGAATTCTGGGTTACCATGTATGTTCATGCCACTTATTCATGAAGACCCATCAAGCATATACGTGAAGCCCCAGGCACCTGGTGACCCAAGCTGAGTTGAACTCAGGTAATGGTGAAGTTTGTGTTTGGGTTGGAGCATTATATTGGGGTTTAAGGGTATTCTAGCTGGTTAGATTTGAACCCGAGGATAACTTATCCTGGCTTAGGATAATTAAGGGTCTCAACCAGCTGCGTATCCTGGCAAGGATTCTTCTGGATCTCGGAGTGCTCCCTAAGTGAAGAAATTGGACATATAACAGTTGGTTGTGTTGGAGCTGTCAGAGATACTTGAATGTGGCTTCTGTACAAAATGACATGTGGCCAAGAGTCTATGACATCACTGCTCCTATCAGAATGTCTGTAGAATGAGAAGAACTCAGGACATCAGGAAAAAACCATGTGGTGGAGACTAAAAACCTTAGAACCTCACTAACTCCACAGCTACTAAAGATCTTTTAACTAATAGTTGGCACATGCTCCGTTACCCATATAACAAGCTAAGTTTTCCAGTTCAGAATAAGTGGAAGGGCTCAGTTGGTAGAGTGCTTTACCCAGCAAGCAGGAAGCCCAGGTTTGGTCCCCAGCATCATATTAAACAGGCATGATGCTACATATAATCCCAACTCCCAGAGGCATAGGCAGGGGGGTTACTGTAAATTCATGGCCAGCCTGAACAACCTAGTAAATTCAAAGCCAACTAGAGCTACATAGTAAAACCCTATCTCCAAACCAAAACAAACAAAAATCAGAAGAAGTTGAGGCTATATGGTTTCTTGGTACTAGAGTGTAGATGGGAGATTTTCTGGTGACACCTCTGCCCCTCTGTACCTCCTCATTTGTTCCTTCTTTAGGAGTGTTCAGAGAGAAATTGGTAGGAATATTAACTCAAAAGAGCAGATTTCAATCTTGCCTAGAAAAGAGACCAGGAGCAGTGTGTAGCAACCATCCCTGCCCCTGGGAAAGAGGTACAGTCTCCCAGATAGACAAAGAGCAAAGTCAAGGGCAAGCTTTGCCAGTTAGAGAAACTGAACTGGTCAGCCTTTTCTTTAATCTATGACTCCAGAGAATGACCCCGGGCACAGGAGCCTGGGGAAGGGTGCAGGGCTTGCTGCACATGGGGCTGGAGCACACTTCCCAAGGTGACTGTGATCAGTTGTTGGTGACATGGCTCCCATACTTCACAAGGAAGTATGGTGCCTCCACAGGGGAAGAGAAGCATTACAAAGGAAGAAGTTGGAACCAAAAGATCTTGGAAGCAAGATGATAATGGAGGAACATACAGCAAGACATGGAGTCATGGTTCCCTGATACACTTGGACGCTCTTCTGGAAGAGGAGAGGAAAAGAGAGAAACAAGACCTGGAAGGCATGGAAGAACAGTGGTGATAATAAGAAACCACAGGATTTCCCAAGAGAGAAGAGCAGGGACTTGGTAGGAAGTTTTAAAACTACTACTACTACTACTACTACTACTACTACTACTACTACTACTACTACTAATAATAATAATAATAATAATGACACAGATTAATGGAGTTTGGTACAATGATTCTTTTCCTATGTGTATGTGAGAGTTGTATGCACACTATGTGAGTGTAGTACCCAAGAATTGCAGAAGAGGGCATCATCTCCCAGAATGCGAGCTATAAACAGTTATGACTAGCCATGCAGTGTTAAACCTCGGTCCTCCAGAAGAGCAGCCTGTGCTCATAACCCCTGGGGTGTCTCTCCAGCCCCTGCTGTGATATTTCAACCATTTATACAGCATACACTGGTCAATTTGGGGTAATTAGCACTCCCTCCATCATTGTTTTCAGACTTTGGGCTTCTCTCTTCTAGATCTTTATAATGACATTTTATATGACTGTATTGATTACAGCCATCCCCCTGTTCTCCTGTGAGTTTGGGGGCACCATCAACCCCTCTCCATTCTGCCTTCCCCACTCTCATTTTTTCCAGACTCTGGACATGACTTCTTCACTTTCTGGATGACTTTCTTCGGCTTCCACATACAACAGAACATAGTGGTGCTTGTCTTTCTGTGCCTGATCTACTGAAATGTTTGTTTTTTGTTTGCTTGTTTTTGCAGCACTAGGGCATAAAGCCAGGGACTTGTGCATGTTGGGCAAGCAAAACCATCAGAGCTACATCCTCAGCCTTTCTGGGCATTTTAATATGAGAAATGATAGGAAAATCTGTGAAACACAGAAGGGGCACTACCGAACACATGAAACTTCCTTTTACAAAAAAAATCACAAACTTCTACACAAGTATTAGTATTATTTTTTTTTGAGACAGGTTTTCTCCATGTAGCTCTAGCTGTCCTGGAACTCATTCTGTAGACCAGGCTGCCTTCAAACTCAGAGATCTGCCTGCCTCTGCCACCAGAGTGCTGGGATTAAAGTTGTTCTCCATGTTCTGGATAACCCTTGAAAGGCGATTGAAAGATGAACCAACTCTAAGGAAAGCCTTGGCCAGAGAGAGGCAGACAGATGTGGGCAGATCAAGTCCAGGCTGGGGTGCAAGACCAAGAGCCAGACAGATGTGGGTAGATCAAGTCCGGGGCTGAGGTGCAAGACCGAGAGCCAGACAGATGTGGACAGAGATCAAGGCTGGGGTGCAAGGCTGAGAGTCAAACAGATGTGGACAGATCAAGTACGGGCTGGGGCACAAGACTAACCTATACTGTGCCCTCTTGTGTGACTTTTTCTATGCAGGAGAAGTTAAGATTTGCCAAGCACATAGAACAGGGTGGGAAAGTGTTATATAAATGGAAAGTAATAAATATGTATTCCGTTAAATATGTGGAGATGAACACACTTCATTTGCCTGGCACATAAAATTAGCAGGTCCCAAACATGGAGCTCATCTCTCTTGCCTCAAGGAGTCCAAGACAACCAAATAGACAGACACTGGCAAAACAGATGTCTGGGCAGAAAATTCAAAAAATTTTAAAAAGTACTCCAATTGCCAAGGAAACACGAGGTCATATTAAGGACATTAAAACCAGCATTGAGTCTTTCGAGAGAAAGGAGACAGGAGAGGCAGGAACTGTAACAGAGAAGATTATCAATGGCCAGGAACACTTGAGAACGAGGAAGGAGGACGGTGACGGCCAGGATTGGGAAGGTAATTCTACAGAAACAACGCGAAGGTGGGCAGCTTCCCTGGGAGGCAGGCTCCACGGCCCCCACAGTTCCACAGCTGGAGAGCTATGGTTATAAACTACCTCCCTGAGTGTGTAAGGCTAAGGACAGTCAGTCAGTGAGCTGCAGCAGGTGGACCCATGACAGAAACGGCCAGGGCTGTCATCTTGCTACGTGTGATGGTCAACACTACCAAGCTGGTAGGAGCTAGAATCATATGGTTAACATTGTCAAATTCTCGGCATATCTGTGAGGAGGTTCCTAGACTGGAATAGATGAGGCCAGACTGTCCACCCTAAATGTGAATGACAGCATTCTAGGGGCTGGGCTTCCATACTGAAAGGAAAGAGAGAAGCTGGTTGAGCACTGTCATTCATCTCTTTCGGCTTCCTGACTGAGAATGTCATGTGACCAGCCACCTCATGCATCTGCCACCATGCCTTCCCCACGATAGCCCACACCTTCAAACCATGAACCATGGTAAACCCTCCTTCCTTAAGTGGCTTCTGTTGGGTCTTTTCCATAACAACAAGCATAGCAGGTAACACACCAAGTTTCTCAACTTTGCCAGAAGCTTGATATGGGAGCAAACAATCAGAATTGAATCTGTGAGACCACAGAAACTGTGGCCCAACAATTAGGCTCTGTCCAAACAGCAAGTGAATTCTGAGATCTCAGGAGCTTAACCCAGGCTGGGGGTGGAGGTCAGGGTGGGCGTGTCCTGGGTTATGGGTTCTTGTCATAGAACACCATCAAGAGGAGGAAGATGGCTGTTTGTGGTCCTGGCTCCTTCCATTTCTTTGGGCCTCCCTCCTAACACAGCCACATCCTGGAGTCTCACACAGGTTTCAGAAGCATTGTCTAAAGGCAAACACTAAGCTGCAGTGAGCAGTCGGATAAAGAAGAACAAGCTTTTCACTAAGAATGTCCCATCGCCCAAGAGATCACCTGTGTGAATCCGACTTCAGGGGCAGGTCCTGCGGATCAGAGAGCCCCAGCTTCTGATGTTTCCTCTCCCTGTTGGGAATGTTATGAACACCGCCTTCTAGTTTCTCCCTGCCTCCTGATTTTCCCTTCCCCGCTGTCAGAGCCCTAACCTAGTGTATAGTATTTGCAGGGGAGGAGATGCTATATATAGCTTAGTATTTTCTACTCTCTCTACTCTAGGAACCCAGCTGCTCCGTCGGGCTGGACAAAGGAAAGTCAGTTTTCTCCACAACAGTCACTAGGCATCATCAGCCATTTGTAGTTCTGCCATTTCCTGCTGTATCTAGCTCGGAGCAGTGTCCCCGGTCTGCAAAGCATTGGGGCCATTGTTACTCCCGGTAGCCACCAACAGAGGCACATAGTTTTATTCCCTAGACCTGTAGTTGAGTTTTGTGTTTTGGATAAACACTGTCATCTCTCTTTTTTTTTCTGGTTTTAACCTTGTTTAAAGTTGCTCCGTGAGATCCGGTTCACTGTGCACATCTCCACACAGCTTCCCTCTCCTCCCACTCTCTGGCAATAACGGTATTTTTTTTCTGGGTCTTTACTGTGTTAATTTCTGCAGTTCCTGCTTCCGTATCTTGTTCACCTGACCTTCCCTACAAACTCCAGGTGACTGTGGAGGCTGAACATGCTCTCTTTTCTCTAATTCAGTGGTTCTCAACTTTCTTCATGCTGTGCTCCTCCAGTACAGTCCCTCAGGTTGTGCTGACCCCCCAACCATAAAATTATTTTTGTTGCTACTTCATAACTGTAATTTTGCTACTGTCATAAATCATAATGTAAATATCCGATATCAAGGTTATCTGATAGGGGACCCCTGTGAAGGTTGTTTGACCCCCCTCCGGGGTTCTGACCCACAAGAACTCCTGTCCTCATTTGCTTTGTGTTTGGTTTTCTATCATAGCAAAAGCGAAATAACTAACACAGTCCACCCTCACCGTCCACCTTGAGACGGGGTCTTCCATTGTCCCTATGCACGTCAGCCAGGAGCTTCAGGGGTTCTGTTCCCATCTCCCATGTCACTGCAGGATGTATGCATCCACACCCAGCTTTATCTGAGTCCTGGGGTTCCGAACTCGGGTCCCCATGCTTGCATGGCAAGTATTGCACTCACCGAGCGATCGCCCTAGCTCTCTGTGGCACAGTTCTTATATTCTTTCCCAGAGTATACTGTCTTGCTATGAGATTTGAAGCAGGCAGTCCCAGGAGAACACCGGCTAAACTCCGTCTCCTCGAAACAATACCATCTGAACCCACCATACAAACAAGAAGTGCCTTACGTGTTTTATTTATAAGACTGGAGCAGTCGAGAGTGTTAGTGTAAATTAACTAATAAACGGGGGGGGGGGATGGCTTAGGGGCTGCTATTTACAGGAGACGAGCTAAACTAGAGACCATCAGGTTTGTTCCAAATCAGGAATCATGACATTCACAAAGTGATTGTTTTATAAACATTGATCTAAATATTTTATACTTGTATATTTTTTCCATGGGGGGAAAAGGTTGACAGGAAATCTTTGGCATCAACTTGAACAGGTTTCTCCTTGGACCGTCACCATGCCCAGTGCCTGTCCACCTCTAATGGGCCCAAGGATTGTGTTCTGATTACGTTTTCAGCAACCTCAGTTTTCCCGTTAGCCGTGGGTCACTCCTAAAGCACTGTGGGCTGGAGGGAGCTGTACAGCGGTCTGAATTGTGCTTCTGGTTCTTGTCACAGCTTGTGCTCTTTGCATCATAATGTTCATCTTTTACAGTCCTTCAAGGAGTAATATAAAGCGTACACAGAGACCAGCCACTAGGGGGCGTCCTAAGGCGGTGATCTAAACACCCACTGGGGAAACACACATCTGCTTGCTTCTCTCTGATCCCACTTTCTTTGGGCAGGCCAGAGACTCTCTCTCTAAATGAACTAAGATGAATAAGAAAGCTCGTGCTATCTCACTGAAAAGTGAACTTCAAAATATTATAAATCTGGTCCTTAATTGGTTTGATTCTCTCTCTCTCTCTCTCTCTCTCTCTCTCTCTCTCTCTTTCTCTCTCTCTCTCTCTCTCTCGTGCATGTGTGTATGTATGTATGTGTGTGTGTGTATGTATGTGCGCGTGTGCACACAGGCCTGAGCACACACAGAGGTCAGAGGAGAGCATTGGGTCCCTCAGAGCTGGAATTGCAGGCATTTGCAGAACGCTTGGCTTGCCATCTATGTGCTGGGCTCCCAGCTCCAGTGCTCACGACTGGACAGCAAGCACACTTACACCGCTGAGCCGTCTCTCTGGCCCTCTTCACTGTCTTGTACATCACTTTGGTTTTCATTATTTTTTTCATGTAAGCAATTTGGTCCTCTTTCCTTCGGAAGGCAATCCTCAGTCCACTGCGACAATCCTAATTTCCTCCCTAAAGTCCTTTGGTTTGTAAGAAAACTTCTTTTCCATTTTGCCCTTTCTAAGAGGTAGGGTATTTACCCTGTATTCTTTTAAGAGTCCCATTTTTTTTCTAAAGTAAAGCAATTCATTTTATCATATTAAACTGGATGCCTTTGGGCTAGCTTCCAAAGAAGCTAGAAAAGCTTGAAGCTAGAAAAGCTAGAAGCTGCAAAGAAAACTTGGAGGTGTTTAAATAATTCTTATTAAAATGATCTGCTCCTTCTGTCTAGTCTCCGGCCTTTACAGTTAAAACGTTCCTTTGGAATGTTGCTCTGGAGGGAGTCACGGGAAACCTACTGAGTGACATCATAGTCACAGGCTCTGTGACAAGACGACCCAGGATTCTCTTGAGCAGGTCAAGCTTGTCCCTGGAAGCATACGAGCGACAGCAGAGCTCAAATTTCATCCTGCATAAGACGAACTTCAAGGTAGCCCGGGGCATGTGGACTGGCCCAGTCTTCAGTTTTCTTGAAATCAAGGACTCGTGGCTGTAGCTTTACGTCATTACCTGCCACGGGACATTGTGACATGTGTCACAAGGGTCTGTGCATGATTGAGTTCATACAGCCTTTGGTCTGAAACCTTCACCAGCCTTAGTGACAGGTGGGTCCTGATGACCCCACACTCTCAGGAGTTCTTCCAGCCCCACCCTCTCAGATGTGCCGTCCAGTGAGGAAAAAGAGTGGCCTGTCTTCCTTGGCGTTGGCTGTCTGGAACTCATCCCGAAGCCGGAACTGCCATTCATCCTCCAACTCCAGGCGGACCACGGTCTGGCGGAGTGAGTTTCGGTCTTGGCAGATCACACACAAGGTGGCTCCTTGAGAGGGCAATGACAGAGGCACGAAGAGAAAGGGGTTGAGTCCTTCCAAAATACCCACTCACAATAGCCAACAGCTGGGTGGAAGTGCCAGGCACCCCGTGGCCTCTGGGATCCCACTCGCAATAACCAAATGGCTGGGTGGAAGAGCCAGGTGCCCCGTGGCCTCTGGGATACCCTTCACAAATAACTAAATGGCTGGGTGGAAGTGCCAGGAGCCCTATGGCCTCCGCTCCTGTCCAAGTGACTCCTAATCTCAACATCATTGACAATGATAGGGATTAGGCAGGCTTGCTGGGAAGACAGTATAGTGGGCAGAAAAGATGAACAGAACAGGGATGAAGGGGAGCGGAGATGGCGGCTCGTTGCCAGGTCAAACCGTCTCAGCTCCAACCCTGGGCTCTCATGCCACTACTTATCTCAGTTCAACCATTCTCAGTCATGTGGGCCTTGGGCAGCTCATACCTTTGCCACATGCCCCACCATAGAAATTCTTCATCTGCATAGCTCCCAGCCTGCAGCAAATCACCCATCTGCCAGGCGCTGTTCACAGTCTTTTCTCCTCCCTCTCTACCTGTGTTCGGTCATCCCTTTGGGCCTGGATGTTTTAAGTAGGTTTACCATTTGGGGGGAGTCATAGTCTTAGCTAACCTGGGGAACATTGGGGACCCCAGACCGCAAGCTGGACGAGCCTGTTAAACACTGTTCCTGAGGTAAGAGGTTTGGCCCTATTCTTGCTAATTAAATGAATGAGAGCAAGGAAAACAGGCAAGGTACAAGCAACGCCAGCAAGGAACTAGAGCAGGCCTGGAGCCATAGGCAGACAAGTGCCTGTTTATAGGGTGTTTCCAGATTCAGCTACTAACAAGGAGAAAGACTGGAGACAATGGAGGACATGGTGCTTTGTACCGCACAGAAGCCTCTAGGGGGCCCTGGGCACCAACATAAAGGACGTAGACTAGGGATAAGAAACAGAGAAATGAGAAACGCCTGCCATTCATGAAAAAGACAGGGGGGTCTCTACTGAATGGCCCCTGGAAATTCAGTCCCAGCTTTCTGCTACTTTGAGAGTTGAGGCCAATGTCCTGTCATGGGAGACGCAGGGTGACAGTGGCCGATCAAACCAAGGTCCAGGCTAGGAGCATTACCTTTCAGAAAATGGAACTTCTTCAGGAAGCTGGCCCCCACGAAGGAGTCACAGAGGTACAGCAGAAGCCCACTGAATGCCACGCCAGAGCAGCTGATGTTTAGGGAGTGGGGCCTGGAACTTACATAACAAACAGAAATCTGGAAAAGAAGGAGCCAGGGGAGGGTCACCTTCCAGGAAGTACTCAGTCACACTTGGGACTAACAGCCAGCACATAGCACGTGCTGGGTCAAACTCAAGGTGGAGTTTGGGGAAGAGACAGTCATGATATCGCCAAATCATATCCTTTAAAAAAGTCAGTTCTAGGAGGTTTGTTCCGATTCGTAAATTGATTTGAGAATCTGTAATGCCATCAGAACTGGGTTTGATACCCCAGTTCTGTTTGACAAACTAACACGGTGCCCTCTGCCTCGGTTTTGGCAGAGGTCAAGTATGGGTGAGCATCTGAGGTAAAGGCCTGAGCACTGCCCGGCCTCAGTATCTACAGGTTCCATCTATGCCGTGGGACGATGATCTTTTATCCTGTCACTTGTATTATTTTTAATAAAACGCTGATTGGCCAGTAGCCAGGCAGGAAGTAGAGGCGGGGCAATGAGAATTCTGGGAAGAGGAAAGAGGAAAGCTCAGTCTGCAGTCGTGACCCAGCGGCAGAGGATGCAAGATGTGACTGCCTTGCCGGAAAAGGTACCAAGCCATGTGGCTAACACAGATGAGAATTATGGGCTAATATAAGATGTAAGAATTAATTAATAAGAAGCCTGAGCTACTAGGCCAACCAGTTTATAATTAATGTAGACCTCTGTGTGTTTATTTGAGACTAACTGGCTTTGGGACCTGGTGGGACAGAAACCCCAGTCAACACAGCCATACCCACAGATGCTGTCAACCACAGGTCTAAAATACCTGGAGAACTAAGTCTGTATTGAGTGTGCAATGTAGTACAGTTATGTACATAGCACCTACACTGCAATGGGTGTACGCCGCCTAGAGGTTAATGTAAGTGTATAGGAGGGTTACATGAGCAATGCTCACACAAGGGACATGAGCGCCTGTGAATTCCCAGTACCCACGGAGCCACGGACAGATCTCCATGGATACCTGAGAGACGCTGTAATTACGATTCAAGATCGTGGTACTGGGCCACCTGCTCTGTGGATTCCAAGCCAAGTTACCTGAGGTCCTAGGTTAAGGTAGCAGTCCACAGATAACACGGGGTGGCTGTGGTTCTTGAGGGACAGCGGGAAGAAGCGGTGGCTGTGGTACTGGAGGAACTTCTCCAGCAGGAGCTGAGCAGGAGCCGCCAGGAACGTGTGCTTACTGTCTGGGGCACAGATGTACTGGGACGGCACAATGGCCACAGAGCTGTCGGATACCTGCCAGGAAGAGGGACAGGCCTCAGGCCACTCAGGTGTCTCAGGTAAGATACAGCAGCACACGCATAATGCCTTGAGCCCAGAACCCTGGCACCCATGTGAACGCCAGACATAGTCACGTGTATCTGTAACCCCAGGGCTGGGAGAGGGAAGGTCGGGCTGCATCCCTATGGCTCACTGGCCAGCCAGTCCAGCCAATTAGTGAGTTCTGGGTTCAGCAACAGACGGCCTCTCAACGGGTAAGGTGGGAAGAATAGTACAAGAGATCCAACAGCCACCTCCAATGTCTGGCTTCGCATGCATGCCGACACACGTGCAAGCATGCAAACATACATTTACATGCGTGTGAGCATGTGTGTGCGTGTACATACAAGCACACACACCACCAAAGAAAGCCTGTGAAAACTGACTAATGAGATCACATTGATTTGTACACAGTGATCATTCCATGGAGAAAATTGATCCGAAGAAAATAAAAGCACACTCAGGCCTTGGAAACTCTCCCACGGAGCCTGAGCTATAAAAGCAACTAGAGTATCTAGAGCATTGGTTCTCAGCCTGTGGGTCACGACCCCCTTGGCAAACCTCTTTCTCCAAAAATACTTACATTACACTTCACAACAGTAGCAAGATTATAGTCACAAAGTAGCAACGAAAATACTTATATGGTTGGAGGTCACCACAGCATGAAGAACTGTATTAAAGGGTCACCGCGTTAGGACTTGTTCCCTGCCTGGTGGTGGTGTTTAGGGAGGCTGTGGAACCTTCAGGAAGTAGAAGCTAGCTGATGGGAGTAGGTCCTGGGGGTGGGCCTTTAAAGGCTACTCCAGCCCGGCCCCTCGCTCCCCTGATGTCTACATCATGGTCCACTACCACATACAGAGCTTCTTCACACTGTCCTGCCACCATAGGCTGAGTCCTCCACTCTGCCACCCACCCCCACTTTGGTGGATTTCTTTCGGCTTTTTCCCTTAAACTGTTCCAGTAGTCATTCTCCCTTTGGGGACATAAATCTAGCTAATCTAGTGAACTGGTATCACGGAAACGGGGTTGTATTTGAGCTAGGTTCGACTGTATGGTTCTCAGGACTCTGGCTTCTTATCAGTCTTAACAGCAAAGTCTAGAAGTTCCCTAGGACCAGTCACAGAAGTTTCCATCTATTTCCTGCCGCTCTTCCTGGTTCTTGAGGCTTCCTCCTCGGGGGCACCCACAGACGCGTCACCACCCAGCTCTTATGCTGGGTCACCCTGCAATATCTCCTGCGGCTCCATGGTGCTTCTAACAGTGGGGGTCTGCCCTAAGTCTGTCTTCCTCCTCAGCTGTGAGCCCACACGCCTGCGAGAAAAGGGACCGACTACCAAATGCTTGTTTATATCTAACAAAGTAAATAAAAATGAGCGATTTTACTCGCATGAAAAGTTTTAAAACTATATTTAACCAAAGTGCAATTAAGATTATGTTCAAGCTGGGATAAAAATCTTAAAAAACAAGCTCTAGGGCTGGTTCAGTGGAGCGAGGGCGCTTGCCAAGTCTGAGGACTTGAGTTTAATCCCTAAGACCTGCGTGAGGGAAGGAGAGAACCAACTGCCACGGTTGTCTTCTGACCTCTGTATGTGCACTGTGGCATACACACATACATACATACACCACACACACACCACACACACACACGCATACATATACACACCACACACACCACTCACACACACACACACACACACACACGCGCGAGAAAGAAAATTCAACCCAAGAACTTAAAAATGACAATGGGAACATAAAAGTGAATTTAAAAGGCACATCAGGATCTTTGGTAGGAAGATCTTGGTGGTCCCCACATCAAACATGTTCAACACTCCATTCTTTAAAACATCACAGTGGCTTAGTCATTGATTCTCAAGTTCTTGGGTTGAACAGGTCTCATAGTTGGAAGGCCTGCTTCTCTGAGCCGGGCTTTGGTTCACTAGGAAAGCTTTGACACCACCCCCCCCCTGCCTGTGGGATGGCTGTGTGGAACTGGTATGGGATCCAGGAGTGCTCCAGCTCAGGTTAGGTCACTCTGCAAGGAGCTGGTGGAGACTAGGAAAAGACAGACACCGGGAAAGGACATCCTGATGTCACACATCAGGACAAGATCCAAGACGTAAACGAGAATCAGAGGGACCGTCAGGCAGGGGTTGGCCAGCCTCTCTGGCTTTCTGGAGGATATCTGATTTGCTTTTTCTTAAATGGATGGGTCTGCTCAGTTAGGACAACTGGAGTAGAGTCACATCTGTCCCACTAGACCCTGGCTCATGGGCAGACAAACATGGCCACGAAGCGGGCTAGCCTTGTGTATGACGCCAACAGTTCTTTAGCCAAGTGCTATCCGATGGTGTGAAGAAAAACCTAGAACCCTGTACCCTGCCTGTATGAGGAGCCAAGGAGTGCACAAGAATGGTTTTCTTGGTGATCTTGCACTAAGCAGCAACTCCCTGGGTGCCATTTAATGTCAAAGAGTAGAGATTAGTCCCCAGGGCTTGGCACCAAGTGTCCAATCCTCTGACTCCCTTAAAAAGAGAGGTGCCACCCTCCATCCCCAGGCTCCTGCTTTCAGCTTTGGTACCAGGGCTACCTCGGTGTGGCCTGAGCACCTACTATCAGTGCTGCTGCGCTCACCTTGGATGTGATGTGGAAGGACCTGTGCCCGCCCACGGCGATCTGCTTCTTCATGACGCTGAAGCGGTTGAACCGGCAGAGCAGGAGACCTGCGCTGTGCACGCGAAGATTGAAGTCTACATCATCACACGTAAACCTGCATGGAATCAAAAAAGGAGTGGGTCTATATGGGCACATTTCCCAGGCCCCCAGATACTCATTAGGGTGCTACAAATGTTAAAATGCAAGTCACAGTAATTAATGGGATCTACCGCTAGGTGGAGACATGCCCTTGTCTCCTTCCTTTAGAGTTAATGGGGGAGAGGGATGTTCTGATCTGCTGAGGGGACCACCCCAAGGAAGGTGGTTTCACGTTGAGAAAATGTTCTTCTCCCTCCCAGAATTCCAGGCCCCTAATTCAGTCCCTATGAACTACTGTGAGGTTCAGCTGGGTCTGCCTACTTTTTTGAGTCATGTTTCAGAAAGGCAAAACTATTCCTCTTGCTTCTGTTCTTCTCTTTTGGATGTTGGCCAGACCAGGGCCTACGTATGCTCTGTGTGTGTGTGTGTGTGTGTATGTGTGTGTGTGCACGTGCGCACACACTTTTAAACTACCTAACACACCCTTTGGCTCTTTGCTGCCTACAGTGCGGCTGCCTGCCTCCAGGTGGCGGCCTTCACACCAGCTCTTCTCCATCCTCTGAGTTTTACAACTTACCTGCCATGGGTCTTCCTTTGAAACTCTAACTGGCCTCAAGCTTCCATCTGAGTCTGGTCAGTGTCCCTGAGCCTCCGCTTGCATCTGCTCTTAAACACTTTGTATGAATGAGACTAAGAACCTCAAGGAGGGAGCACTGATTTTCCCAGTATTATATAATGGTGCTCCGGGATTCTCCAGGATTCCCAGGGATGGTGCTTTACCACCTTTCGATTCTTCCCAGCAAGGTAAATGAACTTGTCCCTGAACCCCCTTACAGTGCGCCGTGAGGCTGAACTGGACCTCACTCCTGCCTCAAAGTCTCTTTCTGGTGGGGAATGAGAGGCAATGTGGAAGGCAAGGAATAGCAGCACTGGACCCAGAAAGGCTGCGTGTGTCTAGAACCCTAGCTATACAAGCACTTGGATGTGAATGCAGACACCATGAGGAATACCACACAGATGCAGTTCCACTGTACGTTGATTTGTTCGTTGTTTTTTGAGACAGGGTCTCATGAAGCCCAGGCTAACTTTGAATTTACTATGCACCAAGGAGGACCTCAAACTTCTGGTCCTCCTGCCTTCACCTCCCAAGGGCTAGGGCTGTATATAATTTATGTGCTGCTGGGGACCAAATCCAGGCCTTCAAATGTGCTAGGCAAGCTACGTTCCCAGGGCCTCCACTAAACTGTTAAAAAAAGAAACAGCCATAGCCCAGAGTGTAAAAAATATTGGGTATTTTTTTTTTATAGCTGAGGCAAACAGATTCAGAGAGAAATCATTGCCTGTTCTGCAGGGCTGATAAATGGGTGACTCTGGGCTCCAGAAGGAAGCCAATCTGGCTTCCAACCTCACACCCCCAAGTGGCCCACTGCCTGGTATACAGGATGCTCAGTCAACAGACTTCTGTGGTTGGAAAGCAACTCATTCAAATCACTCTATAGTTTTCTTTGATGGCGTGGTGGTTTGCATAAGAATGCCCCCATAGGCTCATGGATTTGAATGCTGGGTCATTCGGGAGTAGGGAGTAGTACTACCTGAGAGGGATCAGGAGGTGTGGCCTTGTTGGAGTGGGTGTGGCCTTGTTGGAGTGGGTGTGGCCTTGTTGGAGGAAGTGTATCACTGGAGCGTAGGCTTTAGGGTTTCAAATGTTCAAGCCAGGCCCAGTCTGCCTCTCTGTCTCTCTCTTTCTCTCTGTCTCTCTCTCTGTCTCTCTCTCTCTCTCTCTGTCTCTGTCTCTCTCTCTCTGTGTCTCTGTCTCTGTCTCTCTCTCTCTCTCTCTCTCTCTCTCTCTCTCTCTTTCTGCTGCCTGAGGATCTAGATGTAGAACTCTCAATGACCTCTCCAGCGCCAGGTCAGCCTGCATGCTGCCATGTTGATAATGGACCACACCTCTGAAACTGTAAGCCAGCCCCAATGAAACGTTTTCCTTTAAGAGAGTGGCTGTGGCCATGGTGTCTCTTCACAGCACCAGAACAGTGACTAAGACAGAGGGTAACATGGGTAAATTGTGACTTATTTGTCGAGGGAGCCTAAGGGAAGGGAACACCCAGCACAAGGTAGCGCACTAGGGAAAGCATCTGTGAAGGGATGGAGTTGAACGACTCCATCAGAATTCAGGACAATTCTACGGCACACGAGGACCCCCAGTGCTGTGGGCACAGCTGCTGCTTCAGCGGCTGTGGGGATTAATCCTGACTGTCAATTTGACAGGCTTTAGAATCAACACGGGTGTGTCTCTGGGGGAATTTCTAGAGTGGGTTCATTGGGATGGGAGGATCCACCCTGTATGTGAGCAGCACCATTTGTGGGCTGGGTACCATACTACGTACAAGGAGAAAGGGAGCTGAGCATCTTACTCATTTCTCTGTGTGTCCTGACAGTGGAGGAGATGTGACTGGCTTCCTCACACCCCTGCCACCATGCCTTCCCCGTCAAATTCCCGGTCAAATAAGCCTCTCATCCCTCAAGTTGCTTCTGTCACATTGTTTTTGGCCACCTCAACAGTAAGTACAGCGCAGGTAGAACAGAGGAGAATCTGCATCCTGTACAGGGCTCAGGGCTAACGGTACTGAGGCCAGCTCCCACCCACCCCAGGACCCCGTGCTCACCGGTTCTGGTTGTACTGCACATTCTGGGTCAAATCCACATTGAGGATGATGAAGTCATGCACATGGCACCGGGAGAAAGGCTCCTGCACCTCGCGGCCCCTTGTCTTGCTGGTCCACTTCCGCATGCCGATCAGGGCATAGTGTGTGATGTTGGGGGAGGCCTCGATGTGCTGCATGACGTACTTGAGAGAGACATTCCTCTCAGACCAGGAAAACTCCCTGTTTGGAGGAGAGATGCCAATGTCATCAGCCAGGGCATGGCTCCTTAACTGCGTGGTGTGTGCTGGACAGGTCTGATATGGACAGAACCCAGAGCTACCCAATCACAAGGCAGCAGGTATCCTGGAACATACTTCATATTTTTTCTGACTTTGAGGCACAGAATATAACCACGTCCCACATATGGAGCCTACATACAGACAATGGTGTGGTCCATCTCTACAATGAACGCTAACCTGGAGATTGACACCCTCCAAAATGAGAAACCTAGAACCCCCAAAGTTTTAGCTGCATGCCGAAAGACGCAAGCAAAAATTAATGCCAAGAGTGAAGGGTTCTGGGAGGATCAGGGCTAGAGCGCAACAAAAGGAGCATCTTGGGAGACGAGCAATGCCCATTTATTGATGGCAGGGGAGGGGTCAGCTAACTGGATATGTTTGATGTGTGAAAAAAAATGTATACATGTTATACTTTGATTTTGTATGTATGTATCACACTAAGTATATATGTCTTTTTTCATTTTTAAAGATTTTATGTACACGTGTATGTATGTGTTTGGATGCATATACGTGTGCATTCGTGGAGGCATATGAGCCCTTAGAGGAGGAGTTAAAGACATTTGCTAAATGTGTCTTGTTATGTGAGTTCCAGGATCTGAATTCCACTCTCACGATTCTGCAGCCAAGTACTCCTCACAGCTGAGCCACCTTCCCAGCCCTTGCATTCTGTATTATATATCTCATTAATGACTTTTTTTTAACATCAAAAGAATCAGGACTTGGACAAGGGGTCCACTTCTGCTTCATCCACAACCCTGGCTTTCTGTCATGAGAGGCGCACTGTGGTCCTCCAGGCTGAGAGGGGACTGCCCATCACTGTCCTGCGTGGTTCTCTGGATGAAGGGAAGAGAACGCCCAGACCACTTCACCTGCTCCGTTCTCCCACACAGTCCACGTCGGCCACGTTCCACATCACACAGGAATCATCGGAAATGACGATGAATGGCCAGATGTCCTGGGGCTTGACCCCCAGCTCCTCCTGTCGGTTCCTCTCCAGCTCTAGGTTGTGGTAGCACAGCTCTTTGATCAGGAAGTGGGCAGCCCCTGTGGTCGCCAAGTGACCTGACTCAGTGTTTAATCTTACATCCTCACGGCCAGACAGAGAGCCCACACCAGACACACTGGAACCAATACGACATATCCCCCTTCCAATGACCACTGACCACCAGCAAGGAAAGACCCCTCTATAGTTTATACATACATTTATTCTTTTTTTAACAGCTGAGAAAATAAGTTAAATAAATAACCAAACAATTGTTTAAGGGTTATTTATAAGAAAATTCTAACACAGAGTAGGAGATATCTCAGTTGGTGAAGAACTTGTCTTGCAAGCACAAAGACCTGTATTTGAGCCCCAGGATCCACAGATTTTATAAAGCTGGGTATAGTGGTATGTGTGTATAATCCCAGCACTGGGAAGACAGAGACCAACAGATATCTGGGGCTCACACACCTAACCAACTTTGTCAAACCATTGTGCCTTAGGCAACAAGAGACCTAGTTTCAAAAACCAAGGTGGACACCTTTGGGGATATGACACCAAGGTTGTTCTCTGGCCCCCACACATGCACACTCACTAGCACAGCAAGTGCACACACACAATCAAACACATCAGAGCAGCTTTTGTTCATTCATTCCACAAGCAAAGAAGTTAATGTCAATTGTTCAGTACTTTCTTTCTGTAAAGCATTCTCCCGAGTCTTCATTCACAAAACGCATACCTGGTCATATATGTCAAAGTCACCTACCAACTCCAGCACTGTTGAAGATGCTTGGGAGTACAAGCATGATGTGGTTGGGCCAGTATTTCTTATAAATGGCCATTTCGTACTCCTTGACCACCAGCACATGCAGATGGTTGGCCCCATCCATCGCATGGTACAAATTAAAGAGTCCATGCTCATGGCGGCCTGTTGTCGGGGTGAAGGTTGGGCTCTTGATGTGTTCGTGGTTCTGCAAAGTAGTGGGATAGCGAGGGAGGGCATGCATAAATGTAGGCATAAGGACTCTTTGCCCTTTCTCACATCTTCCGTGGAAAGATACAGTCGTTTCTGATCTCAGAGAGAGCACTGTAATTAGCCATAGCCAGTAAGATGTGGGGGAAATGATGCTGTCCCCTTCAGAGCATGGCCTTGCAGAGTGCACCCTTTTGGAATGTACCCACAATTCAGCCTGGGCTAGCCTGCTGGTGCTCAGAGCTTTACAAGGCAGAGAAGCATAGCTCTGTGAGGCCGCTCTAGACATATGCCTTTCGGCTGGCTACTATAAACCAAAGACAGCTAACCCATTCACAAGAGTGAGCTTGATCAAATTCAGAGCAATTATCCATCAAAGTGCCTTGGAATGAGAAGCCTGGGTGTTATGCAATAACATAATTGGCATCCACCAACTAACCAAATCCATCACCATCTCATACTGGAATCTGGGAAATAATGCTCTTGTACACTGTAAGATTTGTCACTCATAACAGTCTGATAAAATACTGATTGGCCAGTAGCCAGGCAGGAAGTATAGGCAGGGCAACTGGACAAAGAGAATTCTGGGAAGAGGAAAGGCAGATGTAGAGGAAGCAAGATGCAAATGCCTCACTGAGAAAAGGTACCAAGCCATGTGGCTAAACATAGACAAGAATTATGGGTTAATTAAAGCTGAAAGAGCTAGTTAATAATAAGCCTGAGCTAATAGGCCAAACCGTTTATAATTAATATAAGCCTCTGTGTGTTTCTTTGAGACTGAATGGTTGTGGCCTGGTTGGGACAGAAACTTCCATCTACACAAATCCATCGCTCTCACATACTGGAATCTGGTCTTGGCAGGTGTTATTCCTGTATGTCCAATCACTCCCTTCACTGTGGTCATGGACATCCTACACAGCCTAGATATCAGTATTTGCAAGCGGTAATGCCTCACACCAATAACTCTTCCTTTGGTTCTTTGCTTGATGAGAACCTCTGACTGAGCTGGGGCTTGTGTTGCCTATGAATTCCTCAAAGCACCCGCTACATACATGACAGATTCTTGTGGGCTATCACTGGGAGGCTGAGAAAGTGAACTGAGTGTGAACAACCTCTCGTGGTACACCTACAAAAGGGCCATGACAACACCAGATTCCAGGGTCCCCATACATCTAAGTAACCGAGACCTCTCTGGTGCTGTACAGAGATCTGCTTCATTGTCAACAGACTGCCAGGTCAGCAAGGCCGAGTCCAGCTTGACTGACAGCTGGCACTCCCAAGGAGGAGGAGCAATGTCCTCCACTCCCGTCTGCTGATGAGGGCTGGTAAATCACATCCAGTCAACCCTGAGACTGTCAGGGAAACATGGGAAGTAAGGAACCCTATACGGGTCATCTATAAGGGGAGAGATGGTGAGGACAAGAGGAGAACCAGATGCTGAGGATCAGTCTCCCCCAAATGGCATGTAGACAGAAGACAAGACAGAAAACACACTGACTACGAGTTAGTCTTTGTGGACATTGGGGACAGGACCTAAAGGAGTTTGGGGATCTTTCTCCTATTCCTCCTACCTCGGCCTTGCCAAACGTTCCATGACAGAGCACTAACAAGTGGTGTGTGTGTGTGTGGGGGGGGGTGCTCCAGATGCTGTAGTCACCTCATGTTGATTATTCTAAGTGACACTTACAGCAAGCGTCGTGGCTGTTTCTGACATGAGATCTCATATAGCCCAGGCTGGACTTGAATTCCTACACAGCCTTGAAATCCTGATCTTCCTGCCTCCACTACCCCAATGTCAGAATCACAGAACAAGTCACCACACCCAGTTCGTGTGGTACTGGGGAATCCAGGGCTTTGTTCTTGTGGAAGGCAAGAACTCTAACAACTGGGCCCCATCTCCAGCCCCATCAGAAGGCTTTTTAAAATGAATTGTTACTGCCCACCCTTGCAAGTAAGGAAAGTGGGGCTCAGCGATATTAAGGGACAACTAGCATAACTAGCAAGCGCTACAACAAGGCTCCAGTGTAAGTGACTTCCAAGCCCACACCTTCACCAGCGTCCCCCAGGTTCCGTCACCAGAGTGTCTGTATAGCCGGCTCCAAACACCCTTGACTGGCCGGGCACCTATGTGTCTACACCCCCACCTCAGGGATCCCCAAGGCAGTACCTTGTCTGTGACGAGGGGCAAACGCATGCTTTCCAGTTGACCTCCAGGTTGGCTGAACACAAAGTGGTGCTCCTTGGACTTAGGGATGATGAAGTGGAGTTGGATCTCCTCTCCTAGCATGGAGTAAGAGAAGGCAAAGGCGTGCAGGGTGGACTCATAGAGCTGGGGTGTGAGGGGAAAGGACAGTGCTTATCATCAGAGTCCAACGTCCGACTTACATCCCCAAAGAACCCAGGCCCAGCCTGGCCATGATGACACCCAGCTCACACCCACCCCTGCCCAACAATGTAAGAGCATCACAGCAGAGAGCATAAGATGCTCAGATCTGGCTGTTGGATGAGCACAACCAAGACCACCCTAACAGGGCCTGAGCAAGCTTCATCCTGAATCGCAATCGTGCTTACCCATTCCTGTAGCTTCTATTACTAAGCCTTTCTGCCCTTGAGATTTGACCTAGAGGCCATCCTGGGTCAGAAAATAAATCATTCATGAAGATCTCATGGTGTGTGTGTGGGGGGGGGTGTATACACATGCATGTGCACACACACATGTGAGACCATAGGACAGCCTTGGGTGTCTTTCTTCCAGCACTGTGTACACTTATTTTTGAGACAAGCTCTTCCATTAGCCTGGAATTTGCAAAGCTAACAAGCTGGCTGGTCGGTGCACCCCAGATCCTTCTTTTAAACTATGTGTATTAAACCTAGGTCTCACATCTATTAGACAAATACCACTAAACTACATCCCTAAGCCATCTTCAGCTTTTTGAGGTAGTGTCTAAGTTGTCATGGTAGGCCTTGAACTTGTGATTCTCCTGCCTTGGTCACTTTTGTCGCTAGAATAATAAGCCTGTGCTATTAAGCCCAGTTTTTAGTTTTCATTCTAAGAGGGTATTTTCTGTTGTAGGTGTCATGAGAGCTGGCATATAGCAGAAGAATAATAGCCACACAGCCTTGAATGTCTTGATACACTCAGCCTTGTGTTAGGTGCCATTCTGTCCCTTGTGTGTTGTCACTAACAATCCTGGGGAGGATGGCATTCCTAGGAGACATGGTTACTATCCTACCGTATGGACACAGAGGCTAGCATCCAGAGGTCCCAGGTTCACTCCCGTCCCCTAGGCTAACCTCACTTTCCTCCTATCCCACTGTCTGTGTGTCCTCCTTTCCGGGAGTGACCCCTAGCCCTAGCTCTGTTCTCCATTGGGCGGCCTCTCGGATCCTGCTGAGCTCTGCCTTTCCTGCCTGGCAGCCCTCATCTGTGCTACACAGGAGCTGCAGAGGGAGGTAGCAGCCCGCCACACCAGCACCTGCTTTCTTCTGTTCCTGCTAGGGCTCTGCCAGAGCCATACAGCCTTCTGGAAAGCAAGGGGATTAGACCTGCGGGGCTAGGCAGTAAAGGTAGTAATGAGAAGATTAATTTAAAATAATAATAATAATAATAATAATAATAATAATAATAATAAAGAGGACTCTAGGGAGGCAAAAGGAGAGAAGGAGCAGCTTTGGGGGCCAGAATCAGATGCCAGCAGCTGGCTGGTACTCCTGCATCCCTCACCAGACAGGATCCGGGTCCCCTAGTCCCAAGCATACTCTTATTTGACTATCCCCAGATCTGTGCGCCTCATGAACACAGGCCTGGCGCATCACCACCACCTAAACCCAGGTGTTTCTGCTTCCTGCCTCATATGCTCTGGGCTTCCACTAATGAAAAGTAACAATCCACTGTTGGAAGCTAATGTTCTGAGTAGTGCTTACAGCTCATGAGTCCTTTCCAGTCTATCACATTTCAAAAGTCAAGAAAACAGTTTTGCCACAGGCATGTGATATTCTAGTTGTCAATGAGCACACAAACATGGAGAAATTGGTTTTGTATTTTGTCATTTTGTGAATTTTCTACACTTAGAGAAATGTAGACATTTGTTGTCTGGGAAACTATAGCATATTTAGGTATGAAAATTCCTAATATATTAAGTTGGAAACATGCTAGATAACAAGTTTAGAGCATTATTTTGGAATAAATGGTTACAATTTTGAATGCCTTCAACAGTTTAGCATGTAATAGATGCTACAGCAGTAATGTAAAGAAAATATAAACCCTTCCTGTCCCAATAAACTATCCTGGTGGTGAAAAAAATATAAAATAAAATCTAGTGATATGTCGGGACTTATTTAAAAAAAAAAAAACAAAAAGGAAGTAGTCCACATTTTTTTGTTTTGGTTTGAATTCTTGAAACAAAAACCCCATGTTCAGGGTAGAGAAATCGGCCTTCATGTATGTGGCAGGAGTAGTATTACTATTTTGATCTGGTTAAAAATATTTTCCAATGTCTTTTATAGGAAAGTGCTAAAAAAGGCAGCTGGGACAGACAAGCCAAAGGCCAGTCTAGATGAAAGTCACTGGATGCCATTTCCCTTCATAAACAAGACAAAGGGCAATCAAGTCCTTGCCTAGGGCATTTCCAGCAGGACCTCGGCCTTCAGTTCCCTGTCATGAGCAGGTGTGCCTGGTTCCCATCTGTCCCAGCCCTCCACGTCCTCCTGCCTCCCTGCTTGGGTCTGAATTAAGATGAAACTCTTAAATCTAAACTACTAGAGTGTCTACGTGTTTACTAATAGCCAGTTCGGGTCCTCTGCAAACACCAGGAAGCTGGAGGAGCCCATGCACACTGCAAGCTGTCATACCGAGTTCTCTGAAGAAGCCCACCTGCTCTGGGTGCCCAGGGCCTTCTGTGACCCTCTCTCCACCCACCCTCCTGGCTGCCTCTTCAGGACACCCACATCTTCCATTCTGTGTTCTGGCCGCAGCCAACTGAGATCAGTTCTCATCCCCAGACTCCGCACTCCTCCTTTGGGACATGCTGTTCCTTTCACTGGCTTTGGCCCCTCAGCAAATTCCTACCGACCCTTCAAAAGTCCTTTCTCTACCCCACCTGAATTGCAAAGGCCGATTATCCTGGATCTGAAATGCTTGAATCCAAGGATCCTACAGATTTAGGATTTATTTTTCAGGTCTTGTGACATTTCTAAGGACTTTTCTAGCTGGGCACTCACAGTCTCAAATCCCAAAGGCTCTGAAATCTGTGTTGAGCATCGTGTTAGTGATGACTTCGGATGTGGTGATGAGGGATGCTCAACTGATGCTCATCTCTAAACTGACGATGACAGGGCTCCTGTGGGAATCCACCAAGAGCCTAGATAGGATGCGTTTCCAGCCGGGAAACCCCGAATGAACTACAGGTGCAGTTTGTGACACAGTGCCCTGACAGTCAGTCAGCCTGAGACAGCCAGAGCCACGGCCAGGGAGTTCAGTTCATCTACGCATTCATAACAGGAAGAGCTGGTACATAAGAGAGACAGGAGTGAGCGGCTGGCATGCAGTAGGTGCCCAATAATTCAGACTCCTCCCGTATCTATCTGATTTTCTGTGCCACAACCATATCATTCTCCTTCCTGCTTAATGCTGTTCTGAAATCTTGCTCACCTCCCTTGCAAACCATGAACCCTAAGGATGGAGACAAGGTTGATTTGTATCTGCATTCTCAGGTCCTTCTAGTAAGCGCTCAGCGAGTGTCCCTAGCATTGAAGTAACTTTTTGGATTCTCTAGAGCCTGAAGATAGGAATGACACCCTTAAGTCTCAGCCACTAATATCTGGATGACCACAGGGACTGTTCTGTAGAGTCGACAATATGTCATGACCTATGAGGGCCACCTGGCGGGCATGCAACCCATGAAGCAAGGGCTTCCGGAACTCTCTTCTCCCACCCTAGAACATTATCAAGGGGCCACAGGGAAACAGACACATGGGCTGTGATGTGGCACCAGCAGGAGCTGCTGGGAGCAGCCAGAGAGCCAGCCAGTGCCTGAAGCCTACCTGGTAGTGGGGGTGGAAGCCCATGTACTGATGGCACTGTTCACAGTGGTGGTATGTGTTGTATGCTGCATACTTGGATAGTCTCATACGTGCTGTCTGACGCCGCACATACAGGTCGTCTGGCTTCCTGGAAGTCCCTCTGTCTGCAAAGATAGTCCCGGAGTTAAGCAGCTTCAGCCCAGAGCAGACACCCCACCCCTGACTGTACCAGCCCTGAAGATTGTTTCTCATGTCCCTAGGTCCTGGTCATAGGAGGTCAGCATCTCAATGGGGATACTAATACGGGAGAACTCGGACTGCATGGTATCATACTTGTGGATCTAAAAAATGCTTCATAAACACTTTGAAGGAAGGTTTCCATGAATGGGAAATAAATTAACAGCATGTGTGGTCACCAGTTTCTTCAAGGAACTTGGTAGGAGTAAGATTGTAACACTAGTCCTTCACTAGGGCTATCTATGGGAAGGGACACCCCACCCCTCCTGTCAGCGACAGGGAGTCAGGCCAGCAAGTGCCTTTTATCTCTTTGGAGACAAGGTCTCACTATGTAAGCCAGGCTAACCCCCAACTCTTGATCCTCCTGCCCTAGTCTATGACGTGCTGGGATTACAGATGCACACTACCACACCCAGGTTATAGGTAAACGTTTTCCCTAACATGACATTTATCAAATTTTCTCAGGCTACATTAATAATCCCACAGGTTACTCCCAGCAAGGTTGATTGAGGCTGCCCTCATAGACCATAGAAGAAAAAAAAGAGGCTGAGGACAGAGGAACATGTGCACCCATTTGGTGACAAATTCATAAATAGAAATTCTTTTACCTTCCATTAACCAAGCCTTCAACAGATCCTGACCATAAGTCTATGGGGGTCTCATGGGCTTTGTGGTAGTTCTTTCCTTCTACTGGCAATGGGCAGGCTCAGTGCTAAACCAGGTTCGGGCAAATCACTTACTTACTACCAAAGAGCATCTCTAACAGGATGCATCTCAACCCAGATGACATTTATTAATACGTAAGAAGCAATTGAGCCTATGTACTTTGAGCAAGAGTGAAGTAAGACATCTTACTTCACTGGCTTTTCATTGGCAAAGTCTGTTCTCCCTCATGTGCATGTGTGTGTGTGTATGTATGTGTGTACGTGTGTGTGTGTATGTGTGTGTATGTGTGTGTGTGAGAGAGAAAGAGACAGACAGACAGACAGAGAGAGAGAGAGAGAGAGAGAGAGAGAGAGAGAGACCTATCTATCCACGATTGGCTATACTGGCTGGTCAGAAAGCCCCTGAGATCCACCTGTCTCTACTGATTCCTCCACCTACAGATGTGTATTCCTATGCTCATCTTTTTACATGGATGCTGAGGATGTGAGCTCAGGTCTTCATGTGTGGACAGCAAGCATGTTATGGAATGAGCTGTCACCCCAGTCCCTGACCTTCACTCTTGATGCTCTGGTGATGTGAACAAATCAGACTGGCGTCTTCATACTTCGGGTCATGAATGATGTAATCAAAAGGCATCTTCTTGAAGAGTTCCAGGTCGGGCCAGGGGTCAGTGAGCTGGAGGTAATGCCAATCCGATTCCTCCGGGAGGCCTACGGGATTGGTAGAAAAATGGATGCATGAGAAACCAGATGTGAGGATGTGCTCTTTAACTGTGCCCAAGGATGGTGCGGAGAGCTGAATCATCGTTCATCTATGGCTTCCTGGGGATCCCTACTGTATCTAGAAAGCTGCTGACATAGTCGTACTTCAGGCTGGCTCAACCAGAACGAGGTCATGCACTGAGATCTGTCCCCACCCAAGTGAGCAGCCTTCACTCTGTTTCCTGTAGACACAGGTCTGCTCTCTGCCCTTGCATACTGGCTTCCAACCCTCCAGAGTCCTGAGCCCTGAGCTCACGCTGCCTTCCAGCAACACCTACTTTGTGCACAGCCCCAGCTCCTTGTCCTTGTGGTGCCTGTGTAGGTTTCTTCCTTATTCTATCATCTGAGTCACCCCAGCCATAGTAACTCAGCTGCTGTCACTTCACACTAAAGAGTACTGCAGAGGTCAGTGACACTCACAGCATAAATCACATCTTATACTTTCCAGCAGCCTCTTACACTAAGCTAGGTATAGCCTTCTGTTCATCAAGTTTCGCTGCCTGAATAGCCAGTCAAAAAGTCTAGTGGGCCCAACTCCAATGGCAAGATATATTGATATCATGTATGATGGTCAATATGTACTATAAAGAAAGTTATAGATGCTTATTTAAGTCTATAGCCTATGCCCAGGCAGTGGACATGTACCCAAGGAGGAAGGAGAGCAGAGCTTACTAGAGCTTTAATAGAAATTTCATACCCTGTGATACAGAAGGTATCCCTGCTTTGCAAGAAAAAAAAAAACCTGAGCCAATAGAATAGTTAGGATTTGGCCTTTCGGATTTGACGAAGTGCATTCATTCAAATCCTGTCTTTATCACTGATCTATCCAAGAAAGCAAGATGACAGAGATTCACGATCCTGCTGTGAGAAAACCACAGGAACCACAAGGCCACGGAACAGCCGAAGGCTGGATGGGAGTCGGGGTTCAAAGCTTCTCTTGATCAAGTTCAACCTCAGAAAGTGCTCGCAGAAGTTGCTCTGATGTCAGAGTGGGTAGCTGGTGACCTCTGCATGGCAGTCAATTCCCCTTACACAAGGACACAGATTCACTCACCAGGCCAAGACCATGAACCGCTGGGCAGGATGTGAGGAGGAAACAGAGTAGGCCTTACAGTTAGCACAGGGCATGTGCAGAGAGATGCATGCCTTACTTCAAACAAATCTACCAAGTAAACAGCAAACCCAGACACATCCTTCTCCCAGTTAAATATAATTCTTCTCCACCCTCAGATGATGTTCTAGGTATTTGGTTGCCTGAGTTGTAGGGGACCTTCCCTGATGAAGAACTCCACATTCTCCAGGCCACAGGCCAATGCTGCTCAGTTCCTGCTTTGGTGCTTTCCAGCTGGGCTTCCTACGTGAGGGGCTAATATCCCAGCTCACAGGGCTGTACTGAAGATCAAATGGGGATAGTATCTATCTGTGTGCTTGACACACAGAAAGTACTCATTAGGCATGAATTGCTTTCGTGTTAACAACTCTATCCATATGAAGTTCTTGACTGTATCATTGAGGAAAACAGACAATAAGAAAGAAAAGACCCTTGGGACAAATCAAACTGTGAACCTGAGAGCCCATCCTGAAAGGGAGAGATAGAGTCACCAGGTCACTGACAAAGGTTGGTGAGTACTTGCCTGAGCCCAGGGCTCACAAAACACAACTCACTGGTATTGATCTCTTCTTCATCGTAAACATCCACTTCTGTCAGTCGAATCAGCATCCTGGACAAGATACTGAGAAACTGCAGGTAGGCGCCCGTCTTCCCTATCTGTGAAGACACTGGAATCAGAGCCCAGGGACAGGAAGGGTGCATGCACTCACACAAGCATATACATGAACATACACACACACAAACATACCCACACTCACACAAGCAAGCACAAGCATACATGAATGAATACATACATACACACACATACATGCATATACATGAATACACACACACAAACATATATCACTCATTTGCATGAGCACATACATACATGAATATACATGCATACATGAGCATACACACAAATTTAAAATAAAATTACTGAAAAAGGACCAAGGATCAATAGACACATTGCAATGTGCTTATTTTATTAATAATCCAGTAGCCTGCTTTTCATCTATTAAATGAGTTAAAGGGCTACAGCTGTAAGATCCAGCACTGTGTGGGTACAGACACGTGGGGGCTCTTAGAAAACCTGTTCCTTTCTCTACTTTTTATGTCTGTTAATTTATGCACTTGTGTGTGTGTGTGTGTGTGTGTGTGTGTGTGTGTGTGTATGTGCATGCATGTAAAGACTCCACTCTTCAGCCCCCATCCACCTTGGTTTTTGATGTAGTCTCTTCACTGACCTAGAATTTGCTAATTGGGCGATGCTGGCCCAGGCACCCTCCTGTCTCCATCTCCCCAGTACTGTAATTATAAGTAGGAAACACCATGCTTGGATTTTTATGTGGGTGCTGGGACACAGAACTCAGGTCCTTATGCTTGTATGACGATGCCAAGAGATCCATCACCCCAACTCCATTTTTCTGATTTTTTTTAAATTAGAAAGATCCCTCAAGACATACTCAAACATACAATGATTTCTTTCCTAATTAATATGACATTATGTGGGAGGCATGTTGACTACAAGTTAGGATTCTTAAAGAAATCTCATTGGCGAAATAAAGAGACCTCTTAAAACGTTTGTGGCTGAATTCTAGGATACGTTTATCCCCATATGTGTGTAGTCAGCTAAACACTTAGCAAGGGGACTTTCATTCTGGGTCATTTCTCATCATTATAAATAATACTACTATGAGTGATCTTACATGCATTTTGTGCATTTACATTTCTCAGGATGGATCCCTGGAGAGGAGCTTGCTAGTGGGAAGACAGAACATGGTAAGTGGATCATGAGACATACAGAACCGTCAGTGTGCTCTCCTGAGCACCAGGCAATTCCAGTTCTCTAAGCACCTACACCTCTACACAAGCAAGATCAAATCAGGTGATATTTGAACAAAATGTGGTTCCAGGCACTTGGACGCCAGGGTCTCCTCTCAGTCTTTGACCAGTTGTAAAGATCTTGCTACCCACCTCCTCCCATGTCCACCACAGGCGACACACAGACCCTTGGGGTTCTGTGTGTGAGTGTGTCTGTGTATGTGTGAGTGTGCAAGCATGCATGAAGACAAGAGGTCAATACTGGCTGTCTTCCTCAACTGCCCCCCTGATGTGGGACTTCCCTCTGTATGCTATGATTACCATTAGTGAATAAAGAAACTGCTTTGAACCTATAGCAGGGCAGAAGTTAGGTAGACGGGGAAGACAGAACTGAATGCTGGGAGAAAGAAGGGTGGAGTCAGAGACACCATGTAGCCCTGCCAGAGACAGACACTGGAACTTTATCCAGTAAGCCACAGCCATGTGGCAATACACAGATTAATAGAAATGGGTTAAATTACTATGTAAGAGTTAGACAATAAGAAGCTAGATCTAATGAGCCAAGCAGTGATTTAATTAATACAGTTTCTGTGTGATTATTTAGGCTCTAAGCTATACAGGCAGCCAGGAACCTACAAGTGGCCCCTCCTCAAGCACCACCACCCCCAATCTTATTTTCTTTAACACAGTCTCTTACTGAGCCAGGAGCTCACTAATGCAGCTCTCCTAGCTGGCCAGTGAGCCCAAGGAGTCCTCCTGTTTGTATCTCCCTGGCACTAGGATAAGTGTGTAGGCCATACCCAGCTTTTCAGTGGGTGCTGAAGGCATGAACATTGGGTTTGCACAGTGAGCACCTCACCAACTGAGCCATCTCCCAGTTCTGTTCTCTGTGGATTTGTCAGGTAAAGTGGTCTACGCTGGATACATGGTGAGCTGAGAATGAGCGGAATCCACGAAAAAAAGCCCCCTGAGCCCCATTAACTGTCCACTGGAACTCTCCAATGCAAACTGTCACTTTGCTTCCCGTTGAAGAAATATTCAAAGACTGTCCACAAGGGTGAGGGTAGGACTCTGCCTGAAATTACAAGACGTTCCTATCCAGACGCCATCCCTACACATAGATTTGAAAACTGGGATTGGCCAATGGAAGGAACCTAGCAAGAGATGGAAGATGAAACCACCCTTCCCATCTACCTGCTTACTCCGGGTCATCAGAAAGAGTCTTCACTGTAATGGCTAATTTTAGTTGTCAACTTGACACTACACTGGGAAGAGAGTCATTTTCTGTTGTTGTTGGAGACAAAGTCTCACTAGCTGGTAGCCCTGACTGTCCTGGAACTCACTATGTAGACCAGGCTGACCTTGAACTCACGGATCAGATCAAGCCACTGCCTCTGCCTCCCAGTGCTGGGATTAAAAGCGTGTGCCACCACACTTGGCTGGGAAGAGAGTCTTAATGAAGGTTGTCTAGATCAGGTTGGCCTGTGCCTACACCTGTGAGGGATTAGCCTAAGTATTTCTTTTTTTAAAGTTTTTTGAGACAGACTTTCCCTGTGTAACAGTCCTAGCTGTCCTAGAACTAGCTCTTGTAGACCGGGCTGGCCTCGAACTCACAGTCACCTGCCTCTGCCTCCCGAGTACTGGGATTAAAGGTGTGCGCCACCATTGCCCGGCCCTAAGTATGTTATTTAATATGGGAAGACACAGCCTGAAGAGGGCATCCTGATTCCGTGGGTCTGGGTCCTGAATTGCGGAAGAGTGGCGACTTCGAGCCCAGCACTAGGCACGCATACATTTCTTTAATGCACGTGTGACTGTGGGTGGGATGGCACTCATTGCTTTGAAGCTCTTGCCATCTTGACTTCCCTGCTATGATGAACTATAACCTGGAATGCTGAGCAAAACCAAATCCTTTCTTCTCCGAGTCGCTCTCTATCAGGGTATCCTACTGCGCCCACAGAAAGGAAGCAAGGCCATCCGTAGAAGGAGCACAAAATGAACAAGCAGACACTCTGGAACCAAAGGCGACTCTGGAAGCCTGGCTTGCGCAGGGGCAGCAGGCACGGCATTTACCTGAGGTGGCCCACTGAGCAGCAGCCTGCGGGGGTGGAAGCTGTCCACACGGCCTTCGGCTCGGTTGCCATAGTCCATGTGGCTAGGCCTGGGCACTGTCCACTGCCGGTAGTAGAGGGACTGTTCAGTTGATGTCATCATCTTGCTGAGCAGGGGCCGGAAGGAGCTGGTCCACATGACGGAAGGGGAAGGCAGGAGGGAGGCAGACTTGGGCAGGCCGCTGCTGTCTGTGGACACGAGCATGTCGTACACAAGCTTGGGCAGGAAGACGATGGGTGGCTGCCGGCAGGCCTTGGCCATGGAGCACTGCGAGGCCTGGAGGACTAGTACATTGGCAGTGGGCACGGCACACGTGGACGATGAGCCTGAGGAGGAGGACAGCTGCGAGGATGGGGCGGCTGGCACCTGCAGGCTCCTCTGGCCAGTCCTGAGGCTGGAATCAGGTTGAGGGGCCAGCCCAGGGCTGTGTCTGCTGACAGCAGTAGGTCCCTGACTCACTCGGAGCCGCGGTATCTCCCCAGGGGTCCTGCCCTCCTCTGCAGGGCCACAGGGTGGAGGTGACCTGGCAGGCTCTCCCTGTGGAGGTCCTGAGAGCTGAGCCAGGGACTCACCATAGAGCACTGAGCCTGCAAGAGAGGGGAATATGGTCGGAGGCGCCCTGGGAAGAACCAGGCACAGATTCACAGCTGCTCCTCTGCCTGCCCCAGGAATGCTGGGATGATTTAAGGCAAAGTTGGTGGGCATACATTTGGCCAACCTCTCCTCCACAAACCAGACCTTCCTTCAGTCACAGAGTGCCAGGTTGATGTTAAAAGGGCACGTGTATCTGTGTGGTAGACCACACCCACAGAGCCTGCTCTCACTCCTGGGTTGTAAACCCAATTTCCTGATGGGCCCTGAGCTCTCCACACACATGACCACAAACCAGTGTCCCCTAAATGCAGCGAGGCTCCACATAACCCCACACAGGCCTATATGCCCTTGAGCTTCTCGGGATGAATTATTCCCTCCCCAGGAACATGATTTCCACCGAGGTTCTCTGGAACCTTTGGTGAACAACTGTCCTAAATCTATCCTACATGTGAGACGGGTGAAGGACTTCCAACTCCCAGATTATAATGAATGCCCAGTTTGATGCACACTTTAAGACAGGTAGTGCTATTTCCTGGCTGTGGGGTGTTGGCAGAGCCCAGATACCAAGGCCCTCTTGGGGTTGGTGCCCACAGGAGACTTTTTCACAGTCTCTCCTCCTGGGTACAGGCATCATGGGCTCTTGATATTGCTTCTCCCATGAACCCTCCTAGGTTCACTTCTCTGGTCAGGACTCCTGCTCCCCTCAGGCAGGGGTCCATGAAGGGTCATCAAAAGCGGCACCGCCACATGGCCAGGGCACTATGACCTACACTGCAGCCAGGGGCAGACTAGTCCTCTCCTCCCAGCAGCAACAGCTGGACCCGAAATTCCTATCCTAGCTTCAAGATCTCAGATGTCAAGTTCAGTTCTAGGCTATTCTTGTGAGTCTGTTTTCCACGTCCTGACCGGAAGTCAGAAACATCATGGCCCTGGGTCCTGACCGGAAGCCCGGGATCAGCACAGCCCTGGATGTTCTTCCCAGTTTCTGACCTGGGAGGCAGCCCCGTGTGTGATGTCCCAAGTGGGGACTCACCAGATGCTTTGGAAGAGAGGGAGGAAGATGCTGAGTCATGGGAGTGGGAGCGCTCCCTCTTCACGGGGCTCCTCTTCTCTGAGGTAGAGCCTGCATCAAAACACCCTGCGGATACAGAGGAATCACCATCCCTGACGGGCATTCAGAAGTTGTGAAGACATCACGCCTCTTTGCCTGTTTCTTCTCTTGCTTCTTCATTCACCTGCTGCCATTTAAATCCTGCACCTCACACACACACACACACACACACACACACACACACACACACGTGCGCGCACACACACAAACACATGCACACATGCACACATGCATGCACAGACCTCCCTTAGCTAGAATAAGCTCACAAAGGAGTTAGGAGACTAGAATGGAGTGGGTCAGGACAGGCCAGTGAGTCTAGCCACACCATAGACAAACATCATTTAATGGCATGGTCAAACTCATGCTAAAATTAGCCGCCACACAGAAGATCCTGGTGAGCAGGCCTTGCAACCTCATAGGACAAGCTGCAGCCAGGCTACAGCACTCTTGCCTTGTGTTACCCAGTCAGCAGATAGAAAAATAAGAGGAATTTACACTTCTCTCTTTACCCTCTGTATTCCCAAGGGCACAGCATATTTACATTATTAGTTTCTACTTTCCTGTTGTACTATGGACCACAGCCAGATATTGCTCTTATTTGCATGTCATATTAAAAATATGGCATCAGACTCTTGGAGTCTACAAGTGATGCTGGCCTGCCCTCATAACCTTCACTGATGTTCAGTTTAATGCCGGGTGAGTGGATTTCCAACAAAGGGGACGGGGGAGTGAATCTATCCGCACTGAAAACAAAACCATAAGCTTGAACCCTAAGACATCACCATTTCCTTCCTATTCTTTAAGAATTCTAGACCTTAGAAGAACCTACAGGAATTCCCGTCTTCCCACACCAGAATGACAGAGAAGGAAATAAGGCTGAATCTGAGTGGTTACGTTTAAAGGATGGCCCAGGAGGGTGAGAGGAAAGAACACAGAGGTGCAGCCAGCCCCCCTCACCTTCCACCCCTGCCTCCTCATCTTCATCCGTACTGCTTAACTTCTCCCCATCACTCTCCAAGACCTCGTTCTTGGCCCCCTTTTCCAAGGGGACATCATTGCTCACAAAGTAGGCAGCCAGGCCCAGTTCCTGCTCCAGGGCTGTCCTCACCAGGCAGGAGGAATTGATTAGACGTAGATCACAGTACCTCAGAGACCTGGGGAGAACAGAAGGTTTTCACCTGTCGCATGCTTTCCGCCAGGAGGCTCTACTGCTATCCGACAGAGCGATGGTGCCACACCCGCCTTCCTCGTTAGACCACAGCCCATGGGGCTCCAATGCATGGAGAACCCCACTGCGAGCACAGAGCACCAAAGTCAGGTTCCCACTACGTCTCTGAGGGCACCTACCAGGGATCTACTCCTGTGGGGCATGTAATCAAGATACCATGAATTTTTGGAATGGGAAAAAGTGAGAACTGAACCTCAGCATCGCTGCTTCCTAGGGCTGGAAACTGATGAGGTGTGCAGCTTCTTAGAGGCTCTGGGTTTTTTCCCATTTTAAAGAGGAGGCTGAGCCAGGCAGTGATGGCGCATGCCTTAATCCCAGAGCTTGGGAAGCAGAGACAGGTGGATCGCTGTGTGTTCGAGGCCAGCCTGGTCTACAGAGCGAGTTCCAGGACAACCAGGGCTACACAAAGGATACTATCTCAGAAAAAAAAATGAGGCTGAATATTCATAAGTACCTACATGTACTGTTGTAGACTGAATTACTAACTAGATATTCAGTTGAACGATTCACACTTAATGTGACCCTATGTTGTGTTGGAAGTTAGGAACATGACAGCAACGGAGTCAGTCACTTCTGTGTAGTCACGCCTTGTAGGAGGACAAGTGACTTTCCATCCCAAGTGCCTGTGTGTAGCTAAAGATCCCAGGGAGTCACTCAATGGACATGTGTCTGTGGCAACTGCAGAAACACACAGGTAGGGAAATGTGATGGTTTAATATGGCGCCCAGAGGCTCATACACTTAGAGGTTTCTTTCCCAGTGGTGGACTCTTTAGGAAAGATCAGGAAGTGTGGTTCGCTGGAGGAGATGTGTCACTGGGGATGGGGCCAGGCTCAGTCTCACTCACCCTCTGCCTCCAACTTACACATCAGATATAAGCTCTCAGCTACTGCTCATCACCATGCCTGCCTGCCTGTTGCCACACTTCCCACCAGGGCGATCAAGGGTTAGCTCTCTGAAAGTGTAAGCATGCCCCTAATTAAATGCTTTCTTCTATATGTTGCTTTGGTCATGGTGTCTCTTCACACCAATAGAACAGTAACTGAGGAAGGTGGCATCTACTCTTTGTACTTAACAACCTACTCTCTGAATGGCATCATGAGCCCCTCCTACACCAGACCCCACAATGGTCCAGGTACCAGTGACACTGGCTCCAGCTCTGGAGATGATGGTCCTCATCCTACATGGCACTGTCTTCTCTAACAGAGACATCTCCCCAGCTGAGTTCATTTCCCCTCAGTCTGAACTGCAGATTTTCCAAACCTCTACCCCCACACAATGGTGTCCTCTGAGAAACGGCTAATACTGCTCACACCTCAGACACCTCACCCTGGAAAACCAGCCCAAATATAGCATCCATGCTGACTAGGAGTAGGAAACCCTGCACTTGGGGCTGGGGTGTCCTCCTCCCCTCCTCATCCCTTGGGACCTCAGGGGCCCTGATTCCCAACTTACCGTGGCAGCGACTCCCCATGAGGGTCCATGCCACTGAAAATGAGGATACAGGGCAGGCCCTCTAACTCCAAGTAGGTCTGGGGCCTCCATTCTGCATCCTCAATCTTCTGCCACATCTGCAGATGGGAGAAGGAAGGCAAGCTGCAGAAGTGAGGCCTGACTCTCAGGGTTGCTACTTCCTGGGGTTGTTACCGAGCTTCAGCGAAGCTCAGGTTTTTCCTGTCTGAAAGACGAGAAGACCCAACGGCACCACTGTGGATTAAATGCACTAATTGGTGCTGGTGAGACGGCTCAATTGTAAAAGCACTTGCCACCAATCTTATGACCTGAGTTCAATCCCCAGAACCCACTCAGTAGAAGGGAAGAAGCAACTCTCAAAAGTTATCTTCTGGTCTCTACATGCAATCTGCGACATGTGTACATGCACACACACAATAAACAGTGTAAAAAAAATAACCATACTAACTAGACATGCAATGTGCAATCCATACTTAACACGGGCCACTTCCTAACCATCCTGGCTCTAGAACACCCTGATGTCTGTCCACTAGTTGGCGGCCCTCACAACCTACCTTGTAATACAAAGGAAAAATTTTATTCTGTATATAAGCATGTCATGAGTCACTGTGCCCTCGGCTGTTCTGTTCCTGTCTATCTCCCACAGCAGGGGTCGGGTGTGTGAGGATACCCTGTGGCCCATACTCTGGAAGACAGTGGGTGGCTCCAGCTGTCCCTGACATCTCTCCCTGGATTCTTCAGTGATACTGACTATGTCCTTCCTCTAGGCTTTCCACTTATTCTTTCAATCAATTTTCTCTGCCCCTTTTACATTTTCTGTCACCTGTGTATCTTAATAAGAGCCTACAAGGGACCAGGTACTGTACTCAGCTTTGAGGGACCTAGATCTAGCCCTTCTTTACCACTGGAGACAGGAATAGAGGCCCCCAAGTATGGAATACGATGCCTCTCCTAAAAGAGAAAGTCGTTGAGCTGAATTATCAAAGAATAAGCATCAGTTAAAGCAAAGGAAAAGAAAGGTGCCTCAGAAAGAGAAAAAAAGCACATTCTTCCTATCAGAGGACTGGTACTGCAGGCTGTGTTAGGGGACACAGGAACGTAGGAAAGCAGCAGAGGTAGAGGGGTAGGGAGGGCAGGTTCCAAGGGCCTGTTGCCACACCCCCTCTTGTCATCCTTTGGTGAATAGCCCTCTGCTCCTGAGCACAACACCTACTTTGAGCTGCTTCACAAAGTGCTTGCCCACTGTGATGCTGGAGCTGGGGTGGCCCAAGATGATCTCAAAGTGTTCCTCCAGAGCCAACCGTGCCCGCACATGGGCCAGCCGCTCATAGGCCACAGCTGCCAGGGGCGAACAGGGAACACGCAGCAAGACCATGAGCCCGTGACCACAGGGGCACTGCTTCGGAGAGTTGAGGAGGTTTTGGGTGATCTCCAGCGTCTCCACTGAAGTATGGTTCTTCATCTGTGGGAGGCCGCTCACAGCCATCATGGCGGCTGCGTAGTGCTGCACAAGAACAAAGGTCCTGATCACCGCGCTGTGCAGGCGGGGGAACCTACAAGGAACACAAAAAGACCATGCCCATGACCCCAGGACTGGCCATGCTTGCCACCCAAGACACAGGCAACTCCCAAGTTACAGACTTGATGGAAACCTGTAACGGTTAGCTGCTGGGGACTTCTGGAATTCCTTGGTTTTGCCCAGTTGGGAGGAAGACAAAAGCATAGGTTGTTGAAGCTGCTATGACTTGTGCATTTTCCAGTACGAGGCATGAGAGACATGCCTACCTAGTTTGTCATTAGCTCAGGCACTTCATCCCAGAAGCCAGGAGTAATGGTCAATCTTCACTATCAATTTGACAAGATTTAAAATCATCCCAGAGACACAGACCTCCATATGTCTATGAGCGTGTTTTCACAGAGGTTTAGGTGACAGAGAAGAGGCATCCTGAATGAGGGTGGCACCAACCCATAGGCTGGAGTCGCAGATTCAGTTAAAAAGGGGAAAGCAGTGTTCCCCCCCCCCCTCTCTCTCTCTCTCTCTGCTTCTTGACTGTCGCTGTGATGGAGCCAGCTCCCTCACACTATCATGACTTCTCTGCCACAGGGCCTCTTCCTAAACCTACAACTCCCCGATAGGCCAGATTGGTTAGACAGCAGATCTCGGTGACGATTTTCTTCTACTTTCCCACACTGGAAGTACAAATGTGCACTGCTCTCCCAGACATTTTATGTAGGTGCTAGGGATCCACACTCAGGCCCTCAAACACTTTCCTTGCTGGGGCTCTGCTGGGGCTCACACATGGTTAAAATAGTCACCATCCTCGCAATCTACATGGAAACCCCGCGAACTGTGGAGAGTTGTCAAGACATTTCGAGGGCTTTGCTTTACTTGTGGGCGATGAGGTATGGAGCATGAGATGAACTACCATTCTTCAGCTGTCCAAAAAGCTTAAAGGGAAGACCCGGAAGTCTTTAGCTGCTTCTCAGTGACTTAACTGTATCCCAGAATGGAAGTCCAGGTTAACAGGAACGAAACAGACACTGCAGGTAAAGTTTACACTGTTCCAAGAAGCCGTGTGACAGAAGTGCCACTAACCCAAGGTGCTTCAAATGCAGAAGATGGAAGGACGGAGGCACCCAGGGAGGGAGGGAAGTGAACACCCTTCCTGGAGCTCCCTGGAGCATTCACAGACTCCCACTTTCCACTTACACTTGATGCTGCCAAGTGTGTCTAGTAACTTTGAGGAGAAACATACCTTTTGCCTAAGGCAGTGACCATGGCCTCAAAGGAGCTGTCATATCGGAGCAAGGGGAGGCTGTGCCCTGACAGGGTGGAGTCAATAAACTCAGAGAGCCCAAAGTATTTCTTATTTTCATGATACAGGTCCACACCCTAAAACACAAGAGCATCGGTCACTCAGATGTCACATTCACAGGGCAAATTAGGGTTCACAGGCCAGGCCTCTGGACTGCGTTTGACTGGCATTTTGAACAGTGTTGATCCTGTGGTTCTGTGGTTGGTACTTTGCAGTCCTCATTCTGGGCCTAGAGCAAAGAACAAAGATGGTGTTTTCCCACCAGTCAAGCTTCCCATTCATTTGGCCCCAAGACCTTCACGGTTGGGGGCAATGAAGGGATGAATTCAAACTCATCTAATGTATCTTAGATCCACATAAAATGATTTCCAAATTAGTGCAGAAACTCCTTCAACCTGAGCTGAGCAAAGCCAGGAGAGGTTGTCCAAAATGCAAAGGTTTGAGCTCTGCTCTCAAACAGCGGAGTGGCTATGCACCAGGGCTAAGGGATCCTGTCCCTGGGTCACCCCCAAGAGTGGTCCTATGCAACTGGCTTCCCCCATATTCTCATTTTTCCATATGTAAATCAGAACATCTTCTAGTCCTTTTGCATAAACTCATGGATATAGAGCACTCAGAGTAGGGCCCATGGTAAGTGCCACAGAAATATTGATTCTGATGTCATGGGATGGAAGCCAGATATCTGTATCATTGGGAGCTCCTGGGATGGCTGAAGCATTCTGAAGACATACAGAATGCTAGGGTGCTTATTCCTACCCAGCTGGAATCCAGCCATGCAGAATTCTCAAATCACCAGATCTGTGGGGGTTTCTACTTTCATAAATGATGGCAGGTGGTGGATGAAACAAGTCTCCCGGGGGAGGGGGTGAGTTCAGTCTGAAGATGCTCTGAATGTGGCTGCACACTAAGCCATCCATGGGGAGCCCAAACCTCTACTGTCTCCCAGCGCTCCATCTTCAGCATCTTCATCTGGTGTCAGGAAAACAATCACTCAGAATGTTGTTCTGAGACCTGGGACTTCAGTTCCAGGGAAGATGTCAAACCAACTATACTGCCTATACATTTAAGATGGGACCACCCAGGGATAGGCTTCTGATATTTCTCCAAAAAGTCAAGAAACCTAAACTCAGGTCAAACCAAGCATCCAATGATCTGGAGCCCACTCATTCCCAACTGGACAGGACCTTTGACTAAAGCCAGCGTCTCAGAATCTAAGCAGACAGGTTAGACCACGGCCCAGCATCACTCACGTTGCTATAGGAGACGGGCCAGTGGATCTCATTGTAGGGGCTGATGAGGGTGTGCTGGGTCTGTAGTGCGTACGGGAAAGAGGTCACGTGAAGGGTCACGATGTTGGGCGCCTCTTTCACCTCCCTGCAGTTGAGCAATCTGTCCACTAATCCCACAGAGGGGTCACTTTGAGAGTAGATGTTATGAACAGCACTGCTGAGAGAGAGAAGAGAAGAGAAACGTTAAACGGAATCACTAACTCTGTGCGATGATCTTACAAGGGTAAGGCACCTGATTAAGCGTCTAACTTGGTTCCCCAATTTCACCTATAATTGAAGCTTATAGCCCTGTCCATGGCTAGAAAAACAAGAGGCGATTAGAGCTGGGATCTGCCGGGGGCTCAATTAGCTTTCAGTACACACAGGAAAACTATCAGGAAAGAAATTACAGTGAATCCCTTGCGTGACACCGTGTGTCTGCTCTAGAACAATGATTCATACCCAATCTTATTCTCAGTCAAAAAAACTGATGGGGATGTGAGTGAGGAAGGAAGGAGACTCGGGGGCCAGATGAGCCTCCTCATCTCCTCCTAACTTGGCAGAGGATGTTGGCTTGCTTGCCCAGCATGCACAGAGCCCTGGGTTCGATTCTCAGCACCACATAAAACAGGGCATGGCAGTGCACACTTGGGATCTCAGCACTTGGCAAGTGGAGATAGGAAGATTGGAAATACATCACCCTTGGTGAGGTACTAAATTCAAGGGCAGCTTAGGCTACATGAGACCAGGCCTTGCCTTGAATAAAATAGTAGTAGTAGTAGTAACAAACCTACAAGATCAAATAAAGTCCTACTGACTTAAGATGATTCAAAGATAATATAAAAGAGCAAATTCTACATTAGTTCAGAGGACAACATTAAAGGAATGGGAAGCATTCTGGATCTTGGGGTTTTAGCAGCCAGGCCCAGCCCACATTTTTTTTTTTTTTTGTAAGATAATGGCTGGCACTCTCCTAAATCTAATCAGTGCTTCATCTTCTGGTTGCCAGGCAGCTACCTGAGACAAAATGAAGAACCAAAAGAAAATGGCTTCTACCATTGTGGGATGCTCCATTCCTCCAAACCCATGTGCAGACTCTAGATTTGTAAACCCGTTCCAGTCCTGGCAACCATAAACAGCTACAGTCGGTGCCAATCAAAGTCTCGTTCTCTGGCCTGGTCCAGAAACAAACTTTCTCAAGTCCACCAGAGGCAGCATCTAGCTGGTCATCTCTAAGGCCAATTTCTAAAGAGAGATCGCTCCCAGCAATCTCCAGCTGACCAACCTCACATACATCTAGGGTTGATTCAAAGTGTCTGTCCTTCAGGAGGGGCCAACCCAGCCACCACTCATGGTCCTGAGCAGGACAGAGTTCCAGCAGAGAGGGCTTCTCCCAACAGCCTCACTCTGTACTCAGAAGCCTTGGAGCCAGGTCTGGGTCTCCCACCATCACCTCCAATCTGGCTCCCTACTGCACCCGATGCTCCCCCCTTCTGTGGCACTCAGCCCTTAGCCCTCAGAGATTGCACCAAGGGACCTCAGAGATGCCATGCCCTACGATACTGAAAACTGCTCACAGCCTCTGCTCATAAACACCAGCTCCCAGGACTTGCTCAAGACTGGTGCCCTCATCCCCAAGGAGAAACAAGTCACCGTCACAGACCAGGAGGTCTGACCTCACTAGATCCCAGTGGGCGTGGTCGTGGATGAGGACAAAGAGCGTGTGTGGGTTCTGGAAGGAGTTTTGCAGAAAGGCCTTAAATCTTGCCTGGGCCTCCGTGTCTAGTTTCAGAACGTGTTGCTCCGCCCTCTGCTTGGTCACAGGCTCTTTTTCCAGGCCCAGCTCCAGCAGAACCCCTGCAACACAGCAGAACACCTCAGGAGCTCCTGGGTTCACTCACCACCAACACAACATGGGCCAGCCCTGATTGGAGAGAGCAGCAGCAGGAACGCATACAGTGGAGATAACATGGGCCCACAGAGCTGAGCAAAGGTCTGGCTGTGCATATAGTGTCCCCACATAGGAGTGCCAGCAAGCAAGCACCTAAATCAGCAGCTCTCAAAGAGGTAAGATTAAGAGATGGAAAGGCCCAAGCTCCTAACAAAACCATCTCAGGTTCAAGTCACAGGCCCAATCTCAGGCCACTGAGGAGGTAAGATAGGCTATATGAATGCCCGTTAACAGCAGCCAGTCACAGAAAGAGCAAAAAGCCAACTGGTTCTATCTTTAATCTTGAGAAAAATAACTGCCTTTGGACATATTTTATGGTCCCTAATAAATGGGCGACAATGATACTTGCTCCATCTACCACACAGCGAAGTATGGCAACAACATCCTTGTGTGTGGTAGTTTGAATGTAACTGACCCCCAAAAGATCATAGGGAGCAGTACTATTAGGAAGTGCAGCCTGTTAGAGTAGGTGTGGCCTCGCTGGAGAAAATGTGTCACTGTGGAGGAAGGATTTTGAGGTCTCCTCTATGCTAAAGCCACACCAGGGTCTCAGACCACTTCCTGTTGGCTGCAGGATCAAGGTGTAGCTCCTCCACTCTCAGCTCCTGCCCCAGCACCATGTCTACCTGCATGCTGCCATGCTTCCCACCATGATGATAATGGACTAAATCTCTGAAACTGTAGGCCACCTCAATTAAATGTTTTCCTTTGTGAAAGTTGCTGTGGTCGTGGCGTCTCTTCACAGCAATAGAACAGTGACTAAGACAACCGAATGGACAGAGCAAAGCTCTTCCCTTGGCCTTCAGAGCTGAACCCAAAGCTCCTCCTCTGAACCCAAAGCTCCTCCTCCAGGCTTCAAGCTCCTCCCCTGAGCCTCAAAGCTCCTCCCCTGAACCCAAAGCTCCTCCCCCAATCCAAAGCTCCTCCTCCAGGCTTCAAAGCTCCTCCCCTGGGCCCCAAAGCTCCTCCCTCAGGCCTCACACCTCCTCCTTGAAAGGCCCCCCTACCTGAATGCCAGATATGGAACACGGTCTGCTGATAGGTCACTTCTGATGGTGGAATGCAAATGAGAAAGTCCACCTTCTCAAAGGACCCCAAGTCCAGATTTTGGGTGCTGGAATCTGCGATTGAGCATACGTGCGAGAGGAGCTTCTGTGCCACCGCCAGCTGAAAGGGCCGGATGCCCCTTGGCTCCAGACGATAACCTGCAGCCAGAGCCCCGAGGGATCCCAGATGAGCACACCAGGCAGCTACTACCCTCAGCTAGAGAGATGTGCAGGAAGGGAGGCCTAGCCACAGACAGCCATATAGGAAAGAGAGGCAGTCACAGTCATCAAGGGCATGCACCCTCTCAGCCAGACCCTGGGGCAGCCTCACATGCCTCCTCCTTCCTCAAAAGTCTGAAGCAAGCACTCAGGCAACAAAAAGTAGTGGTAAACTCTGCCTGCTGACGCTAGACATGGGAAGGGGCACCGCGCTCCGTGGAAGGAAGAGAAATGGTCACAGCTCCTTAAAGCCTCCTCTGAATGAACAACTACAACAGTACGCTGAGAGAAAAGAAATCGGCGTGAAAGGAATGTCAGGAGAGGGCGACCTCACATCAAGTAGGGCTATTTTAAGCCTTCTAGGTGCACCACGGGAACCTTAAAATCTCAAAACTTCCAGACAGATGCTGCAGACTCTAGACCCATCCCTGCAGGTTTTCTCCTTAGGTGGTGAACACACCTGAGTCTGACCACCCGCTCTGCGCCTCTCTGTCTGCGCCTGCGCACACTCCAGCCGACGCCCGCTCACTGCGCACACCCACGCACAGTGGAGCCAGCATTCCCGATGCAGCAGCCACTCCCTCTGTCACTGGGGTGCCCACTGCATCCTCTCCCTCTGCCACTCACTGTGCAGGTTTGTGCCCCTCCCCGCCACTCACTTGTGCACACGGGAACCCCACTGGCATCCAGCGCGGCTGTTTTCTTGGTAGAGGAAGCAGTGAATGAGGACGAGACATGGCCTTGATTTTCCTGGTGAAATTTGTCCAGCAAAATGTCAATGTCACCCTCTGCCCAAAACAGAGAACAGAAGTGGGTTTTGCATCTCAGAGAAATTCAGCAGACCTCTCTGGACCAGCTATTGTGTCTGGTCTTGGCCTGAAGTAATGTGTGGAGAAGGTGTGGGCTGCTATGCAGAACTGTATTCATAAGAGGGAATCACACCGTGGCTTCATGGGTGATGGGAGAAAACAGAAATAGACTACTTGAGGACAGAGGCGGGGGGACTTTGTGCCTTTCCAGGCAGAGATTGGTCCCTAGAACTTTTTTGGAGTGCATTAAATGAGTCCTGAGGGACCAGAAGCTGGAGAGAGGAGGGGAGTCTGAGTGGCTGAATAGGCCACAAAGATGGAGGGAAAAAAGGGTTCTAAACACAGGGAGAGCCATGTGCTAGGGCCCAGTCTAATCCCAGCACCTGAGAAGATGAGGTGGGTGTGCTACACACCTGAGGCCTAGGTCTCAAAAATATACAAACAGACATACTGACGACTGACTGACAGACAGAGAGCACAAAGCTCTTCTCCGACCCTGGACCTCTACAGCCAGAGCAGGAAGACGGACAGACAGCCAAAAAGCTGCAATAGGAAGGAGGCAGGAGCGGCGTCAGTGCACAGCAGTGGGGGCTCAGGCAGAGAGGCTCAGCTGCAGCCGATCCCAGACATGAGGGCACCCCAGCAATCTCCCCACCCCACACATGCGCTTCTTCTCAGTGTGCACACTTGCACGTGCCTCTCACTAGCTTACCTGGGCAGAGGCTGCTAAAGAAGGCTCCCAGGGAGTCCACTTTGCCCGTGACCAGCTCATAGTGGACTTCTCTCTGGTATTCCGCAGGGCTGAGGAGGCTTTCGGAGAGAATCCGGGCTTGGTATTTCCCTGGAAGACAAAAGGTGACTGTCGCTGGATCCTCAGTATAGAATCACTGTGAGTTCTCAGACAACAGGGTTCCTGCCTGACCTACCCCTGCAACATCCTGGCTGACGGGGATAAAACAAAGGACTGAGATGGTCAAAAGCACTTAGAGAAACCCCCCCGGGCCTGCCTCTGCCTGTGCCAGCTGTGTGGCACACACAAGTCCCCTAACCTCGCCAGACCTACCATCCTCATTGGTCCCCAGTGGCTAACAGCTGTGTTGGCCTCACAGAACACAGGCAACAGTGCCAGACACACACATACAAAGGAATGGGCTTATTAAAGATGGTGAGACCCAAACCCAGAAAAATAATAATTCATAAAGAACAGTAAGTTTAGGTTTAAGTGGCCATTGAGAGGCTGCATAGGAACAAGGTGTGCTTTTAATTAAAAGGCATACAAAAACTTCAGGTTGAAAATATATACGATTTTTCCAGCCTGGTCTACAAGAGCTAGTTCCAGGACAGGCTCTAAAAAAGCTGCAGAGAAACCCTGTCTCGAAAAACCAAAAAAAAAAAGAAAGAAAGAAAATATATACGATTTGGGAACATTAAAGGTTCCCACAAAGGGGCTGGAGAGATAGCTCAATGGTCAAGACCACTGGGTGCTCTTCCAGAGGACCTGGGTTCGATTCCCAGCACCCACATGGCAATGGCTCCATAACTGTCTCCAACTCCAGGTCCAAAGAATCTGACATCCTCGCTCAGGCATACATGCAGGCAAAACACCAATGCACATAAAATAGAAATAAATTCAATCAAAAAAAAGCCACCCCAGAACCTGTGTGCTTGGTGCTTACCTTACCAAGGAAACTCCCTCCAACATTTCATCCTGAATCTCAGCCACAGGAGCAATGGCCACACACAGTAGACTTTCAGAGAAATTTTTAATACTTTAACCCACAATGTGGATCATTGTTTCTTATCTCAGTCTGATCCCTAAATAACTGGGGGCCATAGTGGAGATGTAAGTGGACTTCTTAAAGCCAAATTGTATAGCCAGGGCAATCCAGACTGCAAAGGTGGGCCCAGTCTCTCCAGAGGCCAAATGGTCATTGCTAACTTAGCTACTGACCGCCGGAATGTCTGTAACTATGCATGTTTCCAGGGATGAGCAGCTGAGACCAAGACTCCCTTCTAAAGCCACCAACATGGGCTAAGGTACTAACTGCCCTGCAACATAAAGCCCCCAAGACAAAAGAGGGGGGCCCACCAAGGCGAGAGGCTGGGTAATGCATCCACAGCATGGCTCTCTCATTGGCCGAGAGACGGCCAGGACTCACCTGTGACAGCGATACAGGAGTCGATGGCGGCGTTCCTGCAGGCACAGATGATGACCACGTAGTTGGTCTTAGAGAGTTTACCCTCGATGAGCAGCCGGAACATCTCGGAGAGACCCTCAGCCAGGGAGTAAGTGCACTCGATGACATGCACACTGTCATTGCAAGAGCTGGCAGCCAGGCCTGCCAGCCAGGGCAGCTGTGCAGAAGTCACGGGGGCTGCAGTGTTGGGGGCTGGTGGGAAGGGCTGTGGAGGTGCCTGCTGGTACTGCCTGATCTCCGTCAGGTGTGACTCACGCCAGGAGCGCAGAAAGATCTGCTCCAGGTCCTCCATCAGCGGCACCTGATCAGCAGCTGCAAGACACACACACACACACACACACACACACACACACAGGGCGGCGAGAGATGACATCAGCGTCTGCTCGGCAGGGGCACAGGCAGCTTGCCACCAATGCTATGGGCAGCTGAGATTACCTGGGCATGCTTAAAATCTCACAGCCTGAAATAGTGATTGGAGAACAGAGGAGAACATAAAACGAAGTCAGCCCCCAACCCGCCATCTCGAAAGAACCACAAAGAAAAACAAAATACTCTATTTCTCTCCATCTACCATAAGGATTGTGGGTACTCAACTTGGTTTTTTACCATCAACCCTACAATCAGGTTTCCATATCTTATGGTCTCCCTGCACAGCTCTGCCGATGGGTGTGTAAATTATTCTCTTGGAGGGGCCATTTGGTCATCCTTGTTGCTACTGCAGATTTCTGTATTTCTTCAAGGTACACCTGAAGTGCATGCCTTGAGGTGTCCTGTGTTACTTCCTAGGCATGCTGGATAGTTTTATTTCAACTCGACACAAGCTAGAATCCTCTGGGAAGAAGAAACCTCTACTGAGAAAATAGGACCGCCAGACTGGCCCTGACTGCCAGGCAAACCTGCTTAGGCGGTTCCTTGGTGGCTAATGTGGGAAGACTCCGCCCATCGTGGGTGGTGCTACCTCTAAGCAGGGGACCCTGGATGGTGCAGGAAAGCCAACTGAACAAGCCGGTAAGCAGCACTCCTCCGTGGCCTTTCCATCAGTCCCTGTCCTGGAACGTGAAACTGTGAGCGGAAATAAACCCTTTCTTCCCCCATGTTGCTTTTGGCCATGGTGTTTATCACGGGAATTGAAAGCCTGGGCTTGAATTCTCAAAAGTCAGCTTTCCCCCAGTGTGATGGGTGTGACAATCCTAGCCCTAGAACTCGCAGCATCAATGGGTACCATCTCTTGGGTACTGAGAAAAATGACATGTTCCATTGCTCATGTGTTTCTCTTCAGCGACTAATGAGATCGGACATCTTTCAAAAGTTCCTGTATTTTCTTCTGTGAGTTATCTGGGTGCTCTAGCTGAATACTGCCTTTGAGGAGCTGGAGGGGAGGTTCTCAGACTTCCAGCCGGCTTTCCCCAGCTATGGGACCTTCACTGCCCTGCCCACAGGACAGCTATGAAGGCAGCCCAACACGAATATAAACTTTCTTAAAACACCAAGGTACTTTTGCCATTTGAAAAACTCTGAATTCACCGTTCTCGAGTATGAATTCTTTAGGTGGCAATGCTGGGTGACAAATGTCAAAAGGTTGGCCAAGCCTATCACAACTCCCCAATCTGTAAAAGGTAGCTTGTAGCAGCCACTTAGGGCTGTGCCAGAGTGTGATTAGGTGGGCTTAGAGCTTCATTTGTTTTTCCACTTATTTCTTGTGTGTGCTGCAGAACATGGGAGCAGATCAAAATGCAACAGGGCAGGAGTCAGGTCTCTCTTTCCACCACGCAGTTTCCAGGTATCAAACTCATCTTTAGGCTTGAAAGCAAGCACCTTTAACCCCTTGGCCCATCTCATCCGCCCCCTTTTCTTTATTTTATTATTAGATGCCTCTGGAATAGTTATTTGGAGTGTGTGATCAAATTAGAATTGGCAGGTTGGCTGTTATACCCCTTGTCTCTAAGAACTCTCCCTTGAGCCCATCTCTCTCTAGAAGCATCACCTCCAGGCAGAGCTCCCTTAGAGGTGAGCTAGACTTCCTACCCTTGTGTCCTGGTCTCCATTCTCTCTGATCTGCTTTTATACGGCTTTTGTCACTGCCCCCCCCCATATCCTTCATCAAGGCAGCCAGCCCTCCGCGTGGCCAACCCACAATCAATTACCAGTGTCCCTGCATTAAACTCCTAGCCACACCAATGGGTGTTCAGCCTGTGACCTTGACACAGTTTCCTTCAGTGGCCTCTGTATCAACCTAATCACCCCCCCCCACACACACACACCCTTAGTGAGCACCAAGCTGGCCCTGCAGGGGCTGCACCCACACATAAAGCAACAGACTGATGTTCTTGGTCCTGCAGCACACATCCCAAACTGGAAGAGGCGCTTATGGTTGCTCCTGGAGTGGCACTGCTCTAGAAACAAAGGAAACTATATACAGGCCAGGGGGCTCTGGTGTGGGGAGCTGTCCCGGGTGTAGCAACAAGGTTCCTTTGAGGAGATAGTGTATGGGTCAAAACTCAAATGGCAAGAAGGGGCCAGGTTCATGGATGTCCTAGACCAGAGCACTTCAAACGGAAGCTGCAAGTCCACGATGCTCCGGCATGAATAACACTGCACAGGAAGTAGCAACTGGGGCAGGGTGGGAAGATGGGAGTGGAAGGCTGGCAGCCACCAGACCTGGGGATAAATGTCAATCGGGCAGGACTAGAAACCGTCGGTGAGCTCCAGGGAACAAGGAGACGTGGTTTGGTCCACAGTTCTCACAGACCTGGAGAGCAAGAGGTCAGAGGTTTGTGATGGGGAGGAAGGCTACAAAGACAGGGTGGAGCTGGATCCTGGGTGGCTCTGTGCCAATCGATCGATTCGATTCACATGGGTCTTGGGAAGGAGCCTCAGAGAAACCTGATGCTGGGTCTGCCTTCCAGAACCTTCACTATCCCATGGTTCTGTTCTGATCCTCCTCACCCACTGAGCCTCTGACTACCTGAGTATCAAGGGTCAAGCCCGAGCTCCTCACTGCCCACCCACGGCTGCTCACAGTGGGTCACAGCTGGCTGGACTTCCACACAGACTATCCTCAAGCTCACATTTCCAAAATGTCTACCTTTGGCCTCAGCCTCTGTGGGATTCAAGAGCTCTCTCTCCAGAGGACAGTTGGCCTTGAGAGCAACACAATTAGAAGTAACCAACAATTTTTTCACTACTTCCAACCACTCACTTTTTGCTAAACACACACACACACACACACACACACACACACAGAGCTCACCATGTTCCCTCATTCCCATAGTCAGCCCCCAACTGTGCTCCTACCCACCCGTACCCCAATCTGGGCTCCCACCCACACCCAGCCCGACCTGTACTCTATTCTCAGCTCCTTCCAAGGCCGTTCCTTCTGGAGGTCAAGTTTCTACTCAGAGGCCTTTCTTGATGTCCCTAAGTGGACCCCACATGCCCACACCCCATCAAGTTCTCTCCTGTCTCTTGCTTCTCTTCTCTAGTTGAGCTGACTCTCCCTGAGGGCAGAATGTTGGCTTTATCACCTGTGCCTTTGTGTCAGGCTCGGCAGATGAAAGGTCAGCATGTTGCCTGAATATGGCCCGTGTCTTTGCACTTAGGCAAGTGAGTGACTGGTCTCTGAATCACCTCTGTTGATTACACCCTTCTGTTTGTGGACCCCCTCTCTGGAAAGGTTAGGGCTAACCTGGTCTTCAGATCCCTCTCTGGCCTCCTGAGTCTAGCTGGCCCTCCCGGTAAGATCCATCCCTAGCCCACAGCTGGACCCAGGCTCACCCAGCTGGACGAGGTAGTAGACGGTCAGCAACAGTTGTGTCTCCTCAGATATGGGCTGCATGGTGGAGGCACCGTGCTGCTCATAGGCCCTGGACAGCGACTGGGAGTTCTGGTAGCAAGTATACAGCAGGGGGCTGATGACCACATCGTTCAGGTTTCCACAGAGGTAGGGGAAGTTCCCGTGGCCTAGGGAAGAAGAAAGCGGCCGCTCAGCAACTGGTCTTAGGGAGTGATATTTCATGCGTACTTTAATAAATAAAGCTTGCCTGAAGATCAGGAGTAAAACAGCCACACTGGTCAGCCATACAGACCAGGCAGTGGTGATGCACACCTTTAATCCCAGTAGCCACACTAGTTTGCCATAGAAACCAGGCAGTAGTGGTGCACGGCTTTAATCCCAGCCCTAGGGAGAAATGTAAGACCGGAGGAGACCGCTCTCAGTCACAGTCTCATTCTGAGGTTCCAGGAGACAGGACACCATTTCAGACTGAGGTAGGGGTAAGAGCCAGTGGCCGGCTGTTTTGCTTTTCAGACCTTCAGGTTGAACCCCAATATCTGAGGGTTTTATTACTCATGCTATAGTCTTGTACTCAGCCTGGGTGGGGTGCCACTGTGGATCCCCTAAGAGCCAGGGGAGTTCTTAGGTCCCGTTTCTGAGAAATCTCAGCCCTCCTATGGTCCTTGATGACCCAGTACAGCTGCTCTGCCTTCTGGGACCTAGGATAAAAATGTCATCACTCATATCCAGCCGGTGGCAGGACATTTGCTTGCTCATTTTGTCTAGTCCCTTATTTTGCAGTTGATCAAGTTCAAGGCCAAATAAAAGAAGTTTACCCAAAACCAAGCAGCAATATCCTTGAAATGGCAGGGTGCACATAGCAGTGGGGACTGTTGACCAGACCTTGTCTTCCCCAAGGCCAAGCCTTACAGACACACACACACACACACACACACACACACACGCACGCACACACACACACACCAGGTCCTATAGTGAGCAGAGTTAACCAAACAGCTCAGTGTCTAGGCCCAATGACTCTAGAAAGCAAAAGCCACTGACTGATGCTGGAGTGGACGCTAGAATCCTTCTGACGGCAGCTCCTGGGGTAGGATGGCCCAAGCAAGGGTCTGATCCTTCTTTTCCATCGTTAGCTGCGTGACCCTAAGCAAGAACTTGACCTTCTCAAAGCCTTTGTACAATGGGGAGATGCAAAACGGTGAGGGCATGATGTGAATCAATGTCCTCCTTTGTCACCAAAACGACACCAAATCTCCCCATGCGTAGCTATGCAAAGGCGTCATGTGGGGCTCCGTGGGCCACGTCTTGGGAAAAAATGTTTCTCGTACTTGAGTAGGACCGATTTGCTAAGACACATGCTGGCCCCACCCACAGCTCCAGATTCAGACCTGTGACTTCGCATCTCTGCTCACTCCCTCAAGACGCTAGGGTAGGGGACCAGGGACCGCAAGGAGACAGCACTGTCCACAAATGTGCTGGCTTACAAGGGGCAGTGCCGTTACCTTAACGAATGGGATGTGGTGCTTGTCATGCAAGGGGCTCCGCGAGCTGCCCTGAGAACCAGATGAAAGCTATGCTACAGAGCCGCTGGCTGGACCCGGAAGCCTGGGAGCCGCAGGCGTAGGACAGTGAGCACACCCTCTGAGACGGCTCAGTATGAGATGCTGGTGTGCAGGGTTCCCTCCGCGAGGGTCTTGGTCAGTGTGGAAGCTGGTGTCCACCTCCAAGTCTTTCTACCTGCTCCAACTCTGTGTTCTCATCCTCTCTGATATGATCAGAAAAGAGGGTGCAGATCTGACCTTTGCTTCTTCCATGGGGCCCTGAAGCCCTTCTACCATGCCAGTACTTTTTCTGGCATTTTGCTGCCATCTCCCTGACCTCTCTTCTCACAAGCAGGATGCCAACTGGCCAGTCAAGGAATTGGATCTATATGGTCCTGAGCACCTCTCTCCTCAGGCACTGCCAGCTTACCCTGCACACAGTTTCCCATTTGAAAGTCTCCGGCTACCACAAAAGGATTTCTTCGGTTAAGCCACAAGGCGACCTCCAGGCAACACACGAGCCACCACAGAGGAGACCAAACCAAATCTTACTCGAGGCTTCTGTGGCACTGACCAAAGCTGTCTCGGCCCGAAGTCAGAGGGTACGGCTTTGGATGAAAAGGGAACAAGCCGCCGGGCGGTGGTGGCGCACGCCTTTAATCCCAGCACTCGGGAGGCAGAGGCAGGCGGATCTCTGAGTTCGAGGCCAGCCTGGTCTACAAGAGCTAGCTCCAGGACAGGCTCTAGAAACTACAGGGAAACCCTGTCTTGAAAAACAAAAAAAAACAAAAAAAACAAAAAAAAAAGGGGGGGAACAAGCCATGGGGGCCCCGGGTTCTGTGAAACAGAGCGAATGAAGGAAAGGACCAGAGGAAGGAGTCGCGGTACTTCTGCTGGGACAAACCGATACGCTCTGCCGTTCTCAGCAGTCTAGAGACTGGGCCCACTTCATTCTCTTGCCCTAAAGAACTTTTGAGTTGGCTCGGGGGATTCCTTTGGAGCTGGACTGAGACGAGGTCACAGTTTTGTGTGGGGTTCCTTGCAGGCTCCCCTGCCTCCCCAGCTGGGGCACAGCTGTACTTGCCTTTAAATATCACCGGCTTGGCCTTGCAGATCTTCAGCAAGTTGTCCGGGACAGACACTGGTTCACCGGATGCCACCACTGGGAAGGTGACCGAAGCAGGTCCCACCAAGCCAGGCTGGGGCACACAGGGTACGCCGGCACCTTCTAGGAACACAACCAGCATATGAGTAAAACACAGTTAAAGAGGCCATCTTTCCCCCAGCCAACCCGACATCCAGCCACCGTACAAAAACTACCGCCTGACCCGTCTCCCCACTCATAAGACTTGTGGGCTCACCCAGCCCCACCTTTCCCCACCAAGAGACATAGTCTTTTTCGACACATAGGCCACAGCATGGTAGAGAGGTTGCTTGTCCCTCTGCTATGCCATGGTTGGCTGCCCAGGACCCCCTCACTCATCTGCGTGCACACATGCACACATGCTTCTCGCAGGCCAAGCCACCCAACTCTGGGGTTTGAGCGAGACCCTAGTCACTTACCTTGCTTCGTTCTGTTGCCACCACCTTGAGGGAAGCCAACATCCGTGGTTGATTTAGACTCTGGGGACCAACCTTTGTGTCGTTTTTTGGGAGGCCCGGAGTTTGGCAAGACACCTAGACAATATTCAGAGCGTGGGTTAGGCCATCACTGGGAACTGGTGTCAATAAAACTCTCCCATGATTTGGAGAGCAGAACTGTTTTGTTTTGTTACGTTGACAGGGCTGGGGCTCAAATTCAGGACCTTGTACGGGTTAGGCAGGTGTTCTCCCACTGAGCTGCATCCCCCAACCCTTGGTAATTTTTTTTTTAAATTTCAGCTCTATGGATCTAGACAGAAGGAGTCATCCTGTCGATTTTTATAAATGTTTCACTCCAAAGTTGTGTTTAAGCTGCATCTCTTTAAGTCTGAGCTCCTTGGTTTTTAAAACAGTCAAAATAATAGTAAAAAATCTACTGAGAAAGTGGCTGAACCAGAGAAAGAGAGATGCATGTAAAATACTGAAAGGAAACACTTTGGGGTTTGGGCTCTGTAAACTGCCTCTCCTGCCACGATCAACATTACCAGCCCAGCAAAGGGTCAATGCACCAGCACAGTTTTGCCACTGGAGGGCAGTACTGATCCACATGCACACCCGCTTCCTGCCCTCCAACTCCACTCTTCCCCAACTGGAAAACTAATTATTTCATTAAAAAGCAAGAGCAGAAGCTGGATCCTCTGCTGCTTGTGAGTCATCCCTGCCCACTCTGGATGTCAACAGGCTCGTGACGGAAAACTGTTCATAGATTAGTACCAAGAATTGGCTACCCTATTTTCTTTAAACTCTGGACACAAGTGTTCAGCTGTCCAGAGGTCCCATCTTATCCCTGTCGTACTTTAAACACATCTGAACACTTCTAAAACTACCTAGCCAAGCAGGAGGGCAGTGGGGAGGTACATGCCTTTAATCCCAGCACCCGGAAGGCAGAAACAGGCAGATTTCTGTCGAGTTCAAGCCTAGCCTGGTCTACATAGCAAGTTCTAGGCCAGCCAAGGATACACAGTGAGAGTCTGCCTTTAAACACAGACAAGCAAATGAAAACCTGTCTGTCTGAACACAAGCCTGTTCCGAGGACCTAAAGAAGCCCAGCGTGTGTGGAATGAGGCCTCCTGATACCTGGGGCTTCTGGATGGTGAGAACCCACAGCGTGGAGCCCTCAGGGCCGAGGGTGATGTCTCCCTCAGCCTAGGCAGAGAATACACACAGACCTGGCTCTGCCTAAAGCCACCACTTGGGTCCCCTGAAGTGACAAGAAAACATGCACCTTGTCACGAGCGCACAGGTTATTCTAAAGCAGCAGTACTTTGAGAATGACTGCTGTTGAGTCTTCTGGAAGGAACCTCGGATAACTTCCTACCCTTAGACTGACCAAAGTGGAAGAAAATCAAAACCAGACACAGAGCTGATAGGACATGAAGTTCTTGACTTTACATAGAGCTTTCAAAGCTGCAGGCTTCTTTGCCCTCAAAGGCAAGGGGGACTGTCATCTCTGCACCAGCTCGTCTAACACTGGCCCCAGGAGCAGAGGAAACGCTCTCAGAGACAGGACCCAGTTCCTCGAGGTCGTGGTCCCCAACTATAAGAGGGTAGGGCTGGAGCTAAGGATGCAGAAGGGATCTACAGGGGTCAACCAGAAACGTCTCTACTGAGCTCTAAGCCACTAAGTGATCTCAAAACATCACCAGGAACAGCCACTTATGTCAGCGTGAGCTGATTATTTCTCCATCTCCAGAGATAACCCTACTTGGCATTTTCTTTTTTTTTGTTTTTTGTTTTTTGTTTTTCGAGACAGGGTTTCTCTGTGGCTTTGGAGCCTGTCCTGGAACTAGCTCTTGTAGACCAGGCTGGTCTCAAACTCACAGAGATCCGCCTGCCTCTGCCTCCCGAGTGCTGGGATTAAAGGTGTGTGCCACCATCGTCCAGCTCCTACTTGACATTTTCTGAGGAGGCTGCAGGACTTTTAGCTACCTGTCCCCTCCACCTGGGAGCACCAGCCCCTCATCCGAGACAAGGCTCTTATTTCCCATCCTCCACCAGGGGGCAGTGTTTCACTGAGAGCGGCTAGTGGCAGGCCTAAGTTGGAAGCAGTTTCCAACACACTGACAGCAAAGGCTTAGTAGCTTTGACACATGCCTGTGCTCAACTCTACCGCAACCCAGGTCAGCCAGCATCTCTGACTCAGCCCTTCCCTCTGTCAGGTTCTACCACAGCCAGATGCTAGAGACTGCAAGGGACCTTCAAAAGTTAAAGATTAGAGTGGGTGGCTGGACGCCCCCCCCCCACCCGAGGGAGAGGGAGAGTGATGCAGGAGAGGAGAGTGGTTGCCTGAGCTGAGCTCTAGAAAGCCCTCTCACAGAGGCAGGGTGAGCGCTGAGAAACTGGGCGGAGTGTGGACGTCATGGCAAAGCCACCACGGAAGTGAACAGTTAAAAGAAGAATGAATGAGCGTCAACAAGCTAAATTCTAGAAGGCCTTTGAGATCCCGGCAGGAAACTTAAAGATCTCCATTCCCCACACACCTCCACAAAGTAGGCTTGGAAAGTTCTAGTCCAATCCTGAATCCAACCCTCTGTAGGCCACCTGCCCAAAACCAAGGTCCTAGGGCCCCAGGCTGAGAGGATCTGCTGTATTGTTGTTTGAGGTGAAGACTACATGTCTACAGAGGAGCTAAACTCAGGGAAGAAGCTATGGACAGCAAGGGGCTTCCTGTCCTTATGACCAAGGGCCGCTCTTCAGCCATGCAGCTGCCCTGCATTCATTCTGGAGAAGGAACAGCCACAGGAGGAAGGTGGGAGTCTTGAGGGTAGGCTGAGGATTGATAAAAATTCCAGAACATAAAAGCTAGTCAAGACTGGAGAGTCTTAGATTCATGAGGGCTGCTCCTTCAGCAAATGAAATGGCTATGCAGCCGAAAGATTTGGGCCAGAGAAACCTTCTGCTACAATGGAGCTGTATTCCAGCCCAGGGTGCCTCTCTGGACCTGTCTCTCTTCCGCGATGTTGAAAATAAAACCCAGGAAAACACACTCTATCCGTGAGCTACAACTCCATCCCCAGGATGGACATTCTCTAAGGACCTTTCCAATTTAATGTCTCAGACCCTAGGCTCCAGTTCAGGTGGGCATGGGGCATGGGGGCTGGGTGACAAGGCAGGAAGGGAAGGAGAGCAGACAAAACGTTCTGGAACATTCTTGGAACAGCAAGGTGGGAGAGCACGAGACTGGGAGTATGAATGTAGTTCCCAAGTCTCTTTGCCCCCTCCCTCCCTCCCTCCCTCCAAAGCTCAATTATCACCTCCCATCACCTCCTCCAGCTGTTAAATGGGCAGACAAGTCCCTGTGGCGGACTGACACTGACACCAATAGCCAGTGTCGAGCAGTGAGCTCCCAGATGTGCACAGCAGCTGGGGATCCTCATCCTGTCCTCAGAGAGGCATTCTTACCCCCAAGGAGGGACCGCTGAAGAAGGCTGCAAGATCCACTACCTTACAAGACAGAGCTGGGCTCTGGATTCATATGTATCTGTCCCGACATCCACCTTCCCCCACCACTCCCAATCTTCCCGAAACCCGCATCAAGAGGGGCTACCTGCCACCAGCACAAAACCCTCTCTGCCCCTCAGCACACATGACTCTCCCATAGCATGGCCCAGGCACAGACCTGAGGACATGTGACATCCGCCCTGATGCTCACCAACACATTAGACAGAGCCTCCATGTCCCCAGTCCTGTACCCATATCCCCTCTGGCCCAAGTCCAGAGTAAAGAAGGGCCTTAGCACCTCCAGGACCAGCTTCACTACCTAAGGCTGAGGGACGAGGCACCGCAGACAGGCTACTCTTTGCCAGCTGTGGCTGTTTGGGGGAGTCTTTGCCATTGAAGACAGTGGGACCTGTTGCTGTGGTCACTGAGGGGTGATCAGAGGCCGGACCTGAAAGCAGAAAGCATAGGAAAGGGGTCAGAGCACAGGCTGCACCAGAACCAGGCAGATAAACTAGCTCTGGTGAGTTCTATCAGGAAAGCAAGTTTCTGACATGGTGATTCTGCCACACGCAGACAAAGATACACATGCATTCACATGTGCACATTTACGCACATACTCCTAAACCTACACACATGCATGTGTGCATATAAAAACACGTGTACACCTGTGTGCACATTCTTGCCCTTGTGGACATAAATGTGCACATATGAATGCAAACTCATTTCCGATTTCACATGCATGTACATGTATGCACAGGTATGTATACAGGAACATACACATGTTCCCCTGGATATGCATATAAGTGCACAGAAACATACTTAATAAACATACCCAAATGTACAAAGGACTGATATACACAAATACATGTACACACATTTAGAAAGACATAAATATTCCTGCTCACACATGAGCATGGGAACAGACAGATACATATGAACATGAGCATACAACTACCATGAACCTTCTGGTTTCACTCCAGAGGGTCTAGTGTGGGGAAGGGAAAGTCTAGGGGTGCATGGTTGGCCGAATTTCCTAACCTGCAGCCCCATAACTGAGATGGTTGATTCTGTTTGCTTCCTACCTTCCTCCACCTCTGGAATTCAGTTTTATATCAAAACGCTACGGGGAAGCCTGGCAGGTTGGTTGATGACAAGGTCTCGGCTACTTATCGGGTTCAGGTTCCTTAAGTCCTGGGAATAATTCTGGGGGCAACCATGGACTCTGGTCCCATAAGGAAGCCTATGTTGGCTGGAATCGTAGGAAGGTTTTCATGAAACTTCCCATCAAAGGCGGTGGCCCATGTGACAGTTGGAATGTAATTCTGGGACTCTCCAGCCTGTGTCTGACCACAGTCCCATTACTTACAAGTTAGGTGACCTGAAACACATACTATATCTCTCCAAATTTCAGTGTCCCCTCCATAAATGGGATTCATGACGGCAAGTGGCAGAGCCACCGTATGAAGGATGCAGGTGGGTAGATGTCCAGGGCATGGAACAAGTCCCTTAAGGGGCTGCTGTTACTATGACCTCATTTAATTCTTATAACCATCCTGTGAACTAGACTGAAAAGGACACCCCACACTCCCAGGTCTACACATGGGCAAACAGAGTGAAGTTCCAGGAATTAAGTGAATTGCACCATTCAGCAAAGGAGAGCAGCGCTGGTGTCTACACCGGATGCTTAGACACAAAACAGTGGGTTCCCCAGTCCACAGTGGCAAAGGAAGAGAGGAGCCAGAACACTGATGGGGGAAGAGGACAGAGGCCAGCTTGTGAAATGGAGCCTAGAGCCCCTGAAGGACAGAGTGTCCTAGCGACAGAGCCCAGGACACTGGCTTCACTCCCAGGGCAATGTGCCACACTGATTCTCTGGGCAGGAAGGATGAAAACCACCAATGGCCTTCCAGAGTCCTCAGGAAGGCTGATGTCTCCAGACAAAGGCAACCACACTTACTTACAGCCTTCGTCTGTGTGGCTCAGGGCCAGGCATGTGAAACAGAAATACCTGGTATACAAACTTGCCTCCCCAACTCTTCCTGTGAGGTCCTGGGCATGCCTCAGCCTCCATGGAACCTCAATTTTCCAAACACCCCACTGGCTCACAGGGCACAGCAAGCTCTAGTGAGTAAGATACATGCCCAGGGTAGGCATTCCCAACGTGGGATAAAAGACAGGAATCTAACCTCCACCCCTCCTAGAAATCCCCTTGGAATGTTGACCTGATACTTGTCATCCCCTGAACCATGTGTTGTGACTTGGGGAGGCAGAATGACTCTGAAGCAGGATCCTAACACTGGGGGAAATCACATTCCTTATCCAACAGGAGAGCAGGCAAGTTTTCCAAATGAAAGGCAACGTGAACACTTTGCTAAAACTTACAAACTCAAAATGACCTAGGACAACAACACACCAAGTAAAACTTACAAGATGGCATCAAGCAACAACATTCAAAGTGTGACCTTTATTCATTTTGAAGATTGCCAACTCCAGGGGCATGGCTTTAGCATCTGGGACACCACTCAGTAGTCTCACCTGCTTGTTGAGCTCCCACGGGGACGTTGGGGTTTGTCCCAGGAACAGGATCACTGGGGAAGGCAGCCAGAGACCCCGAGTTCTCCAGCGGTGGGAACAGAGAACTGGGACAGGTGTTGGTGGAGTTCTGCCGGCTTCTGAACTCTAACATAGGCAAGAAGGACACATGAAGTTGGGTGGTGGTAGTGGCAGCACACGCCTTTAGTCCCAGCACTCGGGAGACAGAGGCAGGTTGATCTCTGTGAGTTCGAGGCCAGTCTGGTCTATAAGAGCTGGTTCCAGGTCAGCCAGTGCTACACAAAGAAACCACTCTCAAAAGAACCAAAGAAGAAGAAGGAGGAGAAAATATAGAAAGGAGGAGAAAATATAGAAAGGAGGAGAAAGAGGTGGAAGAGGAGGAGAAGGAGGAAGAAATGATGATGATGAGGATGATGATGATGAGGAGGATGATGATTATGATGATGATGATATGATGGTGACCAGGAAGAAGAGGAGGAAGAAGAAAGAAGAACGTAGTAATGAAATCTACTTGGCCCCTATCCAATGACTACAGAATTACTTCCTAGAGTGGAATTGTCTACAGGACCATGGGGCACATGAGTCTATCAAGAATGCCAGTACCATGCTAATCTGTTTCAGTGTGTTACAGGGCAGAGGTGCCTTGTTCCATAAAAGGTTTCCTGCCAAAGGGGGACTCTATCTGTAGTCAGAATAAGAGTGTCCAGTGGGGGGAACAAAAAATACGCTTTAGCCAGGTAGTGGTGGTGCATGCCTTTAATCCCAGCACTTGGGAGGCAGAGGCAGGAGGATTTCTGTGAGTTCTACATCTCTGTGATCTACAAGAGCTAGTTCCAGGACAGGCTCCAAAGCTACAGAGAAACTCTGTCTTGAAAAAAACGAAAGAAAGAAAGAAAGAAATAAAGAAAGAAAGAAAGAAAGAAAGAAAGAAAGAAAGAAAGAAAGAAAGAAAGAAAGAAAGGCAATTTATGCACCTGAGCTATCTGAGCCCTGTGCTTAACATCCAAGGAGACACAGGGTGATGGTGATGCCCCGAGACATAGGACCACTCAGCACCTCCCTCCTCTCCTACACCATCCTCTGTTATATAAAAGTCTGTCCCCCAGCAGCAGCTCTAGCCTGTGAGCAGTATAGAGAACTGGACCCACAGGGAAGGTCAGCTTCATCCATGGGGCCTGGGACTGACTGATACATGGTAGGGACTTATTGAATAGTCACTGCATACAATAAAGGAGGAAGAGGAAAGGAGAGGGGAAGAGGATGGGGAGGGGAATCGAGGAATAGTACTCAGAGTCAGTCACTCACACCTGAGAGATCCTCCTTCCACACAAAGAACCTGTGTGGAACATTCCAGAAAATGCAGAAAAGTGGGGGACAGAAGGACAGCTCTTCTGGACATTTCTAGAAAGCTCCTTCTCAGACACACTCCACCATCCCGGGCAGGCTTCAGAACAGCCACTATCCTAGTTTCTCCCCTCAGCAGATGGGAGAGCTATAGACGAAACTCAGGAAGGAAGGCCACCATGCAGACTTTCCCTGGTAAAGCCAGAGCCTAGCTCACCCCTGGAGACCAGACCCCAGAGCTGCTCTCTATGGTCACAACTAGCCGAGTTCAGGGATGAGGAAGGTGGTGATGGTGTGGTATTGTTCAAACCCAGCTTTCTCAGCCTCATCCCAGTGACACTGTGGGGATCCTAGCCTCTTGCTGAGGATTGCAGGGTTTTTAGCATTAGTCTAGGTGCCAGGAGCAACCTCTAGATACTATGATCAAAAGCATCCCTTAGCAGTGATAAATATCCCCTGGGAATAAAAACCACTGTCCCTTATACCCACCAAAAAGAGGCTCAGCACCAGGTGGCCCTCAGCTAGTGTTTGCACCATGCAATGAGTCTGTCCAAATACCATTGACACCAAGGAGCATCTTCAGGGCCAAGGGCTTGCTCTCCTGCTGCAGCCTGTACCTGTCCCTGACCCCTACCCATCTAGCCCTACAATGCTCACTGGGGGTGCACTCCCACCCCTCCAGATTCAAGACCCTCCCCCGCCTCACCTGAGCCTTTCCAGCAAATCAACGGTCCTTTGGTCAGTGCCCCCTGTGCGTTCCGGACCAGATAGTACTTGAGGTGCTTCTGTTTCTTGGGCTGGGTGCTCAGCTTCAGGTTGATGTGGTTGGAGAATTCGGTGAAGTAGCAGAAGCCTTTCTTCCCACAGCCAACACAGTTCCCAGAGAAACCTGGGCAGGAGGGAGCAAGCCATGAGCCTCTCTGCTTCCCTTTCAACTTCCCTTCCAACAGCCACAGTTCATCAGGACTCTTGACATTTGCACCCCCATACCAGCAGTCACCCAGAGACTGCCATCGGCATGGTAATCAGGCCGAGGAGTCAAGACTGCCTTGACTCAAAGGGGAACAAAGGGACTGAGCCACAGAGGTGAGTCTGGGCAAGTGTGGGGGACTTCACCCTCTTGGGGCGGTGTGTGTGTGTGTGTGTGTGTATTAAAAATTCCATTTACGTAAATGTAGTCTACACACACACACATAGTGGAATTTTATCCAGCCACAATGAAGAACACAATTGTGTCATTTGAAGGGAAAAAAATGAATGGAGTTAGAGATCATTAGGTTAAGTGAAACAAGTCAGACAGATTCAGAAAGACAAACATTACATGTTTTTCCCTCATATGCAGAACCTGTATTTTAAACATAATGTGTGTGTGTGTGTGTGTGTGTGTGTGTGTGTGTCTGTATGTGTTGGTGGGTGGGTATATATATGTATACATGGGGCTTCAAAAGAGGTGGAGACAGGAATAAGTGAGGATAATGGGGGAAGAAAGACAAAATATTATATATTTTATGATATTCAAAATCAGGATTTTTATATGAGTATATGTGAAATACATGATATATATTTATACACATGATATACATTGCTTTGGATATATAATAAAGGGGTAACATTCAGAGGAGGAAAGGAACTAATGAGGGGGATAGGAGGGGGACAAGGAAGGGTGGCTGGGGCAAACATGAGCAAAACACAGAGATAGACATGCAGGAAAAGGTCATAATAAAACCCAGTGCTGAGAGGCAGCAGATAATGAGCCATGCGTGGAGTTCACTTTAAGGGCCAGCTCTAGTCTATTCAGCCAGTCAGACAGATCAAAAAATGCCAGATGCATAGCGGGGACCCTGGGAGTGAGACCCAAAGTTTAGCAGCCAGCAGAGTGAAAACGCCATTCAAAAACATGGCTGTGTCAAGGCCGGGCATCCTCCTGCTGCAATAGGCTAGACAGCTTGCAGCCCTAGATAGCCATCTGAGGGGATGAGAAAGCTCCTCGTATGAGCCATGGACATGCAGAGTGTGCATTTGGAGGGGTCTCTACAACGCACAAAGCCACTCCAACAGAACCAGTCATAGGCCTTGATTAGTACAAGAGAGACCTAGCAAGGTGGCCTCTCCACCTGACCATTTCTCCTGAGTGTCAGCCATCCCACGACAACCTTGCTCTGCCAATAGCAGGCCTGGTTCCCAAAAGTCCAACGTCCTGGGTCAAGGGAGGTCCTGTGGCAGAGCCACATTCACTTTCTTTATTGAGCCCTCTGCCTGGTGGGCTCATTCGGTGTGAGGCCATGAAAATCACATGCCTCTGTGTCACATGTCTCTGCAGAAGCACTGCTCACACACAGGCTGTCCCTGGGAATTCTGGCTCATATTCGGAAGAAGTCCAGTAGGTGACATGAAAGTTAGAGACATTGCCTCAGAGAAGACTCCACACTGCTCAAAATCTCCAATCTGCACATGTCTCGAGCATTTTAATATTCTATAAAAGGCCTTAGAAACAAGGAAAGACTTTGGCTGGGCTGCGATAGGTACAGGTGACGTAGCCATTCAGAGTCAATGCAGGCCACACCGGTGTGAACAGGTAAGGCAGCACGGACGTGCAAGATGCTGAGTGGGGCTTGGGGGAAGCCGATGTGCACACAGTACCAGGACGTTGTACCATTCGCTGTCAAGTGCACAGGGCACTCACTCTGCTTAACTGACCCCATTGTCGGTCACGGTGGGAAGCAGAGCGTTCTTGTGCAATCCGCAGAAACAGAGACACAAAGGGTGGGATTTAACCGCAACCCAAGGATGAAGTTCAGATGCCCCAGGCACCAAAGGCTGTGGAATCTCCCATCCATCCCTAGCTTCATCTTCTCCTCACTGAAACAAGGTGCCTCTCAACCCACCTACTCCAACGACCCCTGCCCTGCTCCTGCCTCAGTTTCTCCTCCACAACCCCCCTATCCAGGTCCAGCCCTTCCTCAGTACTCAGCTCCTGGAATCAAGAGGGGACAGACAATTCCCCAGGCTCCTACGCGTAATTTTCTCAGAGTCCTGGGAACTGCTCAAGCGTCAGGCAGATGCATGTCTTATCCTCCCAAATGGCCATGTTCTGGTGTGACTGCATACATGTTGGGCTGTATCTGTGTAAGCATATGTGTGCTGACTGAGAGCACCATGTGATTCCATGGCCAAGAGGGTAAGAAAGAAAGGGATGATTAAGAAATTAATTAATAATAAACACTTCTACATTCACTGGCCTCCAACCTAGGAACACACACAGCCCAACTGGCACCCAAGAATACAACACAACAAAAATGTCTAGGGTTCCTGAGAAGAAATTCTAAGCCTGAGTATAGAAAAGATGCTGAGCAAGGCATAGGAGCTTCAAGGTCCAGGGCACTGAGAGACCAGCTAGGCAGGTTACAAACCATGTACATGGGGCTCTCATGGTGTCAGCAAGCATGCCCAGCAGGGAAGTAGCTACAGCCATGTGGAGCAGTCCCTGCTGACTCCTGGCCCGGTCGCATAGTGAGTTGGGTCCAACAGGCAGACTGGTCCCTTGCAACGGTAAAACCTTCCAGCTGAGGACATAGCTGTTCCGAGGGGGACATAGCTGTTCTGAAAGGCAGCTAGGGGATGAGCAAAGAAGCCAGGGTGAGAGCACAGGACCTAGCCTGAGCAGATGATGTCATCCTAAGACTTCAGGAAATTCCTTAAAGGGCAACAGACACTTTCAAGAAAGATTACAACACAGAGCCATTCCTTTTGGGAATCAACCTCAGAACTTAGAAGTCTAAAAAAAAACCCAACTCATCAGAAAATGAGATATTTGGAATAATGATTCAGACTCCTGCTGGGCACAGAGGCCAGAAATGAAGGGATGGCTACCATACCACCAAAAGTGGTCAGTACAAATCACCCCTCCTCTAACCAACTCGGCACCCCGGGATCACCCCTTGGATCTAGTGTGGCAACTAGAGAGCCACCTATGTAAGGATCACATGCCCACATGGATACTGCACTTGCAGGCCACTCTGTGAGTGAAGCATGCCCTCCTATGGGAAAGTGGCCCCTGACCACCTGTAAAGCAAGTAAACAAGAACACAGAGTCAGCAGGACTCGGGGTCAGGTCCTGACGCGAGTCTATCAGGCAGGCTATGACTTGTCTCTGAGCTTCATCTTCACCGTCTGCAAACATGACAGGAGCTAATATTTATTGCCCAGCCACCGCATGGTACGTTGTGTGTGCGAAGCCCTTCATGTTACCAACGCCCACCGCCCCGTTTGAATCTCAGGATTCAAAAGTACAATAATCCGTAAAGTCTTCAGCTTGCAAGTGAGGGGATCAAGGCACCATGGCCTGGGGAGTTGGGAGGTGCCGAGCCTTGCTTTCCTCATTCTGATGTGTCATCGTCTCCTCAAAACCTCCCCACGGGGACACCACAAGGGTTAAGGTGTCTCCTGGTTATCTAACCCGTCCCAGACTCTGAGCATGGTGTCCTCTCTCCTTCCTCTTGGACCAAGTGGGAGAGAGGAGAGTGCAAGAGGCAAGAGATAAGAAGTAACTCTGTCCTGGGTTCTGTTCTATTCTGGTCTCTGTTCTGTTCTCTGCTCTGGGTTGCCCAGTCACAGACAACAGAAATAAAAGCCGTAATTGCCTTCCAGGTTTGTAGTGACATGATTCTTCCTGGAAGCTCTCACCATGTGTTCCTTTGGACGTGGTGGGTGGTGTCTAAGCACACAGCATTATGACTCTGTGGGGAGGGGAAGCAGGGAGGGGCGGGGATGTCTAGACTTGTTTCCGGGATTCCTTCCTTTGCAGAGAGGGGGGTCTTCATCTCCCAACCATCACGAATGGGCTGGAAGCTGTAACATCTGACTTTCCCTAATGAACCACCATCTACAGAAGAGCTCTTGGATATCATTGTGGCAGGGCTAAGAGCAGCCGCAAACCTCACATCCACATCCGTTGTCACATTCCTGTGTGTGGATGTGAATACCTCTGACAGCAAAGGCGGGGGCAACAATTTCTGAGTTTCTCCTTGAAGTTCGAAACAAATCCCAGTCCCGTGGAGAAACACCCTACTTGGGTGGAAGACACAAGCAAAGCTGAGTCAGTTAGACACCAGATGAGACACAGGCCTGTTGGGGTACAATGTGGAGGGCTGAAGTTCCTGTCAGAACATCACTTAAGTTATCTTAAGTCCTGTACTCAGCTCAAAACTCACTCCTGCCTTGATTTCCACTTTGACAAAAATCAGGTATACGAAAAAAAAGTCAGTTATACGTGGGACCCCCAAGAAAGTTTTCTAAAACACAATAACTGCCTTACCTTTAGAAGATTTATTTCTTGTTTTTGTTTACGTGTAATGCATACATGTGGGTGTGTGTAGGGGGGGTGTCTTATGTGTTCAGGTACCCACACGGACCATTAGAGGATACTGACTCTCCTAACCCTGGAGTGGGTACTAGGAACTGAACTCAGATCCTCTGGAAGATCTGAATTAAGAAGCAAGCCCTCTTAATTACTGAGCCTTCTCTGAAGCCCCTAATTGCCTATTCATGACACCACTAATATTTCTTAAAAGTATACCACGGAAGGGAGAAAACAAAGGGACACATCATTTTCAAAAGGCAGGAGCTGAGGCTGTACCTCACGAGGTGAAGTGCCTGCTTTCTCTGTATGATGCATTGGGCTTGATCCCAACCTTACATTAAAACTAGGCACAGGGATGCGCACCTGTGTTCCAGCAATGGGGCAATGGGAGAGGAGGACCAGAAGTTCAAGGTCATCGGCTGAGGAGGCTTGTAGTATGTTTGAAGCCAGGAATACACGAGACTGTGTCTAGAAACATACATACGTATTAAAAATGCAAAAGAGAAGAAATGAATCAACCAAGCACTTTAAGAGAACTTGGATTGGGACTTGAATTTAACAAACCCACTTTAAAAAAAATCCAAGTACATAGTGAAATCTGAACTCACTACCGAGTACCTAACAATATTAAAGACTGCTTAAACATTTTAGATAGGATAATGACACTGGCTTTCCAGAAAATTGCCCTTGTCTTATAGAGACAGATACACGTGGAAATAATTTCAGATGAAGCACATGGCGGGTGGAATTTGATTCCAGATTAGCCTGGCAGGGAAAAAAAGAGAGGAGTCACACAGCATGGGGCTTGCTGCACCCCACACAAGGAACCACTGAAGACAATGACATGCTGGCCTTCTGGGCTCTTCCCCCTCTGTATCTTAAGGTCAAAGGTAGCTTCCCAGCTTCTGTCCTGCAGGACCCAAATTAAGGCCACCTTCATACATCTCTCCAAGTGTCCATACCATGGTTCCCTAAACCAGTACTACATCACCTGGGTTAAAGTGCTCCCTCTGAATGTCACCTATGAACGGTAGATTACGGTGTCTCTACTTCATGTGTTATTTCAACCTCCAGGCACATGAGCCTTCAATGAATAAGATTTACTGTTTGTGTGTCTCCTCTGCCACCGTTATTACTATTTTCCAACTAGAATATTTTTACTAATTTGTCAGAACCTGGCTGCCACTAAAACACCCTTCCATCACCAACGGTCCCTGGTAACACCCTGGTCACTTTCTGAGGGTGCAGTGCCCCCATAAGATTAGGTATAAGATTTGCTGGTGTGGCTATTTCCTATTGACGCTATGGAGCCCACAGAGCAAGCTGTGTCTGTTTGCCTGTGACTTCCCAGGTGTACATAAACACCAGCCTTCAGTTTGACCTTACACATTCCATCAATGTGTAGATACCTTGCCTGCCAGCTAAACCACAAACTCATTTTCTCCTAAGAAATGAGAATGCTAGGAAGAGAGACCTTCTTCTCTGACGGCTCAGGGATTGACCAACTTAGATTAATGACTGGCAACCGCAGCCAAAGCTGAAGAACACGCCTACAGCTGTAACCTTCCAATTTTCTCAGACAAAATCCCCCAACAGCTTCAAAGTTGCTAGAACAATATTCCTAAAGGCTCTGCTCCCCCAGGGGATAAGCCACAGGTCCAGTTTTATGGATCCCTAAATTAGGCTGAACCTGGTTATTGCAGGAGCTGTGGAGACCACCTTGTCCTAGGCAGCCACCCGGGTTAATAGCAGGAAAACCTAAACAGTGTTAAGTGTCCAAGCTGAGAGCATAAACTTTCGTTCAAAGGAGAAAGCCCAGGCTATTTCCAGGCAGCCCTTGTTCCTCATTCTGGATGGCTTTCTGCCATCAATTAACAACGTTCCTTCCTGGGCACTCTAGGAGGGGCCAGACTCATAAGAGTTGGAGCAGAAAGAGCTGGGAGATTCCTGTCTCCGGGGCTCAAGAGACAGAACCTCCCTGATTTACTGCCCCACCAATTCCCTTATAGTCACAAAGGGGTGGAATTCAGACAAGCCCCCTCTCTCGTCCCATCCCATCTCATCCCACCCCACCCACAGATCAAAAGCCAGCTGTGTGAGGCACCACAGTTAATACGGGTACTACGTGCACCCAGTGAGCAAACCCCATGAACCCAGGGAGAAAGCTCAGCACAGCTGTAGGGCTTCTGCTGGCTTCTTGGCTAATTTTCCAGGATTATTCTTAAAGAGCAGATCTCAATAAGTGTGCAGACCTGCCTTAGGAACCACTCCCCCCAAGACATGTTGCTCTCTCCTGGGAGCATTCATCTGCCTTCTCTGACAGTTTACACACAGTGTGACAGCCCCCCAACACACACAGTCTGGGAACAGCAATAATTCCTTTTCATCCTGATTCCCACTCTCTCCCACCCCAGTCCCTCAAGCCCTTCCTCTGCAGTGAGTTTTCCCACCCAGTTTTGGGACATAAGGGAACAAAACTGGATATTTAAAGGGCTGAAACCCATGAAGAATACAGACGAGTTTGGACCAGGAATCCTCTCTTGTACAGTGGCAAGACTCCACATAGAAACGGACCACTGCCAAGTCATCCGCTACACAGTTCTCCAAAGAGGTAACTGGCTAAATCCAAGATCAAACTGCCCAAAGCCATAACACATATCCAAATTCCTCTCTTCTGCATGGATGGAGGGGGTATGGGAGGCCACATGGCCGTTTGTGGTTAAACAACAAACCAACCCTATTCAGACTTCTGGCCTCTCCATCCTAGCTGACCTCTTCCTTGATGTTGCCACACAGGAAGGGAGTGTGGCACACAGTAAGACCATAATAATGTCCTCTGAGTGAGAGAAGGTCAGGCATGGCCGCAACGTCAGAAAGAGTCATCAGGATCTTAGCGGGCCAGCAATGACGTGAAAGACAGTGGGCAGGTTCCCACGGCCAGGAGGGACAGCAACCCTGACTGATACTTGACCACAGCAAAAGCACAGTGTGTGAGGGAGAACATGGAGACTGAAAAGCTTGAACTTGAGCCCCTGATGTCTTCTTTATTCTCAGGACTTAAAACAAGGTCATGAACAAGTAAGTCTAAGCTCCCCTACAGAATTGCGACAGACACCACCTCTCCAGGGGGAGCCGTAAATCAAAGCAGAAGACGTCTAGAAGGTCTGGCAATCACTCAGATATGACCACCCTGTAGCAGGGACAGACAGACAGATACACACACACACACACACACACACACACACACACACACACACAGCCTCACTCTCCTGTCCCCTGCCTGCTAGTTTCTGAAAGTATCTGGCCCAAGGTTTATATGGCCTTTCTCATTCAGACAGGCAAACGGAGGTTTGAATAGCAAACTACCAAAAAAAAAAAAAAAAAAAAAAAAAAGAAAGAAAAAAAGAAAAAAACAAAATTAAGTGGTGAGCTTTCTAGAGAGAAGCAACCAGTCCTTTTTATAAAAATTTATATGTGTAGGCATGTGAGTGTGTGTGTGTGTGTGTGTGTGTGTGTGTGAAAGCCAGCAGTCAACCTCAGCTGTCATTCCTAAGCTGTTTTTTTGAAATATCCTTGGGCTTGATAACTCAGCTCGACTGGCTGCCCAGGAAGTGGGGCTATGATAAACATGGCCATCAGACCTGAAATTTTACATAGCTGCTAAAGATCAAACTTGGTACATGATAACACTTTACCAAACCAACATCTCCCTAGTCCCAACGAGTCATATTTTTAAATAATTCCCATTTTTTCTTCCATTCCATAAAGAAATATACAACAAACAAGCAAACAAACAGGTGTAGGACATCAAACATCAAAGCAGTCTGTCTCCAGCAGCTAAGGCCTCCTCGTGCGGCCCCACCACCAAGCAGATAGCCACAAAGAAATGAAAGCAAGAACTCACCGAGCAGGGCATTGTGGCCATTGTCGTCGGGCAAGAACCTCTTGTCCACTGCACACACCAGGAGATGGTCGGGCAGGCTGGGAGACTTGGCCCCAACGAGGAGGAAGCCTGCGGGGACCTCGATGGGTTCTTGGGAAATGGAAACAAGACGAAGATCCTTCCCAGCCTGGCAGAAGCCTAGAAAGGGTAGACAGGGCTCACACACTGTCCTGAAACATCCCAAAACCAAAGGCCTGGGGGCGACAGGAGCACCAAACACAACCTTACCTCTGGGTTAGGGTTTGATGTTAATTACATCTGAGACGAGACAAAACCATCAGAGGGTAAGGGTTGTCTCATCTTTTACATACTATGCTTTATGAGGCTGCAGAATGGCTACCTTCAGGAAGAGAGCCAGAGCCGGGCCTCCTCAGCTTCCCCTGTGGGAACTTGCGGTCCATCTACACCCTTTGGACCTTTGTATTGTAAACTTCTAAATATATTTCCTATGTGGAAAATATGTTCCCAGAAGTATCAAGGAAAGGAACACTAGAGGGGAATGACCGGGGTCCGTGAGGCTTTCTGCAGAGTCTTGTTCTAGCTCGTGGTTCTCAACCTCCCCAACACGGCAAACCTTTAACTCCTCATGTTGTGGTGACCCCTCCCTGCAGCAGTTAAATTATTTTCACTGCTACTCCATAACTGTAATTTTGCTAATATAAATATCCGTGGTTTCCCGATGGTCTTAGGTGACCCCGATGAAAAGATCATTTACCCCCCCCCCGCCCGCAAAGGCACTGTGACCCCCCCAGGTTGAGAACTGCTGCTCTAGCTAAAGGTGGGCAAAGATCGCGGGCTTTCTGCACTGTCAACCATGAGAGAGAGGCAAGATCCACACTGCATCCCAGGAGCCAACCGTGGGACCCTGCCACCCTTCACCATTCTCACCATCCATCCCCCTCTGGGGACTGTCTCACAGCTGTACTGACTTCTTTGTCCCAGTAACAGCAGCTGGCACTCAGGGTCAAGGGCAGAGGTCAAGTTCAGGCCTCAGAGTGCAGATGGCATTGGCAACGACCCTGATCATTTTCCAGTCTCATGCTGTCACTGCTCTCAAGCCCTGCACGAATGTCCTGTTCAGCCACCTGCAGCTCCCCCAATATGCATCTCACCCCATAAGCCTTTGCAACACTGCTTCCTCTGCAGTTTCCAGGTTTCCCTAAACCTCGATAGCCTCTTATCTAAGACCTCCCAATCCTCTAAAAACCAGAGGAAGGACTCACCTCTCCAGGAAGCACCTCTGAAACCTCGCCTGCTTTTGGAGCTGCCCTCAGCTCCCATGCTGTCAAGCTCACCACCCACGAAGGGGACACAAAGCATCTGTCTCCCCAGATAGCCCCCACAAGTTCTCATCTCTAATCTCTGAACTTGCAGAACACAGGCTCAATAAATTAATAGCTGATTATTATCGTAGTGATGGACAGGTCGTAACAGGGTCTAAAACGTGAACCCACAGGCCTCCTCAGGTGAACAGCATAAGCTCTCGCCCCTGCGCTGAGATGTTGCTGTACCCAGCATGCCTTGCCTCTGCTCCTTGTCACCTAAAAGATAGTGACACCACAAACTGCCCCATTCCCAGACAATGCAGATACCTTCGCTTCACAGACAAGAATTGACAGGCATAAAAGGTCATTCCTAACCTATCTCAAATCAAGTATATAGCATAGTCAACTCAAATAAGGAAAATACATTCTGATTTCCAAACAACGGACCCAAAACAATGAATATTGGACCCCATGCCATTCTTACAGCTGAGGGTGCCTGTAGTGGTCGAGTGATTGACTTTCAGCCTCCTGTAGCCTGTGTGCAGACACAGGCCCAGCTCACATCTCAGGGGACAAGGAGGGTTACGACCAAGCTGCAGATCCTGAGCGGGGGTTCAGTGTCTTACCATCTGTGGTGCAACAGCCTTCAGGAGGAGGGGGCAGCTGGTAGGCATTCGAAGGACTACTGGGTTCTAAGCCCCCTTCTCCCTCATCCTCTTCTTCCTCGTTGTCCGCTTGTCCGCCGCCTGGACATGGGAGAGAAGAGGGTTGGTTTGTAAGGAAGCTGCGCTGGGGCCTGGGAAGTCTCCTCCAGGGCCTTTCCCTCCACCTGGAGCTATAAGCTCATCGAGGTCAGGGGCCTGGGGAACTCATCAAACAAAGGAGCCCTGCACCCCTCTAGTATGAACTCTCTGCTTGCTCATTGGTTTTTAGGGACACTCGGAAGTTGGGCGTTCTGATCCTTCTGTACTGAAAGGAAATGCCAAGGGTCTCTCAGGGATGGTGACTCCCCAAGACCACGGCGCACACAGACCCAGGCACAAGTTCACTTCTCTCCTAGCCCCGGCAGCTGCCTAGGTCTGCCCAGGTGTGCGGGGGGCCGGGGGGAGGTTGTTGTGAATACGGTAGCTAGACAAGGACCGAACACGACACAGCAGACATTCCAAAAGCATTTCTGTGAGACATTCAAACACGGAGTTCCTATTACAAATAAGAAACCTGGAGTTGGGTGGGGGTCACCGACCCACAACTGTTCAAGAGCCTGTAGCTGAGCTTGTGGGCCTGCAGGGGCCCCTGGTGTTCTGGCAAACCGAAGTAGCATGCACTGCCTCAATTTTGCATAAGGGAGCTGCTGAGCTATACATTAGTGTTCATCCAAAGGATGCATATATTTCTTGCTGGAAATACAAACACACAAACACACACATACACACACATATGTGCACATTTCAATTCTAGCAAGCCAATTTTCAGTACTTAGATTGCTGCTACCTGTGTGGCCACAGACAGTCAATTGACCTCTCTGTGCAAAATGAGTTGGTTACAAGGTAAGCCCTAGGTTGCTGCGAGGTGTGATGTTCTAGAAAATGTGGCACTTCCAAGTGGCACCCAGTTTTCTACCTATGATTTAAGTGTACAAGTTACTGGGACCGTAACCTGACTGGGACCAAGATCTTGAGGAGGAACTAACAACTCTCAACCCTTCTTGGTGCCCTGGACCTTGTGGGTGCAGAGGACCAATACCTAGTAGCAGGAAAATCATGGAAAGATAACACAAAATGAACACCCAGGGTGGGAGAGATGAGCCCAGCACCTCAGCCCCTTGGCGCCTTCCTGAGCTTAAGGTAGGTACAGTTTGGCCCCTCTGGCAGGTCTCAGAGCCACACCAGACTCCAGGCACCAGCACCAGAGCAAAGGCACAGTTGATCTAGCTCTGCAGGAGCTCAGAGAATGGCACAGACGCTAGCCTTGGACTGGACATTCCTGCAAGATCCCCAACAGCTAAAACAAACTTCTCCAGAGCCGGAGCCGCAGATCAGCCCTGAGTTCACGGGGACCAGGCTGTGCGTTATTCTGCGGAGCCCAACAGACAGACATTCCAACAAACTTTGAAAGAAACGAGAGAAGAGGGTCTTATGCCTCAGAGAGCCAAAGGGCTCAAACTGCAGGCAGGGTTAAAGGTCAAAGGCCTGTGGCAGGCTTTCCGGACTTTGATGGGCTCCTCAGCCAGCAGAAGCCTCCAGAGCAGACTAAACAGACATGTTTACGGAGGTCTCCTGGCAGGGTTAGAGTCTTAAAGTGGCCTTAGACAAAACCATCAGGGTTGAGGGGTTAGCACAGTAATAAAAACCACAAATTGAAGGACCCCATTGCGCCCCTGACAACAGGCACATGAGGCTATTCACTCTGGTGTTTACAAGCAAGTCTCTTCTCTTGCCATGAGACCCACCTCATGGGCATTCTGAGCAGGTAGGACTATAGGAATTCACCAGCATTCTGTTGAAATAGTAAATGTATGATGCCTACAGCTGATGCAGCCATCTGTTTTATTGGTCTTTCTCTTAAAAAGTCAATACTGTGCAAAAGGATTTTCCCCTAAAGTGGGTAGTGGGTAAGAGCCGCAATTCAAAGAACAAAGCTATAATAAGGTCCCTGCTAAATTACCCCCACAAATACATAAAAAGTTACCAGATCCCTGGGAGTTTGGTGTCCCAGCACCCCGGTCATAAGCATCATCAACAATGGTATTATCTGAGGAAGGCCAACCATCAGATAAGAGACCCCGACAGACAGACAAAACAAGATGGGGCCCCCAAATGCCTGACTGCTCCAAGGTTTATGAAGCAGAAGATATAGCCCAAGCTTAGTGCTTGGTTTATGGTGACATTTAACAAACCCAAAGGTCTCCTTCTCCCACCGACCCCGCAGGCTGACTTCTGCACTGGACAAACAAAATCCCAGGAGAAGGTTCTGGGTTGTTTGCTGAGAAGAAAGGAGAAGTGCAGAGGGGCTGGGCCAAGTTGGCACAGGAACTCAAAGGCTGAGCAGTCCTACCGTCAGCTGGCAAGGAGTGTGGAACACTCAGAACCTGGAGGATTCAAATTCATGAGCCACGCTCTCTCTGGGGACTGAGATAAAGCTCAGAGGTAGAGCATACACTAGCACACAGAATTCCTGGGTCCGGGCCAGGGCGGGGGTCAGGTGGGGATCACTGGGAAATACCAAGTGCCCATCCATTCAAGAGGAGACCCCGAGAAAATGTGACCTCCCAACTAGAAGGTGGGCAGCCTAGGGAGATCCTCAACAGTGGGAGAAGGCAACTGGGGAGCCCCCAAGGACTTTCTGCTGTTCTCGTTCCCGTGTGAGCAGCTGTGCTCTCATTTCCCCCTCCCCCACACCCCCTCCCCACTCCTATCCCCACATCAGCTGTCCTAGTCCAGAGCTGACAGCCAGTGCTGAAAGTCCATCTCCAAATCTCCACAGGCCTCAGCATTAGCAAATGAGCAGACATTAGATTTTAGGACATTACTCGAGTATTCTAAATTATCATCATGACTGCTGGTGTTAAATTACCATTGGCAAGGCTTGTCGACCCAGGAATCAGTTAAGGATGACCCTGAAATGCCTAGTTCACAGAGGTTTATTGGCTGGTCAAAACTGGGACCCGTTAAAGAGTCTCTAATAACTTCTTGTCTCCTGGAGAAGTCACAGTGGCACAATGCCAGAAAATACTGGCACTCTCTTCTTGACTATCAGAGAACTTCATGTTTTCCTGATTGATAGTGCTGGGCAAATCTAGTTTCTCTTAGACCTAGATCCAGGTTGGCTAGGCCTTTATCTATGCCATTTGCAAGGTTAATTTACTAAGGAAATCAGAATGACTCACACTGTCCACTCGCAAAATGAGGGGTTGCAAGCATCCGTACACTAGCAGTGTTACTTCAAGACAGGCACCACACACACCCCAAGGAGACAAATGCAATGCAAACCTGGTGGACATGTTTCTTCTTTCTTGTTCAATCGTTTGTTTTGTTTTGTGTTTTACTTTAAAACCGAGACCTTTCCTACTTCAGAAACTACTGATGTTTGTGTGTCATTTTAAGCAAAAAGCATGAACTTACAAACAAAAGAAAAATTCTAAAGCAGTTCCATCCTGCAGACTGTGGCAGGCTTAGTTGACATGAAAACATACACTTGCACACTTTTTACTCGTTTAGCTTTATTTTCTATGCATTGATGTTTTCCTTGCACGTATGTCTGTGTGAGGGTATTGGATCCTGAAGTTACACCTGTGAGCTGCCGTGTGGGTGCTGGGACTCGAACCCGGGGCATCTGGAAGAGCAGTCAGTGCTCTTAGCCATCTACACTCAAACACTTTATCTTCCAGATAAAGGAAATTCCCAGGTCATCCCCATACCTGTATTTTAACTTTTGGTACATGCAAAATTTATAAAGCTTACTCTTTATTTTTTTTTAAGTTTCTAGAGGGTTCTTGCACCTGTTGCCACGCAGAGACACAACCTCTCAACTATTTTGCAAAGATAAGACTGTGACTCACAGGTGGAAAAGAAGAGAAAATACACAGCTGAGAGCCAAACATATTCAAAACCCCTCCTCACCAGAGCTCAAACGTCATTGAATCAGAGCATAAATAACAATTTCAGGAGGGTCTAACACACCGCATTCTCCCTGCCTCCTATGAGTCCGAGATTAATATTTTTTGTTGTGTTTTCTGGCCTGAACTTACTTTTAAACAAATAAAAATCTGTGTGCAACTTGCATTCTTTTTTTGCTAGACTCTAGATTTCCTGAATGGAGAAAAAAGAGAGACAAACAGAAAGAAAGAACGCCAGACTTACGCTGCTCATAATAAAACACACGCACCAACATGAAGAACTGCATGGTTCTTACCTTCTAAGGAGGACAGCTGCTGCTCAGCCTCCAAATACAGCTGGGAGAAGATGGGCCGGGGCACCAGGGTATTGGAGCGCAGGGAAGCCTCAATGGAGTTGTGGAGGACCTCTTCAAACCGCGTGCTCTTTAGCTGTCCAGCATAGGAATTGCCCATCTCCAAAGCACAAAGAAGAGGACCGAGGCTTCTGGTTAAAATGGCATCTCAGTTCTTCCGAGAAGGGCTGCCTCCACACAAAGCCCGACGTGGAGGTAAACAGAGCAGCAAGGAGGAAAGGGTTGCAGCCTCTGCTCAGCCCCAGACAGGAGAGGGCGGCTCTCTGCAGCTACTGCCAGGCAATTACAGGAAGTTATATAAGTAACAACCCCCATTGATTCTGCACTCACAGAGCCCACCGCCTGCCTCGACGAATATTCCACCAGGAAGAGCTTCTCGGGCTTTCCTGATTTTCCCAGAGATAGGATCCTGCTTCCTCAGGTCCCCGGGCAAATGACATAACTTTTTCCACAAATGGCCATCCACATAGGACAGCATCAGAGCACAATCCCAGGCTTTAGGATTAGAGGAGGCAAACACACCCAAAGGCAGGGTTAGCAGATTCCATCGTGTCTGCTCCTGGTAAAAGGCTGGATATTAAAATTCTCCCTTTAGAGTCCAAAGGGTTCCTAAGGATTCTCAACCTGTGCACTGCAACCCCTTTGGGGTCCAATGACCCTTCCCCCAGGGCTGTCTAAGACCATCAGAAAACACAGATATATTTACACTGTGATTCATAATAGTAGCAAAATTACAGGTATGACGTAGCAACGAAATAATTGTACAGTTGGAGGTCCCCACAACATGAGGAACTGTTTAGGGCATTAGCAGCACTAGCAAGGCTGAGAACCACTGCTTTAGACTATACTTTAGCTTATTAAAAGTCTCGATCATATAAGTAACACACAACAACCCCAGCATCCCACGCCACAACCATCATCCTCATTTTATCGATAATAACTTCATAACTAATTTGCACAGCGAAGTAGACAACTCATAGGTTTTTAGTAGTCACCATTTTTTTGCAACTGTGGAATGATTGGCCTGGCATATCCATCATCCCCAGAGAGAAGTCTTCGAGCTGTCACTCCAAACCCTGCAACAATGAGTTTCTTCTCTGTCGCCGGAGATTTCCTCGTTCTGTCTGCTGTATGGATGGAAGCACCAGACAGACAGAAAGCCGTCTGCCCACAGCTTCTTCCACTTGGCACAGTAACTCCAGGATCCAAACGCACCATGTCATGAACCAGCAGGGCTGCCACTGCGATTCGTCTGGGTTTTGTTTACTGTCTTAAGGACCAAACTTACAGCCTCTCAACAACAGCTAAGAACTCTACAGCTGACTCCTGGACCAGCCCTGCCACTGTGATATTTTGATCTGTTTTTACAACCTAATTTCCCTTCAGAACTTTGGGTAGGAAGGACGGGGACTGTATCCACAGAGTTACAATCATAATTACTTCACTTGACACAAACATGTCCCTCAGCCCTCTTTCACAGGCTTTAAAATCGCTTCGATGCCCACATGGCGTCTCGCTGACTGGAAACCAGGTGCTTGCCCAGAGAGTTCTCTGCTTTGTGCTCAGAGTTAAATTTCTACCATTGGTCCTTTCCAAGAGCAAGCATTCAATGCCCAACACCCTCCTGACAGTTTCTATTCCTTGGCTCTTGCATTAATGTTAGCTTTGGGTTTATAGTTCCTTCTTCCCAATTCCTTCCATTTTATATGTCACATTCCTCTCAATTCCTCTAAAATAATTACTTGCGCATGTGACTTCAACAATAGTGACATGTAAGACCACACTGCCCTTTGGCCATGTCTTTGCTTTGGCATGTAAATTAACCATAAATTCAGTCAGCCAATCTCTTCTCCCTCCCTCCCTCCCTTTCAATACACACAGAGACACACAAACACACAGGCACACACACACACACACACACAGAGAGAGAGAGAGAGAGAGAGAGAGAGAGAGAGAGAGAGAGAGAGAGAGAGAGAGAGAGAGAGAGAGAGAGATACGAGTAGCCCAGGCTCCCTTCAAGCTTGCTATGCAACCAAGGATGACCTTGAACTCTCGATCCCCCCTGCCTCCCCTTCCTGATGGCTGGGATGACAGGCAGGCACCACTAAATCCAGCTTTTCATTTTTCTTCGTGGACAGCTTATGTCCTCTGTTTTGGTTCCCTCTGTATTTGCTCCAATGCTTATCAGAGTGTTTGATTTCTAAATAATCAAAATGGTTGCGGGATGTGTCTTACACTGCTAACTAAATTCTAATTAAGGCTAGTCTTTAGACGCTCTACTTTTTAACCATCTTAAAGGTCTCTTTCTGACCGTCGCCTGAGGAGTTTACATGAATACTGCACACAGAAGAGACTGCACATGTGTGAGGCATGTAAGGAAAAGGTCAAGTCATTCCTTTCTTGTATGTATGTCCTGGAGTGTTTCTTGTCTCATATACTGTGAAACTTTAAAATGATTTAGAATAACACCAGATGCCAAGAGCAAGAGCAGCAGCCATGGACAGCAGTCCCTGGCTTGCGTCTATAAACACACAAACACACAATAGTTGGAACCTCAGCACCACCGCTCAGCAAAATCTGGCCCTTCATTTTTGGTCTTAAGACATAAGCAGTAAAGTCTCTTGTTCCTTGCTCCATGGTGGCAGATAAGCCTCAAAGACGTCACTGTGGGATTGAAGAAGTTCCAGTTCCCACCTGAAAGGGAAATGAATGGTGTGGTGTGTGGTTTTCCCTGTCTCTATTGCAGGGGGCAACAACCCTCCTCTTCCAGCTCAGTCAAAGGAACCTATTAACCACTTCCTGCCTGCCGCAATAATTACCGCCCTCAGGCCGCTCCCCTCCCCAGCTCGCTGCAGCCAGGGAAATGACCTCACCCCAACAAAGGGAAAGTGCTCCGGAGTGGAGAGGTTAGAAGCTGACACCCCGAAAGACGATTGTCCACCAGCTGCTTTGGTTTGTTGTCGTTATATTTTACCTGTCTCAGATATTCAGGAGAAGGTTGGTTCATCCTTGGGGGGGGGGGGGGGGGGGCGGGGGTTGATGTAGTTCTCAATTCAAGGCGGCTCACCTAAGCTGCTGCTACCATCAATAACATCCCCAACGCCTCCTCTTATGCAGCATTCTTGTCTGAACAGGGTCAGGCACACAGGAGGAGCTTCCTAGTAGCACACCAACTCAAAGCCTTGCAAACCATACCTGCCCACAACCACATCCATTTGCCTGGGGGCGCCAGACCAGCACCCAGAGCCCAGGCCGATTGATACCTAGGGTGAGGAGATCAGCCAAAGAAAAGAGGAGACAGACCCTCCTCAGGGGCCAGGCTCCAGGCTCCAGGTTTTTTCCCTACTCCCAAGGAATGGTGACCTGGGGATGGGCATTCCATTGCTTATTTTACTGGCTATGAATTAACACTGGAGGTGCAAAGCCTGCTGGAGCCCTTGTCGAAAGAATAAGAATGGGAGGGAAAAGGGCACACATGGCAAAAGGGCACTAGCTAAGGAAAGTTCTTACATTCAAGAAATGGCAGCCTTGGGAGGGGGAGATAGGGTGAATATAATCAATAGATATGTCATACATGCTTGAATGTATATATTAAACGGGTATATTAAAAATTTTTTCTAAAGTTAATTTTTGCTTTGTTCTAAGTCTTTAACACAGAATGAAAGCTCTTCTGAATGAAAGACATAACATGATAACAAACTTCAAGATAGGCATGCATAAACCGAAGTGTCACGTTGTCCTTACACGGCGACGCTTATTGCTAGAACAACACAAACCTCTGCGTGTTTAGCAGAGACACAGGACACCGGAGAGCAAGTCAAACAGCAACATTCATGGCATGCCATTCTGACCAGAATAATGGTTCTCATCAAGCACAGCAAACTAATTCATGCACAAAACATCTGGATTCATGGCTCAGAAATAATGGATCCATCTGATCAATGGTGTGGAAGTAAAACCAACCAGCTGCTTTTACTACACGACAAGCATAAAATCTAAAAATTTCCTCAGGGGGCCAGCGAGATAGCTCAGTGGGTAACGAGGATACACACCAAGCCTAAGGACTTAAGTTCGAGTCCCAGGACCCACATGGTGGAAAGAGAAAACCAGCTCCCTCGAGTTGTCCTCTAATGTCTGTGTACACATGACGTGTGCACATACACACACATAAGTACATGTTTTTAGGTTTAATGTTCTCAAGCAGGACTGCAAATTCCACTGCTTTTCAAAGGTCTAATGGGGTCGAAGACTAAAGTCGGTCGCTTAAGTCACATTCCACGGTGATGTAGTCAGTGGTCCACTGCCCCCACTCAGCAAATAACCCCACACCCATGTTTATGCAGACAACCATGATTGCATACAGTGGGCCACAGACTCCACACACACACACACACACACACACACACACACACACACACACACACACGCACGACACTAAAGAACTTGGGAAAAAGAAAGACTTTAGGGGGAGGAGGAGTTTAGAAAAGATAATGGAATTTGATCAAAGAGGATCATATTCATGTGTGTGTGTGTGTGTTCATACACATATGTGTGTAATTATAAAAGAATATGTATATTTTTAAAATTTTGGATCAGGTGCCAGTGACTTAAGCTTTTAACCCTAGCACTTCAGGAGGCAGAGGCAGGTGGATCTCTGTGAGTTCAAGGTCAACCTGGCCTACACAGTGAACTCCAGGACAGCCAGGGCTACAAAGTGGACCTTTGCTAAATAAATAAATAAATAAATAAATAAATAAATGTTTTCTGCAAATTCATAGCTTTCATTCTTATGCTGTGGACACAATTGCTCAATTTTATGCTTTATTTCTGCTTTTTAAAGTACATAAAATACCACAGAAAGTTTAAACTCTAGTGAATGTTCACCGGGATGAAAGAGGTCCTGCATCCCATTGCTGAGACATGGTTTCTGTTGACATTTGTCCTGCTAGATTTTCCTGTGCAAAAGATTTTAAAGACATTTATAAATAGTGCTAAGTTCATCGCCAGCCTGGTTTATAGAACGAGTTCCAGGACAGCAGGGCTACACAGAGAAATTCTGTCTCAAAAAGCCAACATTTGTGTATCTTCTAAGTGAAATGCCAGTTAGTCCCTAGATCCTATCACACACACACACACACACACACACACACACACACACACATACATATACATATACATATACATATACATATATATATATATATATATATATATATATTCTTCATTTTAAAGGGCTGGAGTGGCAAGATGATCCCCCGGTGAAAGTGTTTACCAGCCAAGCCTGAAGACTTAAGTTCACTCCCCAAACTCCAAGGTGGAAGGGAGAACTCATTCCTAAAAGCTGTCCTCTGACGTCCACACCCGTGTCATTGCACACACGTATGCACGCACATATACATCATACAAACACACACCAATGATAATAATAAATAGAAATAAATATTTAGAAAAAAGAAAAAAGACAGGGATGACTCAGTGGTTAAGAGCACTGGCTGCTCTTCTAGGGGACCCAGGTTTGATCTCTAGCGCCCACATGGCAGCTCACGACCGTCTATAATTCCAGTTCTAGGAGATCTAATACCCTCTTCTGGCCTCAGGCAAAACACCCACCCACATAAAATAAATTAAAAAGAAAGAAAGAAAGAAAACTTTATCTTACAACCCTAGGCAAGCATTGAAGTTTTCCTAGCTACAAGCAGATAGCGATAGAGAAATGTACACCACTCCCTATCTGCAGGCGCTGTTGACATCACAGTAATGAGGACACCCTGCTAGATAAAACTGGAGAAGCAGCATGGAGGATGTTACTAAATGTCAGGGCCCTTTTTGTTTTCTCTACTGAACCACAATCTAGCTGTGTGGACACTTTCCACATACCGTGGGAGTAGTCTGCCTTATAGACAGATCATGGCCATGACATCTCCCCTGCCAGCTGAGGAAGGGTTGCGGTGGCCTGAGGAAAGCATGTGGGCCTCGTCAGAGTCCTCCACTTGACCGTGAGAACCACCTCAAGATCAAACACTAGCATTAAAAACTGCTCAATGGGGCAGGCCAGATGGCTCAGTGGGAAAAGGCACTGTCTGTAAACCTGATGACTTGAGTCACATGGTGGAAGGAGAGAACCAACTCCCACAAGTTGTCCTCTGCTCATGTGAGTACCATGGTACATACATGCACACAGGCACACACATGTGCACGCACACAGAGTAAATAAATGCAATTTACAATCTCTGCTCAGTGCCTCATGGAGGCATCAAAAGGCCCTCCCAGCCGGAAACTCTGTCAGGCAGAGTAGCAGCCACGTCAGAACACCATCCTCATCAGCTGGGACAAAGCAAAGAACTTGCCTCACAAGCTCAGCTCGAAGGTGAGGGCTTGGACGAGCAGATCAGTCACTAACCAGTATAAAAGCAGTCGTGTCTGGAGATGCTTGGCGAGTACCCACAGCATGGCCGTTCATTCCTAGCTAAATCAGAGCTGAATTTCAGATCACACATGGTATATGACAACCAGTACAGCAGTCTAGATGTGAGAGAGAGAGAGAGAGAGAGAGAGAGAGAGAGAGAGAGAGAGAGAGAGAGAGAGAGAGAGAGAGAGAGAGAGGGGCAGGGCCATCACAAAGGCTGTTGAGAAATCCTTTATCCTCCAAGCTCAAGACAAAAATAACAGCCAAAGGACAAAGAACAAAACGTCAGAAAGAGTAAATCCCCCCACAGTCAGCATTCTCAATGGAACACTGTACTGAGCACAAGAGCAGAAGGCTGCAAAACATGAATATGCAGAAACCAAGAGAGAACTCTTCTAGACTGCTTAAGTATGAAAATCTAAGCTCTAGAAGAAGAGCCTGAAAACAAAGTTGAAGCTAAGAAATCAAGAGGACAGAGACAGGCAATGGTAGCACACGCCTTTAATCCCAGCAAGGAGGCAGAAGTAGTGAATTCGACGCCATCCTGGTCTACAGAGAGATTTCCAAACAGCCAGAGCTATACAGAGAAACCCTGTCCAAGAAAACAAAAACAAAAAAAAAGGAAGGAAGGAGGAAAGGAAGGAAGGAAGGAAGGAAGGAAGGAAGGAAGGAAGGAAGGAAGGAAGGAAAGAAGAGAGGAAGAAATCAAAGAATAGAAAAGATAAGAAGACTTAAATTATTTAATTATTACATACTGAAACAAAGTTCACCATGTCATTGTCCTGTCATATTGTTTCCAAGATGAGAGGAAAAAGAACTACAGCTGGCCACAGTTACTATAAAACATTTCATAAAGTCACTAAGAATATTCATACACTTAACCAACCTCTATGCCCCCCCCCCAGACACACACTTCAAAAGAGATGACCAAGACCTTGGCAGGAAAGGTGCTGGCAGATGACAATAACAAAGGAAAATACTTTCATGTTTTCTTTTAGTGTCTTTATCCTGCTGACATGCTAGATGATGGTCTTTGAGGTTGGGAGGAAAAAGAAAGACACTAATCTGTGAGCTCCCTAGGAGTTTCAGGAGGAGGAGCAGAGGGAAGAGAGGGGGATGACCCTCAAGGAATCACCTAGAAGATTCTAGATTGAGGAGACCTTAGGAGTACCCAGCATGATAAAAGAAAAGATACAAACCAAGTTGTATGACCACGAAATATTAGAGACTGCCAACGAAGAAAAGAGAGGAGAGTCACAGTCTAGATTTGAAGAGGCCATAATGGCTCTGATATCCCAGCAGCAACAATGGACACTTGAAATAACAGAATGCCCTGGAATTCCAAGGGAACTTTCCTACCTAGACTCTTATACCCAATCAAACTCAAGATCCAAAGAAAAGAAGCAAGAATACATTATTAGAAGTTCAAGGCTTCTAGAAGCTACTAGAAATTGGAGGTCACAAGCAAATGTGCAGACACGGAAGCTTCAAAAAGGGAACCCAACCCATGAGACAGTAAAGGGGCTCATAGGCGCCAACAACAGGAATGGAGTCGTGTGGCAGCAGGGGACAACAGGCCTCTGGGAAGGATGTCCCAAGGTGACAGGCTGGACTGTGTGGTGTATTACATCACAATGGAAGTTTTTCCAGCTCTACAAAAATATGAGGCTAGATTCATAAGAACTGAAAGTCTAGAAAAGAAACAGCACTTGCAGGGAAAGGAGACGAACAGGTGGAGTGCTGGTTCTCACAGAGCACAGGTCTGTGAGGAGTATGGACTCACCAGTTTACAAGGTGGAGGAAAAGGAGGAGTGAGCACCTGTTTTGTACATGTGTGAGTCTGGGTACATGCAGGTCTGTCTGGATATGTGTATATCTGTGTATATCTGGATATGTGTATATTGTATATCGGATGCGTGAATTCAAGTATATGTATACATGTTGATGCGTATATATTTGATAGAGTGTTGGATATGTGTGTGTGCGTGTGTGTGTGTTCAGGGTGTGTATATAGAAAGATGAATAAGTGAGGATATATCAGAAAGCTAAATTCTCATATTCTGCAGTAAAAATGAAGAGATGCTCTGAACAAATGAAACGCTGTGGCCCAAGGCATCCTATGGAAATAAAGAGGTAAATTCCTCCCCCCAAGAAAGGAATGGTTCCTTGGGGCAGCAAGAGGGCTCAGCAGGTCAAAGTGTTTGCCACTAAGCCTGATGATCTGAATCTGCTCCCTGGAGCCCAATATGGTGGAAGGAGCAAAACCAGCTCTCACAAGCCGGTCTCTGCCTGCACATGCACGCCAGCACACATCTCCTCTGGGAAATGAACCCTCACTAGTTTAAATGGAGACCAGAAGCGTTTCAGCGCCCTCGTGTTCCTGGCTAAATCTATGCACAACCATTTCCTTCTAGGACGTTTTCTTGTAGTGACGCAACACTGCCCGGTTTTATAGAAGCCTATGACATTCCATCCAACTCCTAGTGCGCTAATCCGCAGCCCGTAGGCCATGTGCAACCAGTGAGAGCTATGGGTGTGACCCAGAACAAACTGTAGACTTCCTTAAACCACTGTGAGACGTTTGTTGTCTTTTCTAGAACTCAGTGTGGTTCTGCAGCACAAACTCTGTAGATGACAATATCATGTCACTATGTCAAAAGGTGGGGTACACCTGCTAGGACCGTGGTCTAAAGAACCTAAGCAAGCATGCACAGCAAAGCTAGGTAGTCCCTGGGTGGCAACCTCTTCATTGAGGGACGAGAAAATACTGCAACTTTTTGGAGAATAAGGCCCTACTCTGCTGCTGGAACCTCCAGAGAGAGCACACATGGTCCCCATCGTAGAACCTATCCATCACAGCGACAAAAAATGCACAAACACATAAAACTTCAGTTTAGCCATTTTATTTATTCACATCCATCACTTTCTAGCTTATTTATTAAAAACAAAAATTTGGATATGCAATGCTTGCCTTGAGTACATCTGTAGAGGCGAGCACTCGGTGTTGAGTGTCTTCCTCTCTTACGCTCCATCTTTGTTTTGAATAAGGGTCTCTCCCCGAACCTGAAGCCCAACAATTCAGCAAGAGCAGCAGACCATTGGGCTACAGAGATTCTCTTGTCTCTGCCTCCCCAGTGCCAGGATGACAGAGGGTGGCATAGCACCCAGCTTTTTAAGTGGGTCCCGGGCATCCAAACTCAGGTCTTCACGCTTACATAGCAAGCGCTTTACCAACTGAGCCAGCTCACCATTTTACAGCATAAAATTTCTAATTTTAGAGCATAAAATGTATGTTTTATAGTATAACTATAAAATGACACTTTAGTCCGTGTGTTAACTGTATGCGTCAGTAAATATGCTGTAGAGACACACATGAACAGATACTTGTATTTGTTCTCTTTACGTCTCAGGGTACTGGGCTACTGAAGACCCTAGATACCGGCTACTCAGAGGAGGCAGGAGCGAAGGGGCAGACAGTGAGGTCTAAAGGACGGAGTGTGCGATTGTCTGACAGTGTTCAGAAGCAGCCTGCGACATATGAGCATGGTTGGGGTTATGATTTTGGGTCCCCAGGATCGATCCCCCCCCCCCGTTACAATCTAAAATGTCTTCCAGCTGGCGTTTCTCCCTCGGGTATTTACCAAAGACCTTCCTGCTCTTGGCTCCAGTTGCAGCCGAGAGGAATTTTCCTGTGAGAAACGGGGAACAAGCTGTGCACCTGTCATTTCTCCCGCCAGAGCACAGCCTGCTCAGCCACTGTTCCTTCCTTCAGCTAAGGCCTCAGCCAGAAGTTGACGCTGCTCCCCCACCCCAGTGAGCTGCCTGCATCTCCACACGGACCTGGGTTTATTCTCCCAAAAGCCACAGAGACCTATCCACGTCTACCAGCTCCCCGACAAACAGCTGCAGAAAGCAGCAAAAATGTTTTCTGTCCCCATCCCCTGGCTTCTGTCCCCCTCTCCCTCTTCCTATGGAGAAGGGCCCTTTCTCCACCACCCAGACCACCTCAGGCTCCTAGAGATAGTACAACTGGCCTCAAGAGTCTCAAAGCCCGGGCTAGAGAGATGGGTCAGCGGTTAAGAACACTGGCTGCTTTTCCAGAGGTCTTGAGTTCAATTCCCAGATACCAGGTGGATCACAACCATCTGTAATGAGAGCTGATGCCCTCTTCCAGCCTGCAGGGGTACATGCAGAGCACTCAGACATAAAATATTAATTTAAAAGATAGATAGATAGAGAGAGAGAGAGAGAGAGAGAGAGAGAGAGAGAGAGAGAGAGAGAGAGAGAGAGAGAGAATCTCATAGCCCAAGTTCAGAAAGCTGCTGTGTCTCAAGCCACAAATGCTTCTGGTCTGACCTCTGCCTGCTCTGTGAGAAGCGAAGACCATTCTCTCCTCCCCCTCTTTCCCCTCCCCCAAGATCACAATTTGACCCAAGAGTCCAATGCTTCCATGATCTAAGCCTACTGCATGGCAGAAGTATCTCATTCCCACCTTGAACTAAGAAAACATGGACAGGTCACAGTCCTGCCCTGAAACATCCCTCCATTGTGTAGGCAGTACAGGTAGTCAACTGACGGTGTGTGCTGCCTCGGGAAGGGGTGGGCAGAAGCCACCTTCAACAGAAAGGGAAAGGGGAGCAGAAAGTTCTATCTCAGCTTAGCCTGGCAAGGCCTCCTGGTACAGCTCCAGCCTTCACAATGAGCCCTGTGGAGGCACAGAGGAATCCAGGGAAGCCTAGTGAGGTGGCATAGAGAAATGGAGAGGAGCGCGGAGAATATGAAGACTTCAGCCTGGGTAAGACGGTGGAGTGGTCAGGCTGGCTTCCATCTCTGAAAACAGTGAGAAACCAGCGGTGGTCTCAGCATGCAGAAAATCTCAGAAGCAGAACAAGGCTGGCGTGAGTGCCAACAAACCAGGTCTTTCCGACCCTGCAGGTCCTCACCCGAGCCTGCAAAGCTCCCTCCATGGGGCCTCAAGGGGCCTGGTCCCATCGTCCCCACCACCATCTAATCTCCCCACATCTTAAGAAGAGAGGCCAGGCTCCCAGTTCAGTCCCTATGCACGGCTCCTCAGTGGCCCCTCTTCTCAACCTTCCACCTGCCCTATCTGTTCTGAATACAACCCAAACACTCCTCGGACCTCCCTCTGAGTTCTAGCTCTTTCTGGAGACATATCCCCCAGAATCTCTGTCGACCTTCCAGGACCATAGATGAGAGTGACAGAGGCAGCCATGGGGCCCACAAGCCACTTTAAATCCCTTCATCGCCCTACACTCTGGCTAGCATGAACTCTGACTCTGCCTTCTAACTTTTGAACAAATTCTCACTAGAACAACCCCACACACAATGATAGGACAGTCTGTGTCCAATGAGCCTGAAGCTTGTGTACATGTGCATGCATGTCTGTGAACACATACATACTCACGTGCCTGCTTATGCAACACAGAAATTGGTTTGCTCCTTCTACCATGCGGGTCTGGTGGATCAAACTCAGACCGTCAGGCTTGGCAGAAAGAGCCTTTTACCCTCAGAGCCATCTAGGCGGCTTGAGCCCAGAATTTAGAACAGGACAGAACAAAGCGATGCCTTCTAAATATGACATGTTCTTCCCTCCCAGGCATCCCCACCAGGCTTGGTGGCTCCCACAGGATAGCCGTAGCAAGCCCTGAATATATGATATGGCAATAAAGGCACTAAACCGCAGAATTGCATCCCATAAACTCTTTGGTGGCTCCGCTGGCAGGAAATGCGGGCATTCGAATGGAGATTCCCTGATCTGTCTTGCAGGAACTATGAACTCCACAGGTGCTGTGTAGAAAAGAAGGTGGGGGACTGGGAAGGTGGCTGGTGACCAAGCTACAAGCCCCTCATCCCCTGAGCCAGCCCAGCCTGTGAGGAAACTCCCCCTCTTCGCTGCAGACATCTGTTCACAGAAGGTTGGAGTGATTATTTGGAGATCTTCGAGTGCTCTCCAAAAGAATGACAAAGAGGTCTGCTTTGCTTTCTGGCCATGGCTAGCGGTGAATGGAAACACAAAGTCGGAGGAGATGTCACTTGGGAAGTTCCTCTCCAGAGCCAGCAAAGCAGACTCCAAAGAGAAGTGTCTGGCGCTTCCTTTGTAACAGCAGCAACTGTGGCTTTTGTAACCACCTTGTACGTCCTCCTTAGGTACCACAGCAGACAGCACCAAGGACATAATTAAGTGAGCTTCCCTTCGGTTATGGATCTTGCATCTTACAAAAGGCTAATATTATGAGCTAATACGCTTATCCCAGCCAATACTATCATAAATATGACACAGACCTCTTCAACCCCAAAGTCAAATCCACCACACCTTACAGAACACTGGTCACTTCAGGCAGCCCCTGAACCAACCAGCTAAGGGCAGGTTGCAAATCTCCATAAGGGCGGGAAGCTCTCAGTGGCTCCCTGCCTCCCTCAACCCACGCCTTTGATCTGCGTTAGAGAACAGGATGCAGGACTGGAGGGTGTGGGGCAGCTCCGTTCCACCCTGGTGCACAGCAGGGAGCCCGGGGAAGGGGGGTGTCGACCTGACATCACAGCTCAGAAAACCTGACGCTGGATGGTATATCGGAACTAGTATCTGCAAACACACCACGGCTGCCACCACTCCCCACAGAAAAGAAAAGGGAATTGGCAGTGGCTGTTCCAGGAGCTCCATCTGCCCTACTCCCGCTGGGTCAACGTTCTCAGAACTGAAGCGCTCACGGGTCACAGCGCTCTCCCTCAGGTACATAACAACGCTGCTGTCTGCCCGCTGGCGGTCCAACTGGTCCTTTTTCAACAATGTGGAAGCTTCTGTACTTGGGAGTACAAAACCAAGCACGCTTGTGCACGGAAAGCAAAGGGTGGTGACTCAAGCTGCGTTGTGCGCGGGGAGGGGGGGTAGGGAAGGGGGGCAGTGAGAGGACAGGGCAGTGCACGCAACCTGGTGTGAACCAGCGGTAACCTGTGTCCCTCAAAGTCACCACCTCCTAAACACAGGGAATACCCTGCACCTGGAGCTCCCTTGAGAATCGTGAGAGGCATAGATTTTATTTTTAGTTATTTAATATTTGTGCAGGCGTGTCTGCGTACATGTGCACGTATGCACCGTATGTGTGGCGGTCTGGGGACAAACCACATGGGTTTCACATCTGAGCTCAGGTCGCCAGGCTTGTACTGTAAGTGCGTTTATCCACCGAGCCACCCCCTGGCCCTAAGGGCAGATTTCAACTCCGTCATTTGCATCATTTGTTTCTACGGTAATACAAATCTTTGACAAAACCCCAGCTGGAATCCAGTGCCCCTCTATACATTTCTTTTATGAATTCAGGACTCTCGAGCAAATCCTAACTAAAGCAGGGAGAAAGGGAAGTGAGAGACAACTCTATTTGAGGGAGACAACTTTAATCTTTATTTCCCTATGATGGTGACTTACTTGAATACAACTTGAGAATTTCAGCACCCTTTACCTCTACGACAAAGTCTAAAGAGTAGAATTATTCTTGTTGTTGCTCAAGTCAGCAAAGGCAGTTCCTGGATGTTTCTGAGTGTCACTCCCAAAAGTACCAGACACCACAGGATGGAATTAAGGCACCCACCACCCACCTTCATACCCCCATTACCCCCACCCACCCCTGCCTGAGCAGCGGCTCCTAGGAAAGGTGGCATCCAGACCGCAGTCACACACTTTCTGGCGACCGGGGAGCAGCGCCCCCTGGTGGTCCCGCTTGACAATGTTCAGGAACCCTGAAGCAACTTCCTGGGGCTTCTGCCCTCACTCTCCTTCAGAGGAGGAGGGAGAAGGATCATCACATAAAGGATGGACCTATGGCCTTTCTGTCAGAGCACTGTTGGTAACTGTGGAAAGTGGTAGCTAAAGAAACGTCCAAGGAGGAGGAATACATAAGGTAACCTACAACACCCACATACGATGAAAGCAACGCACGAAGGCATTTCAAATAACATAAGACACTCTTAGGCGGTAACATCCAGCAAGAGAGTGCTTTACAGGCTGAGGATATGGCTGAGGATGGAGAGCTTGCCTAAAAGCCACGAGTTCAGTCCCCATACAAGAATGCAAGGAAGGAAAGGAGGGATGGAGGGGAGGAGAGAGGGAGAGAAGGAGGGAGAGGGGAAAACAAAAAAGATTTAACACTGCTACTGTGGGCCTGGAGAGGTGGATTAGTGGTTAATAGCACTTGCTGCGCGTACAGAGGACCCAGGTTCAATTCTCAAGACCACATAGTGGCTTTCAATTGCTATAGTTCCAGGGAATCCAACGCCCTCTCTTGACCTCGGTGAGCATCTACACGTTCATGGGCCACAGATAAATATATAATAACATATTATATATAATATGTTTGCATATATAATCTATATCTATATATAGACTATATAATGTAAAATTTCCATAGCTGTATAATGTATGCTTTCACTTATTATGTATGTGTTTAGACACACATTAAAATGTGTTCTGCTCACTGTACCACATCAGTTTGTATGCCATGTGCTCCAGGTCCAGGGCTGGGTTTTTACCCTTCCTTACTCGATGTTCAACCATGAGCAAGTCACCATTACACGCCTCAATTTCCCAAATCTGGAAAGAATGAAAAAACCTGCCCTTTTGGAGGGGGACTGCGTGGATTCAGTAAGTCCCTGTACACGGAGTATCTGCAGCAGTTCCTGGCATAGTAAGACGGGACACCACAGGGTCACAGCCACAGCAGTAGTGGCTAGGCGCTCAGCCTGTGAACATGCAGCAATCAGAAAGGGACTGACGGAAAACGCACTGCAGCCGCCTCAAGCGCTTTCGGGTGTCTCTCACATTCACCCCTATCTGTTACCTTTTTAAGCTGGTCTAAGTTAGCATAAAGAAAAAACTTAGCAAAGCAGGTTTTGTCTTCTTTAGGTCTGAATGATGGGACTTTGAGCTAGCCATGCTTTTCCCTCTCTGTCAAATAGACATGTGACATGCATGGTTCAGGGGATGTGGGGGGGGGGGCTCCTGGGGGAGGATGGTAAGAGAGAGCCTTCCCTTCCCCATCATGCAGTGTTGCTGAGGGTGTGGCTTGTCCTCTGGCTTTAAATCTTGGTCCCTCCCGTCTCCGTGGCATGTGCTGTCCTGCCCTGAAAAAGCCCCTTCCACATAAACGGAACACTAAGTTCACAGGCACAGCCATCACGCCAGCTGCGACCACATCAGCTCTTGTTTTTCCCTCCTGACCACCAAGACTGGAAGTGATGACCTTCCAGAGACAGGGAGAAGTCTCTGTTTATTCAACAGAATGCTACAGAGACTGTGATAACCGCCATCAACAAGTAAATATGCCTTGAGATTCGGAAAACGTGTCCCTGAGCGGTTTCCAGATCGCTTTAGGACTCAGAGCTTCCCAGGTGCTCACAGGGAGCTACCACCTCCCAGCATCCATCAGATGCTGCCTGAAGATGGGAGACACGCTCACGTGCACGCACACACGCACACACCCGTCTATCTGTGTGTTCCCCTCTGCTGTAAAGACCTTTCCTCACTACTCATAACACGAACTCCTATTCATTCTTCAATACCCAGCCAAGCATCTCTTCCACAGTGTGTCAGACCTGCTTCCAGCCCTGAACAGAATCCTCCCAGCTCCCTTCTTCCTTCACAGCCCTATTGCTCCCAGTGTAAGCTGCTTCGCTTACACCGATTTCTCAGAACAATCAGTCTGGATGCTTGGCTGTCTCTCCTAACATGGAGGGATCTGCAAGAGAACAGAGTATAGATGTGTCCATCCATGCCATCACATGTCTGTCTGGGAAAATAAAAATAATATCTGTGCACTGGGTGGTAGTGGTGATGCATGCTTTTAATCCCAGAACTCAGAAGTCAGAGGCAGGTTTCTGTGAGTTCAAGGTCAACCTGATCTACAAAGAAAGAATGTTCTAAGATGGCCAGGGCTGTTATACAGAGAAGCCCTGTCCTTGGCCCCTGAGCTACAGCCTCCCACAACAAAGGGCATTTGGAGGCTATTCGGAGGAACTTATTTGAAATGACTGCCCTTTCATTAGGAAAGAAAGAGAAAGAGAAGGGAAAGGAGAAAGTGAGAATAAGGAGCTCAAAGCTACAACCAAACATATGAACACTTCAAAGACCCACACTTAGGCAAACTATTAAAAGTCTACAAATTTATTGGACACAGCCAGGAAGTTAAGAAGACAAAGTAAACAGTGTACCCCAAACCTGATGCAACCTTTCGTGGGGGCTTATGTAAACACAAGGCCCTAATTTTCCCTTCTAGCTCAACTGTGTTCAGCCACTTCCCTTGAGTTCACGAATATCAGAATGTCTAGTATAAAAGCACCAAGACCTCATTCAATGCATTTTAATCCATGAATGCATTATTTACCTTTCATTTATATATAACTTGTTCCACTGTCATCCTATGGGCGACGTGCCAGGATCCAAAAGCAGAGAGAGGCGTCCTTTTTTCTCTAGAAATGCAGCCAACTGGAAGAGATGAACAAACAGAAACTTATGACAACGAATTTCTACCTCCACAGGCACCACTCCTGACCCCTCCTGAAATCATCACTTTTTTAAAAAAATTCTAGTTTTGATACCTATGGGATAGTTCAGGGGGTAAAAGTGATTGCTGCCAGGCCTCATGACCAGAGTTCAATCCCCGGGACCCACATGGTAGGAGGAGAGAACCAAATTGCCTGCTGACTTTTCACGTGGCTGCTGTGGCATGTGTGCAAACCCCTCCAACACATACACATGCACACACACTGATGAATTACAATAAATCTTTTTGAGACAGGGTCTCACTCAGCAGCCCTGACTGGCCTGGAACTCACTATGTAGAACTCGTCTTGGGGTAGGACCAATACTTGGAGATTATGTTCTACAAAAGAAAGTTCTGATACTCCATGCCATTTGGTCTCTTTCCTCCACTGAAAACAAAATAAAGTCAAACCTCGCCGTGAAAAAGCCGTCTCTAGCATCGGTTTACAGGACAGTAGAATCTCCAGTGAAGCTTTGAGACATCTGTGCTTGGGTTCCAATCCCAGCCTCCTCCCCCGCTGATACCTTGTGACCCATGGCAGACCCCGTGCCTCTCTGACCTCCAGCCTCCTTGGCAGAACGTGGACTGAGTGATACTCTCTTGGGTGCCTCTACAGGGATTAAGTAAGATGACGTACTTTGTAGTGGTTGCCGTCAGTATTTGTCCTTTCCTGAAAGGTTTATTCATTTTATGTGTGTGAGTATTTTGCCTGCATGTATGTCTGTGCACTATGTGCATCTGCCTGGTGCCCATGGAGGCCAGAAGAAGGGGTTGGATCCCCTGGAACTGGAGGTACAGATACTTGTGAGCCACCATACAGGTGCTGGGAATCAAACCTGGGTCTTCAGCAAGAGAAGCCATTGCTCTTGACCACTGAGCCATCTCTCCAGCCCCTGGCCACTTGTTTAAAATGAAGATTATAAATCTCTCCATTGGCCACAAACATATTTCCTCATCTGTCTTGTGTTATTGCCCTATTTACCTATTGAATCCCCCACCCCACCTCCTTTGAACCTTCATCTCAGCAACATGAGACCTAAAACACTCTTAGAAGATAGGTGAGTTGAAAAGTGCTGAAAGAGAGCGAGACCCTCAGGGGCCTTCGACAAAGCCTGCGTGTCGCAGATGCTCAGCAAAGGCCACCTGCGAGGAAGCTGTCTGTTATGAGATGACTAAGCCACACCCCTGTCCCACCAGCTCTCCAGCATGGCTACACAGGACACCCTCTGCATCCACTCACATGGGAAAGCAGGCTCACAACTCACTGACTGCCTCCTCCTACAGATCCAGACAGGCTCGGGCGAGTATCCCTGGCTGCAAAACAATGAGCGGGATTAGGAACCCTCACCACCGAGGAGGCACAGACTGGCTGGCTCAACTCATCACTGCAAGCTGCCGCAATTAGCATTCCTGGTGGTTCTAGGTCAGAATGACCCAGCTGCCACAGCTTTGTTTTGTTGTTGTTTCCCGCACCCCCACCACCACCCGCCGCCATACAGTTTGTGGTAGATCTTCCAACAAAAACTAAAAGCTTAAGAAGAGATAAGTATTCCGCGGCTTTTGCTCAAAGCAATAACGTTATGAACTCTGCCCTTGAGATGCAGGTCCCAGTCAAGGAAACCATGAACACTTCTATGTTTCTAGCTACAGTTGACCATGACTTTAATTTTCAGGGACACACACACACACTTATTACATAACATTTTTTCTTTCTTTTTTTCTCTTTCTTTGTTTCTTTCTTTAATTCTTTATTTCTTTTTTGTTTTTTTCTTTTAGGTTTTCGAGACAGGGTTTCTCTGTGTAACAGACCTGGCTGTCCTGGAACTCACTCTGTAGACGAGGCTGGCCTCGAACTGAGATCTGCCTGCCCCCGTCTCCTGAGTGCTGGAAATAAAGACGTGCACAACCACCGCCTAGTTAAATTTCTTTTCTTTTACTAACAGAACTACTTGAAAGAGATCTTACCCACCACCCAACATGGGACAAACACAAGTACCATAAGTATTTCTGAGAAGGTTCTCCTAGAGGCAGGCAATAAGGGGAGGAAAAAAAAAAGAATTAATAACCCTGAATATCAGATCCTTGCCAAAACTTACCACAAAATAATAAGTAACATTTCCATATTATCCTTGCTAGTGTTAGCTCATTACCAAAGCTGGCTTCTCTGCATTTAAGGGCATGCATTCAAATGCATGCAAAATGCATGAAATAGTAATAGCGGAGAGCACACACTTCGGGAGGGAAGCCACGGCATTCACATCTTTAGCACTTTATAAAATTGCATTTACTTATTTGTTTTTAGAGATATGTCTCATTAGCCCAGGCTGGCCTCAAACTCACCATGCGGCAAAATTGACTTTAAACACCTGATATTCCCGCTTCCAAGTACTACCATGCTTTCTCCTTCATTGAGATATAGAAAAGCTGGAAGGAAATACAATAAGATGTGAACAAGGGATGTCTAGGGAAGCAAGATTACGGGCATGTTTTCTTTCTTCCTAATCTGTGTTCTCTAACTCTACTTGTTTTGTTTATGCAAATGATCACATGACATTTTTCAGATTTTTTTCTATTTCTGTGTTTTGCCTACATGTATGTATGTATGTGCACCACATGCATGCTTGATGCATGCAGAGTGCAGAGGAAAGCGTTAGAGCCCCTGGAACTGGAATCATAGGTGGCTGTAAGTCATCATGCAGGTGTGGGAACGAATCCCTGGTCCTCTGAAAGAGCAGCCAGTGCTCTAACCACTGAGCAATCTCTCCGGTCCCGTTCACAGTTTTTTATAAATTGAAAACACAGTCACAGGGAGACCACTGTGGCACAGGAGACTCGGGGCGCTGCTGCTGGTTGTTGTTTATTTCACTCCTCTACATTTTGGCCCTTTGTTCTTTGGGGGCGCCTGCCACTCAGATCCCAAATAATCACATGGAGACTTATTCTTTCTTATGAATGCCCAACTTTAGCTTGGCTTGTTTAAAAAGCTTGGGAACCAGCTTTTTAAAACTTAAATTGTCTCATCTACCTTTGGCCTCTGGGCTTTTATCTCTCTATATTCTATATATCTTTCTTTACTTCTTACTCTGTGGTTTACTGTGTAGCCGGGCAGTTGGCCCCTGACGTCCTCCTCTCTCCCTTTCTCGCTCCCCGTCTTCTTTTCCCAGATTCCTCCTCCTATTTATCCTCTCTGCCCACCAGCCCCACCCCAGCCCCACCTACCCTCACTCCTGCCTGGCTATCAGCAGTTCAGCTCTTTATTAGACCATCAGGCATTTTCGACAGGCAAAGGAACACAGCCTCACAGAGTTAAACAAATGCAACAGAAAAGAATGCAACACATCTTTAAATAATATTTCGGAACAGGGCATCATGTGAGCTGTCCTCAAGTCACTAAGAAATAACCAGGGAAATTTGCTGACATGTCTCACTAGCCTACCCACCTGGGTGATGCCTCTCTTAGCTGACAGTCACAGGCCAGATAGATAGCCTGGCACGTAGCATCTCCAGTCCAGGACAGCTAGGGTAGCCTTTACTCCACAGACATCAAGGTCCCCCACCTTTCCAAGTAAACCACAGTTCTTTATCCTCCAGGTAGCTGTCACTAACCTCTTCCTTCCTTTCTTCTCTCTGTGTGCATACATGCTCCTGTGTATGTACCTGTATATTCTTGCATTCACAAGTGCACGTGGAGGTCAGAAGTCAATGTTGGATGTCTTCCTCAGTCATTTCCCACCTTATTTTTTAAGACAAAGCTCTCAATGAACCTAGAGCTCACCGATTCAGCAAGACTTAGGGGCCAGAGGATGGCCCCTGGGAATCCTGCTGTCTATGACTCTCCAGTGCTGGGGTTACAGGCATGGACCAACACACCTGGCACTGATGTGGATGTTGGGAATCAAACTCGTGTCCTCAGGTCTACCCAACAAGCTCCTCAGCAACTGAGCCATCTCCCCAGCCCTCTAAACTCTTTGTTTTGAAGAATAGTGTGCATTTGATTTAAATAGATGTAAATAGAGGAGTATTTGTAATTTTTTGTAATACACTGACTCTGCAAAGGGGACTCAGTGACCCGGCATCCAGCAAAGGCTCTGGTCCCCACCAGCAATTTCAAAACAAGCACTCTCATTATCCCTGACAAGCTCTCCCATTCTTTACCTAGTCAATCTTCCCAAGTAATCAAGAATATGAATTTTATGTTTTTGTTGTTGTCATTTTTTATTTGAGGCAGGTTCTCTCTGTGTAGCCCTGGCTGTCCTAGAGTTCACTCTGTAGACCAGGCTGGCCTCGAACTCACAGAGATCTGCCTGCCTCTGCCTCCCCAGGGCTGGAGCTAAAGTTGTGCGCCATCACGCCTGGCCTGAACTTTATGTCTTATTTGTCCCTTGTTTTTCTTCTTATGCTTCACATAGTTTTCAAGATAACCCTTGTAGTGGTATTTCATTTGTATTTTAATAAATAAAGCTTGTCTGAAGATCAGAGAGTAAAACAGCCACACTAGTCAGCCTTACAGACCAGGCAGAGGTGACACACACCTTAAATCCCAGTAGCTACACTAGTTTGCCATAGAAACTGGGCTGTAGTGGTGCACGGCTTTTATCCTAGCCCTAGAGAAGAACATAAAATGGGAGGAGACAGCTCTCACACACAGTCTCATTCTGAGACTCCTGGAGGCAGGATGCCATTTTGGACTGAGGTAGAAGTAAGAGCCATTGGCTGGCTGTTTTGCTTTCTTGACCTTCAGATTGAACACCAATATCTGTCTCTGGTTTTTTATTTAATCGTGCTACAAACCCTCACTTCATAATTAGCTTAAAATTTTTCTGATTTACGAAGGCTAACTTTAATATATGTAGGGATGCCTGAGGGGTCTTGTTAGAATTCTGACTCAGTAGATCTGAGCAGGAGCTTAAGATACCCCCTTTCCTTTGAAAGCACAATTACTTGGTAGAGAGAGGCTTGTGGGAATCACAGCACCCTGGGGATCAAGTCCTGTGGCGGTCAGAGGGTAGCTCTCGGGGGTTGGCAGGGTTTCTCTTGTCTCACCATACCATGTACCCCAGACTAACCTGTCCATAAATTCACACCAGTAAATCCTCCTGTCTCTGCTTCCCACCTCACAGAAGAAGGAGCACTGAACATTACATCTGGCTTTTTTTGTTTGTTTTGTTTATTTTTTCAAGACAGGGTTTCTCTGTAGCTTTGGAGCCAGTCCTGGAACTCACTCTGTAGGCCAGGCTGGCCTCGAACTCAGAGATCGGCCTGCCTCTGCCTCCCGGGTGCTGGGATTAAAAGCGTACACCAGCACCACCAGGTTTACCCCTGGCTTTTTATATGGTCTCTGGGGATTGAACTCAAGCCATGAGGCTTGCACAGGATATATTTTCGCTTGCCTAGCCACCTCCCCAGCAGGAAGTACCATGTCCCCGGCAGGAAGTACCACCTCCCCGGCAGGAAGTACCACCTCCAACTTCCTTTTCAGCGTCACCTCTGCAGCATGCTATTCAGTGTCCCACTCCCACAGCCCACAAGAGTGTCTGTGTGCTGCGCGTGTTTCCTATGACCAGCTTTTAGCGTCATACTAAGCTCTCAGTTTCCCCCATGATGATGCCTCTGTCTCTAAGACCCTGGTCACCAAGGCTGTGTATAATTTATTCTCCCAATGGACAGCTAGTGGCTAGTGGAGCTATTTCCAGGGCTTGCTTGTTCATGAGTTACTGCAAAAGACCCTCAGAGAAACGTTCTCAAATCCCCCCTGTTACAAACACAGGCTGGCACACAACTATGGAGTTGTGGAGGCTACACAGATGGCAATCCCCAAAAGTATAGCGCTGGACCAGCTTACACTCCTGACATCAATCAAATCATGCTCTAGGTGCCCAAATCTTTATCCAACCTTGCTACTGTCAACTTTTCTCACTGTTGTATGCTGATAACATGTGAAATTGTAGCTGATTATGATAGAAATTTTTGTTTTTTGTTTTGGGGAGGAAGGGTTATGTAGTTTTTGAGATAGGGTCTTACATATCATAGACTAGCCTCCAATTTGCTATGTCGCCCAAGGATGGCCTTGAACTTATATGCTTCCACCTCCCAAGTACTAGAATTACAGGCATGCACCATACAGTGCTAGGACTCAGGCCCAGGGCTTCATGCATGCTGGCACTCCACCCTCTAAGCTCCAGTCTCCTTCCCCAGCCCCACCGTGCCGGTCTAATTTGCTCTCCCTTCATAGTAGAGGAAATCCAACACCTTGCATGCTTCTAAACTATCTGTTTCCCTCTTGTCCCTTTTTTTTTTTTTTTTTTTTTTTTTTTTTGGTTTTTCGAGACAGGGTTTCTCTGCAGCTTTTTTTTTAGAGCCTGTCCTGGAACTAGCTCTTGTAGACCAGGTTGGCCTCGAACTCACAGAGATCCGCCTGCCTCTGCCTCCCGAGTGCTGGGATTAAAGGCGTGCGCCACCACCACCCGGCTTCTCTTGTCCCTTTCTACACTCCCAAATCATCCCTTGAATTGCTCTTTCCAAATCTATGAATATTAATGCCTCAGTTGTACTCTGGCTCAGTCCCTGCCTGGTACTCTCCCTTTTCTTTTTGCTGGTTTGTAGGTTCTTTCCTCTGAGGGGGATGGATAAGGGATTTTCCTCCATCCTCACAAGTTTAATGCAAATTCCTCAACTTCTTTATAATATTTTTTTATAATTTCTTCCCATCACTTTCAAATAAGGCAGATTTTGCAGATCCTGGCTAATGGGAACTTCAACGTTACTGTATAGGAGGGGGGAGTATACATGTACACACACACACACACACACACACCACACACACACATATGCTCACACACAGGTTTTTGATTAGTTTTGTTTTGTTTTCTCAGAACAAGGTCACACTCTGTAGCCCTGGCTGTACTGGAACTCATGCTGTAGATCAGGCTGGCCTTGAACTCACTGCCTGCCTCTGCCTCCCAAGTGCTGGGATTATTTAAGATATGTGACACCTACTAGAGCTGCCTTTTGGAAACCTATTTCCAATGTTGGGTTGCCTCACCTAACCTTGATGCAGTGGGAGGAGCTTGGCCCTGCCTTAACTTGATGTACTGGTGCTTTGTTGACTCCCATGGAAGGCCTGCCCCTTTTTGAATAAAGTCAGAGTGTTCTGACCAGACGTGGTAGTGCACACCTTTAATCCCAGCCCTGGGGAAGCAGAGGTGGGTGGATCTCTGAGTTCAAGGTCAGACTGATCTACATCTACAGAGTGAGTTTACAGGACAGTCAGGGTTACACAGAGAAACTTTGTCTCAGAAGAAGAGGAAGAAGAAGAAGAAGAAGAAGAAGAAGAAGAAGAGGAGGAGGAGGAGGAGGAGGAGGAGGAGGAGGAGGAGGAGGAGGAGGAGGAGGAGGAGGAGGAGGAGGAGGAAGAAAAAGGGAAGGGAAGGGAGGGTGGGAGGGAGGGAGGGAGGGAGGAAGGAAGGAAGGAAGGAAGGAAGGAAGGAAGGAAGGAAGGAAGGAAGGAAGGAAGGAAGGAAAAGAAAGAAGAAAGAGAAAGAATGGAAGTGTTCTGCCATAATGAATTTTTGAGTGTGTGGATTTGGAGTTGATACAAGGAAGTTATAAGCCTGCATCAGAACAGTGCCCACTGGGATTTCTGTAACACAGAAGCAAAATTTTTAATTCAAACCCTTCACTAACATACACAGCCAGGTCCAGACATGTCCAATACGGCCTCCAGGTACGGCTCCCCTGCATTAAATACCTAGTTAAATAATCAATTTTACAACCCACAACAACTCATCTTGAGATTCTGTGTGTTGCTTCCATGGCTGTTGTGGGACATTAACTATTTAAAGATGCGTTACATTTGTTTCTAATGCATTTGTTTAATGATATAAATATATATTGCTTTGCCTGCCTAAGGCACCTGATTGGTCTAATAAAAAAAATCTGGATGGCCAATAGGTAGGCAGTAGAGGGACAGGAGAGGCTGGCGCGCAGAGAGAATAAGTAGGAGAAGAAAAGAGAGAGAAAAAAAATTGACGATGAGGAAGAGAGGGGAAAGCCCAAGGCCAGCCAGGCAAGGAGGAAGCAGGAAAGCAGGACTTACAGAATGAAAGAAAGGTAAAAAGACCCGAGGCAAAACATAGATGGAGAGAAACAGGTTAAAGTAAGTTATAAAAGCTAGTGGGACAAGCATAAGCCAAGACCAAGCCCTCATAATTGATAAGAAGTCTCTGTGTCTTGATTTGGGAGCTGGTTGGCAGTCCAAGAAAGCCCACTACACATGACCATTTGCAGAAAGTAGAAACATTCCCCCAAGCTGAAGGGCTGGCAGACTCCACAACAGTTTGGTATGCTACATTAATAAAACAATACAGATGGTGGCCTTTAGCTTTAGGATCCGGTGACACATCCTCCCGGAAGATCTTGCCCATGTCCTTGGATCATCAATCTCACCAGCACCTCCTATTCTGCTTCTGTCATCCCACAAGACCAGGGACTCCGATACTCCAAGAGACTTGCTGTTCACTGAGGCCCGAGGTCCACTCTGGGGCTCAAATTTTACAAGACTCTTTCAACGTCATGAAGCCCCTGGATGGGACAGGACTGCGAGCGAGCGGGGATTTCATCTCATCTCAAGAGGCAGACGGCTGCATGAGTGCAGCTTTGTTGTGTGGGTCCCAACCAAAGGCTCCCAGAACTCAGGAGAGGCCATCATTCTAAACAGAAACCCTCATGAAAAAAAAGGACACAGCCTACATACTTGCTGAACTGTAGAGTAAAGACGCTAAATCGTTAGTGTCGCGTCAGCAAAAGAGCAGAGGGAAGAACTCCCTTGTGGGCAGTCAGGCGAGGTGACATGGAACAAGAACTCGACTCTGGCAGCTTGACCTCCCAGGTCTGTCCTCAGTGATTTCCAAGACCAAATCTCCTTCTGCCACTAGAAGGGAAGAGATGGCATCCCAGTCTAGATCATGAGGAGGAATAACAGGCAAAGGATAAAAGCAACAAAACCTCCACACCAGGAAACAACTGCTTTTCCGGAAGCCCCACCCCGCGGGCTTCTGCTGGTGGCACACTGGCCAGAAGCCTCACAGTCACCCTCAGCTCCCAAGGGCCCTGGGAAATCAAGTGTTCAGCTAGGCACTTGGCTATACTAATAAGTCTGGGTTCTTTGACAAGGAGATGGAGGAGCGAGCAGAGTTGTCTGCCGCACGCAGCCTTGGAGCCCAGCATCCGTTCAGCCCGGGATGGGGGAGATGAGTGATGGGTTTTGGAAAGCACGGCGTGAGAAGCTACGATAAGACCAAACAAACCAGGGCCAAACCCGTCCCAGACTAGGAGGTCACACTGACCTTCCGGGAGAAGAGGACGTTCAGACAGACCCAAGTACTGTGGGTGAAGACAGTCTGTGAGCCTGCAGAGGTGGCTCTTTCCTGTCCAGGAGCATAGCACACAGAGAGTCCTCTACCTGGGTGACACACATCACTTCCCTTCATCCCCACATATTCCCAGGAAGCAAAGAGGAGGAAAAGTATGAGCGCTCTCCCAAGGTCACCCGAGCAGGAGGTATGATATGACTCTGTCGTGCTCCCAAACCACGGTCTCCCCACCTTCTCTTGTCCAGCTCCATCTTGAGAGACGTGGACACGACCCTGCCTCCATTCTGTTCAGAGCTCAGGTAGAGCCCGCTTCAGCCTCAGGTATTCCTGGGAAACAGGCTAACTGGTTACTCTGACTTTGGCTTTGCCCTCCAGAGCCCTCTGCCTGTCATGGCACCTTATGACTGTGGTCTCTAGGTGACACTGATGTACCTTTTAGGTCTGAGCTGACTGGAAGCAGCCCCAGCCTACCCGTTAGAGCCTGCTTCTAGATCTTTCCTTCCATGCTTCACCAAGTAGGTCCACATCCTCTCCTCATCTCTCACCAGCTCAACTGAGATCTCAGGGAAGTGCTTGGGAGAGGGGCAAGGTGAAGTTTACAGCTGGGTTCCAACCATTTCATTATTCAGAATGTGTGTGCGTGTGTGTGCATGCGTGCATGTGTGTGTGTGTGTGTGTGTGTGTGCACAGCATGCCAGAGTCAACCTCAGGTGTTAGTCCCCAGGAGTCAGCCACCTTTTTTAAGACAGGCTCCCTCACTGGCCTGAGGTTCACCAAGTAGGCTAGCCCTCAAACCCTAAGGATATACTTGTCTCTGCCTCCCCAGCAAAGGAGTTATAAACTCACACACTCATGCCTAGCCTTGAAAATGTGGATTTGGGGAATCAAATTCAGGTCCTCATGCTTGCAAGGCAAGCATTTTACTGACTGAACTATCTGTCCAGATGCTCTGCACACAATTTTATAGGCGGTGTTTGCTGGTATGCATGTATCTGTATGGGCAACTACATAGCTTGGTGGTCACGAGCTAGCTGGCATACATGAATCCCCAGGTTCAATTTCCAGCACCACAAAAATGAATAAAAAATGTTTACCCCTTTCCTGTGAAAAGGGAGTTCCTGGGCTTAGCCTAGCTGGTTCTCAAGAAAAGACTTATCCTGGTATGTGGACAAGGAGGATCTGAACCACTCCAAGCCGGTGCCATTCTGTGTTGGGCACTCTAATCCCATCTAGATGGGCTAGGCAGTGACGACTTCTGGAGATATCTAAACCATGAGCCATATGGGCTGCTGAGCACGGCAGGAGCAAGGACAGGTGCACGAAGAGACAGCTAAAGGCCTCCTGTGGCTAGTCGGAAAGTGATTTTTCCTGTGACTCTACACTAGGAATATTCTGGGAGAAGAAGCAAGGAAAAGATTGGCCAGTATGAAAACACCCGGGCTGGTCCTTCTTCCCGCCTTTCTGGTTTCAGTTTGAATCGCAGCGTTGGACAACAGCTTATCACAGCAGGCATCTATCCAAAACATCCCTCAGAGCTCCGGGATGGTGAGGGAGGGACCATGCAGACCTCTGAGGGAGGAAATGTGGCCCATTGACTGTACCGGAAGAAAGACGACATTTCAGAAACCAGTATCTGTGCTGATGTTCCAGACAATGGATTTTCTCTGGTCCTGTTACCAAGACCAACAGCAGCTAGCTTCCAAAACAAAAGTAATATTGAATCACAGAATCTAGTGCTTAAGATATATATCTCAGCGGTAGAGCTCTGACTGCATGCATAGGGCCCGGGCTTCAGTTCCTAGAGCGGTCACCATGCATACCTTTTCCCAGTTGGGAGATGTCGGACACAATTGGGGGGAGTGGGGGTAGGGGGCATTTTGTGAACCCTGGTAGGACAGTAAAGATGAAAAATGCTGTCTCGTGCCTGAGTAGGAAAGGGGGGGGGGTCTCCAAACCGCTGGATTCTTTTTCACTGTTGGGCATCATCATCTTCTATAGGCTGTGGTCATCAGTCCACATACACATGACAACTTAGTAATAAAAGCACTACCCGAAGGGTTGAGAGGATGGCTCAGTGATGGAGGCGGTTCTTCTATCAATCTGTTGATTTCATTGGTTAATTAATAAAGAAAACTGCTTGGCCTAATAGGTTAGAAAATAGGTGGGTGGAGTAGACAGAACAGGAAGAAGGAAGTGAGGTAGATGGCTCAGACAATTGCCCTGCCTCTGCAACCAGATAGCGATGAAGCTCCAGCCCAAGATGGATGTACGCTAGAATCTTTCCGGTAAGACACCACTTCATGGTGCTACACAGATTATTAGAAATGGGTTAAAGCAAGATGTGAGAATTAGACAATAAGAAGCTAGAAATAATTGGCCAGGCAGTGTTTAAAAGAATACAGTTTTCGTGTAATTATTTTGGGGCATAAGCTAGCCGGCAGCCGAGAGCCGGGCTGCAGGAAAGCGGCCCTTAGCTTCTCACTACAGCTCAGAGGGCCTCAGTTCAGATCTTCAGCATAAAAGCCAGGTACGATCACGCACACCCGTGACCCCAGTACAGGGTAGGTGGGGCAGAGATTAGAGGATCCCTGGATCTTACTACTCACATCCTAACTCGGGTTCAGCGAGAGACACTGTCTCAAAGGAACACAGGACACTGGATATCATCCTTTGGCCTCTGCATGCATGTACACACACACACACACACACACACACACACACACACGAACTACCGCTGAGTTCATACAGTTCATATAACCTGGGGCAAGAGCACCCCCAGGTCTGTGTGTCCATGACCTTCTGGGCACCAGCATGAGTACAGTTTTACCAAGCAGAGGAGATGAGCTCACAGACATGAGCCTGCCCTAGCAGGAGCTAGACCACACCTGTAAGGGTTGTAAGAGCCACGTATGCAATTGCTGTCCCCTTCAATGCCAAAGCTGCAGGAGTTTGGGAATCGTGTACTCTACATTATGCTGAGAGTCCCCCAGTCCTGCACTGGATCTTCTACAAATGCCAGTACAGTGAGTTCTCTGTACCCACAGGCTCTGGGTCTGTGATCCCGTTATCCTAACATGGAAAACAGCCACAGAAATTTGGTGTCTATGCTCATCATGTGAAGATATGGTCTCCTGGCCATTGTGCCCCAAACAACATACATAAAAGTATTCACATCATGTTTACATAGACACGGGGACTGTTGAATCTAAAGATGATTTAAAGTACGTGAGAGGGCATGGCAGATGCAACTGTTACACCATTTTATATGTCACAGGGTTTAGGGTCATGGTACTTTCCATGACATCAGGCACAGTCAGGGTCATAACTAACAGCCATGAGGATTCAGCAGAGCTGAGCTTCGTGAGTCTTTCCAAATACAGTGGCTTAAAAGGCATGGGCTGTGGACTGGAAAGATGGCTCAGCAGTTAAGAGCGCTGGCTGCTCTTCCTGAGGACCCAGGTTCAATTCCCATCATCCACATGGAAGCTCACAACTGAAACTCCAGTTTTCAGGGGATCCAACACCAATGCACATAAAATAAAAGTTACATAAAATTTTTTAAAAATGTTTAAAGAAGAAGAAGAAGAAGCATGTATTGCCAGAAGTTCTTTGCTGCTGTCCATCACAGTGTTCTTTCCCATTAGAATGGATGTTAGTGGATAGAAGTCTATTTAAAAGTCTAATTATAGGGTGAGGAAAAGCTCTGTGGGCAGAGTTCTTATCATGCAAGCATTGCAAGCCTGAGGACCTGCGTTCAATCTCCAGGACTCACATAAAAAGCCAAACAGGATGCTGTGCACTCGTAACCCCAGCACTGGGGAGGTAGAGACAGGTGGATCCCTGGAACAAGCTGAACAAGTAGCCTAGCAGGAGGCCTCTATATATGTGATGCTTTTATTGGTTGATCAATAAAGCCGTTTCAGTCAATGGACAGGCAACATATAGCTAGGCAGGAAGTCCAAATTAAGATACAGAGAGAGAGAAAAGGCGGTGTCGGGGAGATGCCAACAACCGCCAGAGAAGCAAGATGTGAAGTAACAGGTCATGAGTCTCGTGGTAAAATATAGAATAATAGAGACGGGCTAAGTTGTAAGAGCTAGCTAATTAAGCCTGAGCTAATAAGCCAAACGGGGGAAAAAGAAAAGAAAAGAAAAAAGAAGAAGAAAACAGCCAAACAGTTTATAATTAATACTAAGCTTCAGAGTGGTTATTCAGGAACTGGAGGGCAGGAAAGAAACCTCTAGTTACAGCGGCCAGTACGCCCAGGCCAGTGGAAAACTATGCCCTCAAAAAAAAAAAAAAAAAAAAAACAACAACAACATCTAATTATACAAATAATATGTCGTCATAGGCTGGACCCTCCAAACTGGGAACTGACAAAGCTGCTCTACCCTCCTGGCTTCTCTAGCTCCACCAGGCATAGATACAGACCTGTTGTATGTAACATGGCTAGTGTGGTCAAAAGGAGGTGTGGCAATCAAATCCTGGCAAAACATTTTCAAAGACCTGTCATCAAAAAAATGAGACTAGCAGCTAGCAAAATGGCTAAGCGGGTAGAGGCGTTTGCCACCAAGGCTGACAACCTGAGTCCAATGCTTGGGGCCTGCATGATGGAAGGGAGAGAAGGAGCTCTCTGAACCACACACACACACACACACACACACACACACACACACACACACACACTGGTCCGGGTAAAAATCTCTGTAAATATAAAAGTCATACACTTTATGGCTGTCGTGAATACCGGCTGGGCACAGCGGCTACTCTATCACGTGGTTACAGATGAAGAAACCGGCAGGCAGAATGGACATGGAATTTTTTATTATCTGCTCTGCTGTCAGTCGCACGGAAATAAGGTACACAGCTGAAATGTCAAGGAACAACCACTTACAAAAGCATACTTCCCAAATGTCCAATAGGTTCGCACGGCATGTATGACAGATACTTTATAAGAGTCTGCAGGGAGCCATGACCTTTTGGGTATTTCTAAACCCAGAAGCAAGTAGAAAAAACATTTTCAAAGATCGTAAGTTTGGGAAGGAAAATGTGTTCACTCACTGAACCAAGTCATAACTTTTGCCAGAAAACTAACATTAACACAGAGACTTTTTCGTGTGTGAATAAAAAGCTGGAGGAGGGAGGCGGCAGACTTAATGGTGGGCTGGCTTATTTATGTTCACTTCCATACAGTTCGTCAGGAAGTCACAGTAAATGATCCCACACTATTTTATTTCCACACCACCTTGGTTTGACCTGAGATGTATGTGACCATAGCCATGGCATCCCCAAGAGGACAGGGACCCTCAAAATTGCAGACGGACCCACTGAACACCCGACACTCACAGGCACGCACACAATCGTCTTCCCTCCTAACTCCCCTGAGACTGCCAGAATGGAGATTACTCTCACGGTCAGGAACTCCACATTATTCTCTCCGCTTGATCAACATAGCCGGTCTGTCTCAAAGGGTGTACCAGTAAAGCGGCTTCTCCCATTGATCAAGCAGATTTCCAACCCCCACTGATTGACACAAAGAGCCAAAGGGTCATTTAGAGAGGCCAGATGGGAAGGGCAGCAGGCAGATCAAGGTCAGAGATCTAAAGTAGTACCTACCCTGAAAGTCCCCAAGTTTAAAAGTCCCCCAGGAACCAAACTGCTAACTAGGTAAAATGAAGCCCTGAGCAAACAACATGAAAGAAGCCCATCAGATTTTCAAGGGGATGGCCCTTCCCCTCTGCTTCCCTCTCTATTTTTTTTTGTTTGTTTGTTTGTTTTGGTTTTTTGAGACAGGGTTTCTCTGTAGCTTTCGAGCCTGTCCTGGAACTAGCTCTTGTAGACCAGGTTGGCCTCGAACTCACAGAGATCTGCCTGCCTCTGCCTCCCAAGTGCTGGGATTAAAGGTGTGCGCCACCACCACCTGGCCTTCCCTCACTCTTAAGATGCTACTCCATCTTGAGCCAATATGACTGGTAACCTTAATAAAAGGGCAAATAAAATTTATTTATTATTTAAATAAATTTTAAATTATATATAATATAAATTGTAATGAAATATACATATATATGTAATGTATATACATGAAAGGGTATGTGTAAGTTTAGATCCAGAAGAGGGCAATGGATCCCCTGGAGCTGGAATTACAAGTGGTTATGAGCTACCCAGGTCATGGGAATTGAACCCAGGTCCTCCAGAAGGGAAGAAAATGCTCTTCACGGCTGAGTCACCTCTCCAGAACCTAAAAGGGAACTTTTACAGAGAAGGAGAGAACGTATTAATACTCCCATGGATAAGTAAGCCTGGAAGCCAGGAAAAAGGCTAGAAGCTTGTGTATCCTTAGCACCTACAGAGGGGCATGTCCCTAGCACCTACAGAGGGATATGTCTCTAGTACCTACAGAGGGACAGGTCCCTAGCATCTACGTAGGGACGGGCCCTGGATAACAACATCACTAGGGCTTCCCATCTCTAGAACTGAGAAAGGCTAGATAACCATTGTCCAGGTCCCCCAATCTGTGATAACTGGACATGCCTTAGTAAACCCTTTGCTGATTCCACCAACATGGGACTCTCCCTTTGCACTCAGTCTGAAGTTGAGAGAAGTGGGAAGAGGCAATAGGATGCAGTGACCTTCAAGACATCACTAAGCCAAATCCCCCTGCTATAGATCTACAACCAGCAAAGCCACAGGCTCTGAGAGCACAGAACCCTGTCTCACAAGCTCCCATGCCAAGGACCCAGGCCAGCCTTCCACTGAGATACGCTGTCCCTTCAACCCTCTACTGCTCAGCTCCTGCGGCTGCAGGTCTGAGCAGAAGGAAGGGTCCTGTGGCCCACAGTGAGCCAGTCTGCCCCTTCCCATCACACAAGGAAAACGAAGGCACTCTCACTGCCCCACACAGACCTCTGCTGCGGACTTATAGCTGTCTCCCCAGGCTACTGGAGAGCTCCAGAGAATAGATACAGAATCTTAGGCATCAGGACATCTCCATGTGGCCCAATGCAGATGCCCAGAAGTCATGTCAATCACACAGAGTGAGCACCCACCTGCCATTCCATGATCTTTGTAAAGGTGTGGGCATCCGGAGGGCCAAGGGTGGCCCAAGTGTCAGTAGGAGAAAGACTGTTGCAAATACCTGTCATGACACACTTGAACCAAATTCTACAGTCTGGGAGAGGAACCTAGACACTGTCTTTGAGGGAGCCGCTCTATGCTCACAACATCACTATCCTTGAGGTAGCTGTTTTATGCTCTCAACATCTGCAGAAGGAAGGATCAGCACATGCAGGGAACAGGTCTAGACAGTGAGTGCTGAACAGTGGGTGCGGAGGACAAGGACTGGGTACCAACAGGACTGGGGGAAGGGACTGCAGAGAGATAGAGGAATCCTGAAGGCTGAGTCCTAGCATAGTAATGTTTCACTTTGCGCAGCTTCCTGTGTCCTGTGTCCTGCCCTTGGGAATTGTCCTTCCAAGTCCTTCAGGCGCTCACTCCTCGTTGGCTACAGCCTGCTCTGAGTGGCTAACTTCCTTCACTCACCTCCAAATACTGCCCTGGCTCTGCTTAAACAAAGCAGCTAGGAGGCAGTAGTACAAAAGGCAGCCCACGCAGCAGGTTGCGGCAAGGGATCAGGAAGGCATGAGGAAGGCACAATACATTCGGATAGTGGCAGACTGGATGACCTCAAAAAGCCTTAGGCTACCTTTGCCGGAAGATCAAGGGTGAGGCAAACCTGGCCTTGTAGCAGCAGCCACCTCAATGTGACCCCATTCTATCCCCACAGCCTCAGCCAGGTAACCCTGGACTCACTGCCTGCACCATCTATAAACATGGGCAGAGAAGGACAGTAGAAACACAGACAGGGATGGGTGCACACGAAGGACGTTGGACTTGATCTAATAGGTATAGCAGAATGGGCCTCTGCTACATCTGGCACACCTCACCAAGGAGGAGGATCCTGTCTCTGCAAGAGGGCAGCCATACTAAACTCTGCCAGAGGAAGTCATTTCCAGTGAGAAGTCTTCCCAGACCTGGGACCTGGGCCTTTGCTAAATCCCCAAGTCCCTGGGAAGGGAGCATTAGCAAGTCCATTTGGCCTTCCCACAGCATCTCAGCAGGAAAGGTGTTTACAATGCTGGAACTTGGGTAGGGGGTGGGAAAGTGAGTTCTTAGTTCCCAAGACACCTCTCTCACCCCTCCACTTCTCCCACTCCCAAAAGAAACCATAGCAGAGTTTGAGGATCCTGTAGGACAAGACCAGATTTGTGCTAATACGGCAAGTTGGAACCCTGGTAGGAGGCCATTATAACAGCCCAACTGAGGACCCATGCCACACGGGTCATGAGGACAGAGAGAAAAGACTATCTCTCCAAGCAACCCCAACACACACACACACACACACAAAAAAAAAACTGGCAATTCCAAACACTTGGCAATTACTCGCCTGTGATGTCTGGGGACCCTCAGCAGGAAGTTGGAAGTCCGAGTCCACTCCAGAGAGCTGGTGTGAACCTCTGACCATATTTATTCACATTGCTAGGCTGTTTACAACATCTCCAACTTAATGCCAGATCCAGATTTGCAAAGCCCCCTTGAAAATAAAACACTGGGCCCTGGTGAGGCTTTTCCTAGCTGCATTCCAAAGCATGCAACATCTTGTGTGGCTAAATCAACTTTAGTGGGCAGCACCATGTGGGCCTCTCCTTCACAGAGCTCGGGGAAGGGGAAAGAATTCCTCTGCCTCCAGAGTCTGAATGAGTCACAGACTCCTAGTGACTTGGATCAAGCATACTATCAAAGTGCTCTGCCTTTGCTCTCGGAGATGTGTTCTGTCACCTCCTGTCCCCAGAGAAGGGCTAGTGAGTGATCACTCTGGCCCCAGAACATCTGCCTGGTCCTTTCACACAGAATCCCTCCTGGGAGACACAGGAGGAGATGGAGGCAAGGCCACCTGGAAGCCACCAGGTCAGTACCCCCTGCCCTCCCTTCATACCCAGGCCCCCACCAAAGACAACATGTCTCAATTCCAGCTGAGGCGAGGCAGATGGTGCTGCCACCACCTCCAGGGGAGGGCATAGAGGGAACAGGACCGGGGCAGGAGCCGCTTCACTCACAGTGATACCATTGAGGACAGACAGTAAACTTAAAACCATGATTTCTTCTTGAAGCATCTCGGGTACGGAGCAAACAATGTCTTCAATCATTCCGTTCATTCGCTCTTTCCTATTCACAAGCTTTTCCCGTCACCCCTAGACTCTTCATGAGCACTGTCTGTATCAGATTTGATCTGTTACCTTACAATGTCACTCTTCGTGCTCTATCCTATTCAAAAAACATTCAATTGGCCGGGCGATGGTGGCGCACGCCTTTAATCCCAGCACTCGGGAGGCAGAGGCAGGCGGATATCTGTGAGTTCGAGACCAGCCTGGTCTACAAGAGCTAGTTCCAGGACAGGCTCTAAAGCTGCAGAGAAACCCTGTCTCGAAAAACCAAAAAAAAAAAACAAAAAAACAAAAAAAAAAACATTCAATTGAGTGGGTGGGTGGGCGAGTAAGTGAACAGATATTGAAGAGCTGGGTAGAGGAATGGGTGTGTGGGAGAGCAGATGGGTAGACAGCAAGCAGCTGGGCGGGTAAGTGGCATGTGGGGGAGTGGCTAGATGGATGGACGGACGGACAGTGGGTGGATAGACAGATGGCTGGATGAGCAGGTGGGAGGGTGGAAGAATGGGCTCAGCAAATGGTCCTCGAGTGTCTACCATGTGCCCAGCAGTGTGAGCCTCGGGGGGTGCAGGATGGCACCTGCATTCAACTTCAGAGGCGCTCATAACCTAACAAGGAGAAATGCCACCAATAAATGAACGCGTGGGAAGTGATACAGCAAGGAGGAAGAGGGGGCAAAGAACTCAGCACACAGAGAAATTGCACAGGTCGAGTAACAAAGAATGTGCAGGTGTCCTTTGGTCATTGGAGTTGTGTTCTTTCCTGAGCCCTCAGAGACATCCCTTTGGCTGTTGTAATCCCCAGTTTGTCACTAATGAAGAGCCTTCTGCAGTCAGTGCCCATCTTCCTTTTCTTCTCTTCCCCCAACAACAGCCAAGAAGCATAAACATCTACGAACACCACGGTGACAAGCAGCAGGAGCAACACAACGTGACACGGTCACGGTGATTGACAAAGGGACGCGGTAATGGGAAGGAGGCAGGATTTGGAGTCACTGTCTCTCAACTGATAAAATCCAAGTTTAACAATGAAGTCTCTGACTTGGAGAAATGATTTTCTCTGACCCAGAGTTCTCTGTACAGTGAGTCATGTGGAGATGCCAATAGAACAGCCCTGTCTAAAGGATTCAGGGACACCACAAGACCCTGGCTCTATAAGGAAGTACATTCCAAATTTGGATGTGATGGCACACACTAAGGCAGACACAGGCAGATCTCTGTGAGTTTTGGGTCAGCCTGGTTTACATAGTGAGTCCCAGGCAAGCCAAGGAGACATCCTGAGACCCTATCTCCAAATAAACAAAGATGCTATGAGAATCGCATGTGAACAAACAACTACGGTGTCTCCTACACATACCCTTGGCTTCTGCATTAATCTAAGCCTATATCCCACTCCCTGGGTTTAGGGACATTATTTATTTCCCACTGCCTTCAAGCATATAGATTCAACTTCATCTCATCTGGCCCAGTCTCCCAATCAAAAGGACTCCCCTGCTCTATCCCACCCATCTTGCCACCCCCTTTAAGGTGTGAGCTCCTTAGGGATGAGCTACATTTAGCTCCATGGGTCTGAAGCTCAACTCAGCACATGAAATTGCTGGCTGGGCGGCTGGGGGGTGTAGCTCAGGGGACAGAGTGCTTGTCTAATAGGCATGAAGCCCTGGGTTGGAGGCCCAGTCGGCATAAAACTGGGCATGATGGTGTACATGGGTAACCTCAGCACCAAAACTATAGAGGCAGGAAGGTCAGAAGTTCAAGATCCTTATGAGCTACATAGCAAGTCCAAGGCCAGTCTGGGATGCATGATTTCTGAAAGGAAGGGAAAGAGGGAGGGGAGGGGGCACAGAGGGAGGGAGGGAGGGAGGGAGGGAGGGAGGGAGGGAGGGAGGGAGGGAGGGAGGGAACCTGCATGCATCACTGGTTGTTATATTGAGGTCATCAGTATGATTGACCCTCCATATAATGGAGGCTATTCCTACAAATAGGAAGCCAGGATGTCCTCAATCAACATGCAAGATTTGATACACAAAAGATCAACCCTAGAAAAGTACAGCATGAACACTCATCATGAAATAGATATGAATCATTACAAGGAAGCCACTGTTCCTACATTTTTTTAAAGGCAGGACTGAGAACTAGCAATGATCTAAAATGACCAGGAAATGGGATGTTCTTGTTCATTGAAATATATGGGAGTCAGAAGAAACCCCGAAGCTACACAATATTAGTCCTATCGTCAACGGAGCTCTGGGAAGGCTTCCTGGAGAACATGGCCTTGGAAGGATGACTGAAAGAGCCCCTGTGGTCTCAGCAGCTACCAGAGTAAAACCGGTGTCAAAGACCTTGAAAGTAGCTCAGGGACAATGAGTCCCAGTTGCAGAGAACTTCCCGCAGACCCCAACCTCCATCTCCAATTCAGAAGGTGAACAGGGTCCTTCTTTACACCCTGAGACTAAGACACATCCCTCCAGGATGATCTGGGGACTCTCACAAGCCCCCAGGAACACTGGCAAAAGAGGGAAATGGCAGATAGCTGCCAGGATCGAGCGGGGCACTGTCTGAAAGCCTGCCCTGGATGCTTACCCTTACACTGGAACTACAAACAGAAAAACTATTGGCCCTCCAAAACCTTTTAAAAAAAATCCATCCAGCTCAAAGACAGAGAAACTCTGCTTATCGACTTCCCCAGGCCATGGGTGTGCTATAGGCAGCTGACGCAGTTTCTGCCCCCCGGGGGCCTCCTCCCTTGCTGCCCTGTAGCTGAAAGACCTGATTATCTTAGTCTACAAATTTTAAATGATAATTTGGTAAAATGGGTTAAGATGTACAAAACATCGTGAGAATTCTCTGAGACCACTCCCAGGCGGGTCACAGTGCACCTTCCCCGTGCCAGGCACAACTGAGTCTTGCACGAACCTGACATACGAGACCTCAAGTCTTCCTCTTGTCACTCAAGGTGGCAAAGGCTCCTGGGAGCTCAACCTTCTCAGTGGCTTGAGGATCTATGGGATGTCAGAGCGGCTCCCCTGTGCCAGCCCCTCAGCTGTCTCTCCCTCACAGGCTGATTCTTGGTCGTGGAGATGCCCCAGTTTTCAAAGCTGCCGGTGGCTGGAGCCTTCCCCTCCACAGGGCTGTGCTTGATTGGAGGCAGCCTTCTCTGAATCCACGTCTGTGTTCTCTGAGGGAGTTTACCGAAGTCTCCTGATCCCTGGAATGCTCTCCCCCCACTCCATTCTCACTGCCTTATTGACTCCCAGGAACCCAAGGCCACGGTCTGTTTGCCCAGTTGTCTTTATTGACTCCTCAGATTTGAGGGAGGAACCTCAAGGGTTCTGTGTCTCAGCTCTCTGGTTATAAAATGGGGGAGGTTGCACAATGTCAGAAATGCTACGACCTCTAGAAAAAGGTCTTCTGGGAAATGGACAACGTGATGGACTAACGCTGTCCCATCAACTCCTGGCTGCCCACAGCTGGCTATTTACTAAGGCAGTGGTTCTCAACCTTCCTTAGGCTACGACCCTTTAATGCAGTTTCTCATGCTGTGGTGACTCCCTACCATAAAATTATTTCATTGCTACTTCATAACTGTAATTTTGCTATTGTTATTAATTGTAATGTAAATACCTGATATGCGGGGTATCTGATATGTGACCCTGTGAAAGGATTGCTCAACCCTCAAAGGAGGGGTCACGATTCACAGTTGAGAACCACTGCACTAGGGGAAAGCTGTATTCTCTGCTTGGCAAAAGAGAGCCCCAGAACCTTACTCCTGTGCTTTTGCCAAAGTTTGAGCCTTCAGGAGCCCCTGGCCCCTGGTGGGCAAGTTAAACACCAAAAATCGTCATTACTTTGCAAGACTGAGCACAATGAATATATTAAACCAAAACATTGGTCATGATACTGACAAACTATCACCAGCCTCAACCGACACAGACACCAGTCATCGTGCGCAGATTGTTCTGGAAGAGAAAAGAAATCAGGCACTGCTTCTGCCTTGCCCTGATGGAGTTCAGAAAAAGCCCTTTATACTGAATGAGAAAAGGCAGAGCAGGTAAGATGCCTCCGTGGGGAAGGGCGTTTCCCCAAGGCTCATGACCTACTTTCAGTCCCTGGAAATTACATGGTGGGTTGAACAGACTTCTGCTAGTTGAGCTCGGACCTCCACATGCACACTGAGGCGTGTGAGCCCCATCCCCAAAAAATAAATAAACAAGGAAGGCATTATAAGCCAGGATGTCAGTTCAGTCTCTGAAACTAGTGACCCAACTGTGGCTTCGTCCCGTGGGGAAAGGCCGGTAAAGAGTTGATTGAATGCTGAATTAAACATCTCCCATATCGCTGGGCAAGCATTCTACCAATGAGGCTATACCTCAGATCTTTATTGCCTTCTCTTTTTTTAACTTTTAAATTTTTGAGACAAGAACTCAATTAGATGCCCAAGATAAACTTGAATTCACTACGTAGCCCTGGCAGGTCTCAAATTTGTGATCCTCCTGCCTCAGCCTTCTGAGTAGCTGGAATCATTAGCCTGTGACACTAGGTCTGGCTTGGTGGAGAAATTTTAAATGTAAAAATCAGAATGGCAGCCGAGAGGGGTGGTGGCGCACGCCTTTAATCTCAGCATCCCGGAGACAGAGGCAGGTGGATCACAGTGAGTTCAAGGCTAGCCTGGTCTACAGAGCAAGTTCTGGGACAGCCAGGACTGTTACACAGAGAAGCCCCATTGTAAAAAACCAAAAATAAAATAAAAATAAATCAGAATAGCATATTCAAATCACTGGCCTATCTAAGTATCTCCGACACAAAGCATCATGTAATATAAGCCCACCGATCACACATCTCTCTACCTTCTCAATACTGCACCTGAACCTGTTCAAGCTTCTATATCTAATTTGTGTTCTCTAATAAACATGAACAAAGGTACACAATAGTTAAGAGCCCAGCAATTCCAAGGGAGCAATGACCTGGTGTTTTTCAACAAAGAAATGTCAAGGAAAACGTGCCACTAATCAAAAGAAGCTTATGTAACTTCCTGATAAAGCCAGTGCCTGGAGCTAGGGAGACGGCTGAGTCAGTTAAAAAGCTTGCTAAGAAAGAATAAGGACCTCTTCACCTCACCAGCACCAAGCCGGGCACATGGGTAGTGCCTGTAATCTCTGCTTGGCAAAGGCCCACCCTGTTTCTGTGCCCAGAACTAGAGAGACGGACAGGAGGATTCTGGGAGCTTGTTGAGCAGCTAATCTAACAGAGTCGGCAAAGTACAGACTCGATAGAGACCCTGTCCTCAAAGTAAAACACCTGCCATCTGCCTCTGGTCACCAGTTGCACATGCACACATAGCCACACATACCTGTGTGCACACGTGTGCACACATACACCAAAAAACAAAAAAAATAACATAAACAATAATAAAAAAAATAGAGCAAGGTGTGGTGGCTCACTCCCTTAATACCAGTCTTCCTTCAAGAGGTAGAGGAGACATGGTTCAGTGGTTAAGAGCACTGACTGTTCTTCCAGAGGACCTGGGTTCAATTCCCAGCACCCACAAGGTAGCTCACAACTGTCTGTAATTCCAGTTCCAGGGGACCTGACACCCATGGGCAAAACACCAATGCATACAAAATAAAAATAAAATTAAGAGGCAGAGGCATGCAGATCTCTGTGAATGTGAGGCTAGCCTGGTCTACACAGTGAGTTCCAGGCCAGCTAGAACTACAAAGTGAGACCTTATCTCAAACAAATTAAGACTAGTGCCTGGACCTAGTTGGGTCCTGATTCCAACAGCTGGGCTAAGTGTGCAGCAAGGAATCGTCTGTGGGGAGCAGTGACTGCTCTAGTCTACAGAGGCTGCCATAGCAGGCCACCGCAGACAAGGCGACTCACTTCTCACATTCTAGAAGCCGGAAGTCCACTATCAAGGTCCAACCCCCCATTGTTGGATGAGAGCTAGGTCTCTGATTTAAAAACAGCCTCTGCTTGCTGGATCGGGGTCTCTTTTTTAAAACTGCCAGTCATATTCATGATCTACACAATCCCTGAAGGCCCCACTCAATACCATCAAACTAGCTTCCAACACATTGGTTTTTTAATTATTTTTTTCACATTTATCTTATTTATTTGGTGTGTGCATGGGGAGGGCGAGGGTATCCCAGCACAAATGCAGACGTCTTAGAACTTCTTACAAGTCTATTGTCTCCTCCCACCATGTAGGTCCCGTGAAATGAGCCCAAGCCATCAGGCTGGGAAGCAAGCGCCTTTAGCCTCTGAGTCACCTCTCTGGCCTTAGATCCTTGGGGGCAGAGTGCATCGTTGGTTTAACACAAGGTGTCACGTAGCCCAGACTGACCTCCTAGGCTCAGCTGAGGATGGCCTTGAACATCTAACCCTCTCACCTCTACCTACCCAGACTGGAATTTCAGGCATTCACCACTAGACCAGTTTTAGGCAGTCCTGAGGATTGAACTGCAAAGCAATGGGGAAGGTGGAGATCAATGCCTGAGGCCATCCTCTGACTTCCTACAGGCATGCACACGCCTGCATCCCTGCAAGACACACACACACACACACACACACACACACACACACACACACACACAGGGATGGGTGGGCAGGAGAGACATAGAGTAATGTTAGAGAGTCTAGTCTGGCAAGAAATGGGAATGGTGAAAACAGAAAAAAAAATCGTCTTTGACAAATCTCTATCATTTATGTTGGCTTTAAAAGAATGTTTTGTTTTCTTTCCTTCTAAATTTGAGTTTAGACTATGTTGTCCCAGAACATGACTGTATGTTCTTGAAAGGGTTGTGAGTGTTCTTGTTCAGGCAGCTGCCATACAGTAGGGAGAAGCAAGGGGAGACGTCGGAAGGGTGGGAAAACATCTTCTATGGGTGAGGACCAGCGGAAGGTCAGGAGTAGGAGGCAGAGACCATGCTACCCAAGAGACCCCGCAGCATATGTGTGAGTGGAACGAGCAGGCTCTGGGGAACAGACCAATGCCAGACGCGTGTGCCCCAGATGGAGGGGGTGCAGAGGAAACGCTAAGGCATAAAGTCAAGCCCTTAGTTGTAAGGAGTTGGGGGCTCTCCTCGAGGAAATGTAAATTCCAACTGCCAATAATTCTTGAGAAGGACTGTCGGGTGCTGGGCCTAGCCAAGGGTCAAGCTGGGGACAGGGATTGGAATGCAGGAGGAACTCAGGGAGGGGGGGGGACACTTCTCTGCTTCTACATTCTGAAGGCTGCTGATCTCCCATACAGATATGAGTTTCTAATGTCTCCAGACCTCTGAAAAGAATCCCATCTAGTAAGAGGCTTATGCCCAGCAGGCTACTGTTCCTTCCTGAGGCCTTTCCAACAGGGTACCAGAAAGCAATACAGCCCCGACTTAGGGAAATCAGGGGAAGAGTTCAGAAAGGCCTAGACTCCCTAGCTACAGCGCAGGGGAAAAAGAAAACGGCCTCCCACTCCAAAGCCACTGTGGCAACAATAGTGACAACTAAAGAACAAGTCTCATAATCACAATACACCCCCAGCACAGAGGGCCACCCAGACCCCCAGAGAGGCACAGGGACTCTGAGAAGCCAGGTGGGACCCTCAAGCCGGGAGATTCCAATATGAGAATGATACTCATTACACAGAAATATACTGTTATACATATTATACTATTCTGCCTTGGTTTCTTGATACCAACTATAAGGTGTCTTATCAGACCAGAAAGCAGTCACAAAAAAAAAGTCATTTTTGCAGCTCAGCTAACATTATTACTGTGTTTCATTACTAGGAAAATATCAAAGTTTATTACAATACCTATCTATAGTGATGTTCATCTCAACTGTTAGACTGATGAGGCCCAGAGTCACCTGGAAGGGGATTCATCTGAGAGGGTTAACCGAAGGGAGAAGACCACCCCACCGTGAGCAGCACCATCCCCTAGTAAATTTGCCTTTCTGCTGTGGTAGTAAAACACCATGACCAAGACCAAGGCAACTCGGTTGCTTAGTGTGGCTTACAGGTCCAGAGAGAGAGAGAGAGAGAGAGAGAGAGAGAGAGAGAGAGAGAGAGAGACCATAACAGCAGGGAAGGCATGGCAGCGGGTGAGCAGAGCAGAAAGCTAAGAGACCCCATCTCCAACCACAAACATGAAGCAGAGAGAGTCAACTGGAGACGGGCTGAGAGCATGAACTTCTAAAGCCATGCTTCCTCCAGCAAGGTTCCATAAATTCTGAACAGTTTCACCAACTGGGTCCAAACATCAAATACCAGGGTCTGGGGGCAGTGTTTCTCATTCAAGATACCATACCTGGACTGGGATCCTGGCAGCCCAGGAAGTGGCACAAATATAAACATTCATCCCTCTCTGCTTTCCTGACTCAGGGCGCAGTGTAATCTGCTGCCTCTGGCTCCTACAGCTGTGACTCTCCAGCCATGATGGACCGTAGCCTTGCCTTTGGAACCAGTAAGTCTCGCCTTCCTTCAGTTGCTTTTGACAGCTCACTGTAGGACAGCAAGAGACTATGCCCATTTAGCCAAACCCGGTATATAGGGAAGGATTACAACTCTTTCTAGATTTCTTGGTTAAATGGATGATTGCTTATTGTGTTATTTTGTATCAAAATGAGCATAGTCTTTCACTGCATTTAAAGGAACGTAAACACTGTTTTCCTAACAATGGTGGAGGCCTGCCTGGTTTTCGCCTCCAGCACCAGATGACAAAAGTGCTCCGTGTGTAATGTCAGAACTCGGGAGATAGAGGCAGGAGGGTAAAGAGTTCAAAGTCATCCTCGGCTACATTGCAAGTTCAAGGCCAACCTGAGATACCTGAGACTGCTCTCTGTCTCAAGAGGGAAAAAGACTGAAGACTATGGGCAAATCTTGATGCTGAAAGTTCTGAAGGAACAAAAAACAAAAAAACAAAAATTAAAAAAGGGAGAGAGAGAGAGATTTTATGCCCAGGGATGTGTGCCGTGGTTAATAGTTATGTATCTGTAATTCCAAGAGTAGCATCTTAGTTAGGGTTTCTAAGGTGCGATGGAACGCAGGGCCAAAAGCAAGCTGGGCAGGGAAAGATTTATTTCGGCTTACACCTTGACAGCACTGCTCACCGTCAAAGGAAGTCAGGACAGGGACTCAGCAGGGCAGGAACCTGGAGGCAGGAGCTGAGGCAGAGGCCATGGAGGGGTGCTGCTTACTGTCTTGCTCCCCATGGCATGCTCAGCCTGCTTTCTTACAGAACCCAGGACCACCAGCCCAGGGATGGCACTACCCACAGTGGCAGAATCAGCCTTCTAGCTTTAACTCTGTAATAAACTGGGGTCTTGGTATGTGCACCTTTTTCTGAACTCTTACATATTATGAAGATTTTAGAATTTTTTTTTTGAGACAAAGTCTCATTATGTAGCCCAGACTGGCCTTGATCTCATGGTCCTCCTGCCTAAGACTTAAAGGAGAACAAAGATTTGTTTCAGCTCACAGAGGCTTCATCCATCATTCCTGGGAGAGCACAGAGGTACAGATCAGTTCACATGGCGCAGGAAGAAACAGAGAATGTCCTATCCCACAGCACACCGTCAAGGACCTCCTCCCAGTGACTATGTCTCTCAATGACCATGACCCTGATGACCCAAGCTTCCCAGTGACCAAGTCTCCCAATGACCACACCTCCCAATGACCAAGCCTCCCATTGACCACACTTCCTATTTGCAGCATCTTACAAAAGTATCATCGTATTAGGAACCAATCAAGGGGTTAATCCATGTATCAGACCAGAGAGCAGTCAGGTGCCAATCACTTCTCAAAAGCTGATAACCAAGTACAAAGCCTTTGAGGAACATCCCTCCAGAAGCCAGACAGCCCAGTGGCACCAGCACAGACTGGAGGCCCTATGGCTTACAGTTTAAAATACCAGCCGGGTCCCTTCCAAGCAGTATGGTTTGTCCCTAGGCTCTCTAAACTGCCATTCCTCAGGTATGGACCAGAGATAAGAGAACTTAGCTCATAGACGTTCACCATAATCAGTTGTGTGTTCATTCAATGTACTGTTACAGATAAAATATCAAAAGACAGATGCATAGAAAGCACATAGTACTGTATCTGTAGACAATAAGTATGCTCTTGCTATGTTTGTAATTATTGTCTTTACTTAAATAAGTTAATAAATTACAAATACATGAATTAAACAAGGCACAAAATAATGCTGATTCTGTAAACTTGAGATATCTAGGGGGCTGGAGAGATGGCTCGGCAGTTAGGAACATTCACTGCTCTTCCAGAGGACCTGAGCTCAGTTCTAATCATCTACACTTGGTGGCCTACAATCATCTGTAACTCCAGCTCTGGGAGACCTGACACCCTCTTCTGGCCTCCTCAGCCATCTGCATACAAGTGCACATACCCATCCACAGATACACACATACACATAATTAAAAATAAATCTTGAAGAAGAGGAGGAGGAAGAAGAGGAGAGGCAAGGAGAGAAGAAAAGAGAAGGGGAGAGGAGAGGAGGAGAAGTTATTGGCATCATCACACCCAGGCTCTAGCAAGAGTCAGTTTGGCTGCATATATGAAAGAGGAATGCCAAGCAAGTGGCTCCTGAAAAAGCACCAAACACAGCAAGAAGCTAGCACTGTGGTGGTGGCTGAACACATCTCAAAGTCATCTTCCTAAAAGGCACACTATACACTAGAATATCAGAGTATATTCTCTCTTGATAATCTCTGTGTTACTGCCCAGAAACAGAGGGACAGGCTACTCGAGAATCCCCCCAAGGCCGACTATAGCTGTCTGCCTGTCAGCTCCCCAGCAGCCCTGTTGTGAGTCAAAGGTCTCCTGACATGTGGGGAGAGATGCAAAGCCTGCAGCAAGCGCAGTTAATTATACGCTATCATATAACTGAGCCGAATGTGTTCCTTGGCCAGTTCCAGGAGGCCATAATCTTCAGGTCAGGTCTGGTGAGTCCCCAGGCGATGTGGCCTAATTCTTGCCTTTGAGGATCTGGGCGAGAAGTAAAGTAAACATAAACACAGTGTGGTCAGGACACGCGAGCTCATAACTGCTTGACTGAAGACCACAGCCCTACAGATATCCACGTCACGTGGTGGTACGTCCTGAGCCACCTTCACCACGCCTACGTTTCCCACTCATATTGACATCACACTGTGGCAACCACCACGCCTCTTTGTTTCAATTTGCTGTTCTTCTTCAGCTCTCCCGAGAAGGGGTCACTGCTCTGCACACAAGTCTTAAGACAAAAAGTTCCCAGTTCTTGCTCATCAATCAGAACACAGATCACTTTGCCGTTGTTTTGTTTTTATGTGTCAGGGTCTCCCAATGCAGCCCTGGCTGGCCTGGAAATCACTATGTAGACCTTGATTGAACTCCACGCCACCCAGGGCATCATTTTACCGAATAAGTAACAGTCTGTTACCTCAGTGATACCTTGAACAGTTTCTATAAGGAACACCTGTAATTTTATAATTTTTAACAGTATTTATTTACTATATAATGAAAATATTTGGCTAAATCAGAGAGGGCAACAATACAACTTCAACTTGTTCAAAGCCAAAATTTCATAATCTATAGAAATCATGTCAAAGAATATCTGATCTCTGCAGCTAATGAAACATGCATAGTGTGATACTTACGACAAGGACACAGATAGACGTTCCCCCCAGCGTGACAAGGAGATGGCATCTAAACTGCAGAACAGCCTTTTACCATTGGTGGCACACACCTTTAATCCCAGCACTCTGGGAGGCAGAGGCAGGCAGATCTCTGTAAATTCTGGGCCAGCCTGGTCTGTACAGTGAGTTCCAAGCCAGCCAGGGCTTCACAGTGAGACTCTATCTCAAGAAAAAAAAAATAATAACAACAATGGCAGGGAACAGGACCAGCAAGATGATTCAAAGGGTAAAGGCACTTGCTGCTAATCATGACTACTTGTGTTCTACCCCTGGGCTCACATGGCAGAAAGACAGACTGTGGCAGGCTGTCCTCTGACCTGCTGTGGCGCGCGCGCGCACACACACACACACACACACACACACACACACACACACACAACTGTAAACAAAGATTCTTTGTGCTGACAGTGCTTATCTCTAGGGGGAAGGAATTCATTTATTGTTTTGTATTCTTTTCTATCAATGAATTTTCTGCCACCAGCACCCATAATCCTTGAATCTGAAGAGAATGCTTCTTAATCTTTTAATCAGATAAGGAAATCCATGCATTTTCCTCTGAACAAAACAGAGAAATGGATGAAATGGCTAATGCTAATGTCATTGATGAATCCCTACTCACAACTAACACTGGCTGTTAGCTGGGGGTGCCCTTACCCTGGCTCCCCATAGGGAGACCCCCTTGTGCAGGCAGGGCAAGGGACAGGGCAGATAACAGTATGTAGACATGCCTTTGATGTCCTCAGCCACCACTGGGACCAGGGGAAACAAAAGCTCATTCTCCCAGCTCTGGCCACAGCCGGACTCCAGGCTCCCCACCTTTTAATGCTACTGGGCTCTCTAAAGTGACCTCTGCCCCCACACACAAAGGCTTCATTCAGCGGCATGGCCAGCCATGTTGAAAATTCTTGCCAGATTCAGCCATTGAGAGAATTTTTGTTTCCAAACTAACTTTGAGTTTCCATCACTCAGCTGGACTGAGAAAGGAGTTTGGGAAGGAACTGACCCCCCCCCAATATAATTTCTTTCAAAATGAGCAATAATTTGGGGCTCATGAGAATTTTTTAGGCAAGGAAATTCCAGAGACAACTTGTATATAATTTCACTTTTTATTTTACTTCTCCAGTGAACACATCTGTGTATTAGAGCATTTTTAAACATTGCTAGTAATCGTAACAAATGGAAATTCACATTCCCCATATTGTATTTAAGTTTCACATATTGTCTACCCAGGCTTCTAAACCAACACCTTTTCCGTGGATGGGGAGGTCCGACAAGAGCTGATAAATAAAAATGGCCAGCAGTTTAGGCAAGCCAGCCCTTGAAGGAGCCCAGGCAGGTCATGCCCACGCCAACTACAAGGTTAACTTCACCCTACAGGTCAGGGTGCCCCAGTTCAGTCCAGGGTGCCAGACGCCATCAGCCCAGCCAAGTTGCCTGCCCTGACTCATATCTCCACTTAACTAGAACACAGTCTTGACTTACAGCATCCCAAAGTGGATAAGCTGTGTTTGTGGCTATCAGAAAGCCTCGAGTACCTAAACACATCTTTTTGAGTTGTTCATAAACACTACCAACTTTGCCTTTTTTCATTTTTCTTTTTTTTTTTTTTTGAGACAAGGTCTCAGGTAGCCCAGGCTGGCCCCAAATTCTCTATGTAGCCAAAGATGCCCTTGAACTGTGGATCCCCTGCCTCCACCTCCAGAGTGCTGAGATTACAGGTATACATCACACATGGAGTTTATGCTGGGGAGGGAACTCTGTGCTCTACAGATTCAGCTACATCTCCAGCTCAAAAAGCACCAACCTGGACCATCTTCAAAGAAACTGTCTCAAGAGCAACTCAGCAGAGGACAGGAAGCCTTTCCAACAAAAAGTATTGGAACAACTTAGCAAAGAAGTGAACCTGGACCTAAACCCTGACGTCGACGCCGTCTACAGCAGCTGACTCCCAGCGGCTCCCAGCACACAACCAGAAAACAATGCTTTAGAGAACAGAATGTCTTCAAGATCTAGAGCTAGCCAAAGAGCTTTTTAATTTGACATCAAAAGCATAAGGCACAGGCACACACAGAGAGAAACACACAGATACACATAGAGACACAGACACAAAGAGACATACTGACACACGGACATACATATACAAGTGTACACACAGCTCATACACTAGACTTCATTAAAATTAAAAAGTTCTGCTCTGCAAAAAAAAAAAAAAGCCTGCTAAGATGAGGAAGCAAACCGCAGCAGGAAGACGTTCACAAAACACAGTCCAACTGCGTTAGAGTGAGGTGCGCACAATAGCACAGAAAATGGGCCAAAGTTGTGGAGAGACACCTTACTAAACAGAAAGAACCAATAGACAGCAGAGAACCTGGGAGAAAACAGTAATTAAGAGAACAAAAGAAGACTGGGCTCGTTAGACAGCTCGGTCTGGCGGCTCAGCGGTGCAGAGTGCTTGCAGCTTTTACACAGGAAACGGAGGTTTTTCCCCCAACACCTCAAATTCAGCAGCTCACAATCTACCTGTACTTCCAGCTCCAGGGAATTCAATGTCCTCTTTTGGCTTCTCTACCCTCACATGCATGGCACACACACATGAATAAAAACAAATCTCATTTTGTCTTTTCTTTTTTTTGAAACAGGGTTTCTCTGTGTAGTTCTGGCTGTTCTGGAACTCACTCTGTAAACCACACTGGGCTGGAACTCACAGACATCCACCTGCCTCTGTCTCCTTGGATTAAAGGCACGTACTATCATGACTCAGTGATAAATATTTCAAAAACACAATAAAATACACCATCTGCCTTACAGGATGGTTAAATATAAAGTAGCAATAATACCAAATGCTGACAAAGATGCTGAGAAACCAGAACCCTGTGCCCTAGCCATGGGAGGATAAAGGGGCACAGTCTCTCTGGGAAACTGCTCCACAACGTTTCATAAAACTAACCATGCAGGGGCTGGAAAGATGGTTCCGCAGTTAAGAGCACTGGCTGTTCTCCCAGAGGAACAAGGTTCAAGTCTCAGTGCCCACATGGTAACTCACAACCATCTGTAACTCCAGTTCCAAAGCATATCCTCCTCTGGCCTCTGCAGGCCCCTGACATCAATGTGATGCACAGACATATACATACATGCAGACCAAACACACGTGCAGACCAAACACCCATGCACAAAAAAATTAACCACACACCTAACATAAAAACCCAGAAATTGTGACCTTGGATATTATCTTACTTGGGTTACTATTGCTATGATAAAATCCATGGCCAAATGCAAGTCAGGGAGGAGAGGGCTTTTTTGGCTTACACTTCCACATTGTGGTCCATCACTGGAGGAAGTCAGGACAGGAACTGAAACAGGGCAGGAACCTGGAGGCAGGAGTTGATGCAGAGGCCATGGAGGGTGCTGCTTACTGGCTTGTTCCCCATGGCTTGCTCAGCCTGCTTTCTTACAGAATCCAGGACCACCAGTCCAGGGATTGCCCTGAGCTGAAACCTCCCACATCAATCATTAACCGAGTAAATGTTTTACAGGTTTGCCTACAGGCCATGAGGTAGGTAGTACCTGACTGAGTGGAAGGCCAGAAATTTCTGCGGGAGAGAACCTGAGGTCATCTTGTCCCTTCAGGGTGGAACCATCTTTAGGGGAAATCCTATTGTAGAGACCTGCACAGGATCACGCACTGCCAACCCTCCTCACCTAAGATGGACACTTGGAGGGTCTGTCCTAGACTTACAATCGGTCATCTTGTGATAGTACCACATGGAAGTGAGTGATACAGGTTCTAATCTGGGAAGGCCAGTGAGAGGGCGGGGCAGAAAGAGGCGGGCAGAGGGGCGGAGAGAGGGGCGGAGAGAGGGGCCGGTAGAGGGCTCAGGGAGTAAGCCTGTCCCCAAGCCTGACAACCTGAGTTCAATCTATCCCCAAAGTGAAGTGGAAAAAGAACTCCCACAAGCTGTCCCTCTGACCTCCACACCTCCTCCTGCCCCCCAACCGCTATTCCCAAGAGAAAGCCAAAGGGGATGGCACTCCTGTAGTTCCAGCCCTAATACTTGGAAGCCAAAACAGCTATCAAGCAGTGTATGGTGGTGGTGGCGGCGGCGGCGGCGGCGGCGGCAGTGGCCGCATTGGCCGCGCGCAGGAACGCATGCCAACAAACACCATTAATCCCGGCACGCAGGAGGCAGAAGCAAGTGGATCCATGTGAGGTCAAGACCAACATGGGTCTACAAAGTGCATTCCAGAACAGGGAAAGCCACATAGAAAGACCGTATCTAAAAAATAAATTTAAAAAAAATGACGGAACTGAAAGCAAATGATATCCTGGCTCAGTCATGTCCATCTAGTAAGGGACAACGTGTCATTTCCGGACAGTAAAATCAGTGTTCAAATAAGTGGAAACTTTGAATTTCTGCATCATAACAAGCAGGGCAAGAGAGCTAAGGAGACAGCTCGGAGGGTAAGGTGCTTGCATGCAAGCCCGAGGACCTGAGTTCAATCTCCGAGCGCCCAAGTTAAAACAATCACCACCAACGGATACATCTGTGTTGGGGGACAGAGATGGAAGATCCCTGGGGCTCAGCCACCAGCCAGTCTAACCAAATAGCGAGCCTCAAAATAGCAAGCCCCAAAGTTCAACGAGAGACTTTGTCTCAAAAAACGAAGTAAAAGTGATGAAGGAAGTCACACACACACACACACACACACATCCATGAGCACAGAAAAATATAAGAATATTTAGTAGGAGAAAAGAAACATAAATTACAATTAATTTTATTTTTATCATCTTTATTAGGCCTTTTTAAAATTTTTGAGATAAGATCTCACACTGTAGGCAAGATTGGCCTCAAACTTGCTGCAATCCTCCTGCCTCTGCTTCCAGAGTGCTCAAATGGGCATGTTCCATCAGGCCCAGTGACATGCATTTTCAAATGTCATTTATTTCATGTGTACTCTACGCAATTTATAACCAAGTAGAGAATTAGAGGTTTGGGGTGCCTCTTCAAGATGTCTTGTCATAATTTCTGGAGGCCCCCACTCCGCCCTAGGCCACCACCTGTCATCAGTCCTGGTGACAGTGAGGAGGGCCGCTTCCTGAGGTGCTTTCAGTAGCTGGGCTCCTGCTGCCTGAGTTTCTGTTTTCCCTCACCCCTGCGGTGTCTGTGCTCAAACTGATCCCTGCCCCCAGAGATAAAGAACTGTTCCCTGGCTACCACCACCCCTCAGGAGAGGCCACTCAGCAGGACTACCCTGGAGGAGTCCAGAGGCATCTGGCATCACTGTCTTATAGGGCAGTTCCCTTCCACAACCTGGGACATGAGCCATTGAGGCTGGACTTCGGTAGCGAACCATTTTGTTAATGATGCGTTTATTTTTATTTTTAGGCGCATTGATGTTTTACCTGCATGTGTGTCTGTAGGAGGGTGTCGAATCCCCTGGAAGTGAAGTTACAGTGTGAGCTGCTATGTGTGGGTGCTGGGAATTGAACCAGGGTCTTCTGGAAGAACATCCAGTGCTCTTAACCGCTGAGCCGTCTCCACATCCTCGAAAACCATTTTTATTGAACCAAACTTCTACCCTTTTATTCTCTCTGCAAATCCATTCTTGAAAGCCAACAGCTACTCCTGCCTTCACGCAACACCCTCCAACTACGCTTCAGTGGAGCCCAACTCAGGGTGGACTCTACCCTCTCCTGAGAGTAAGCATTTGTCTCTCCCAGGCAATTATCTAAAGAATTCCAGTACAGTAGCAGACGCCAACACAGAGGTGCAAGGCCTGGCCTGGGAAAGGTGGCAGCCCATAGTACAGCTAATGGGTCCTGGGTTCCTCTGAGGGTGAAAAAAATGCTCGGAACCGGACAGTGGAAAAGCTGCACAACTCTGAATGTATTTTTAAAATGAATTATGTACATTAAACTATGGGATGTAAAGTATGATAAACTATGGGATGTAGAATATTTTTTATTGACTGTGTAACCTGCAAAGTGGTTCATTGGGTAAAGGCACTTGCTGCCAAGCCTGTCAACCAGGACCCACGTGGTAGAAGGAGAGAACCAACTCCCACAAGTTGCACTCTGACCCCCACACGCGTGCCATGTCACGTGTGTGCACACCAATAAATAAACAAGTGTAAAGTAAGATATTCAGTGGGCACAAAGAAAAGAGCTGAATAATACAGCCCAATGTACAAAGATCTTGGTACGGGTGGTCTTGGGGTGAGGAGCAACCCTTTTCTCCTTGAAAACATCTTTATTGAGATACTACTTCTCCTTAACAAGGCACGGAAGCCTGCTCACCTGTAAAATACGAACAGTAACCCCAGCTTTGCCAGGTTTTAAAGCCTATGGTGAGTCCCAAAATAGTTTCTAATACCATTGGTGCTCAAGAAGAGGTGATTTACAATCAGTGTAATTCAGCTTTAAGTCAGGAGGCCACGCAGTGAAGATGTCGCGAGGAAATGAACTACTTCCGCAGGACAAGCATCTGGTCACTGCTACGCTTCCTCCCAGGGTCTCCGACATAACCACACACAAAGAGCGATGGCTTGGAAGGGTACCTGCTGCTCTTCATTTCCCAGTACCTGCGTCAGGCAGCTCACCATGACGCCAGCTCCAGAGAATCCAGCATCCCCTTCTCGCTCCCACGAGCTCAAATCCCCCAACACAACACTAAACTGAATGACACATTTTTGATTCATACAGAGGTAAACCTTTAGCTCCTTTTTAATGGTTCCTGCCAGTGTTCCAGAAGTTCCAAGAAGAATGAACACCCATTCATTCACTTAGCAAATATGTACTGAGAACCTACTATGGGCCAGCCATTGTAATGGACAGTGGGGTAACCACAGTGACTTGTGCTTCCTCAGTGCTTCTCGTGGGTGTCCTAGAGCAGTGATTCCCAACCTATCAATCAAGACCCCTTCAGTGAGGTTGAACAACCTTTTCCCAGGAGTTGCCTAAGACTACCAGAAATATCAGAGATTTACATTACAGTTCATAACAGTAGCAAAGTTACAGTTATGAAGTAGCAATGAAAATAGCTGTGTGGTTGGGGGGTCACCACAACATGAGGAGCTGTCTTAAAGGGTCGTGGCATTAGAAAGGGTGAGGAAACACTGGGTTAGAGGAAGGGGGATTAAAATTAAATTAAAGTCACCACAAATGGAAGTGTCACCACGGGAAAACTCAGTCTTTTAACTTTGCATGAAATCGCCTGTGTAGACTCCTGTCCAGAAATATTGTATCTCACGATTTCTTTCCCAAATGCTTACAAGTCAAGAACATGTCAGTTCTCAGAGTTCCCAAATGATGAATTCCCCACACACACCCTTGTCTTTCCACAGTCGGTAATGCCCTATGCATTCACCTTGTGGGCTTCCAGGCCTGGAAGGGAGGAAAATGCACCCTGTTCACGAGGGTCCAGGGATCGAACCTAGGTTCTCATGCATGCAAGGCAAGCACTTTAGTGGTTGAGCTACCTTCCCAGCCCTGGTCTCGATCCTTTACACTCATAGCTATGTTGGCTATATTCATGGAGTAATGTTTTTTAAACCTGACTATAATCCGAGACACCTGAAGTCAAAGAGTTTCTGAGTAGGTCTAAGTGGGGACCCAAGAATGCACATTTTGTAATGCTGACCCAGACACTACAACTTATTAGCATCACAGTCAATGAAAAAGTCAAAGCTTACAAACAAAATTAAAGTGAGAAGGAAGCTTGTAGGTGACCTAGGTCAACTTCCTTAAGGGGCAAATGGGAACAAGTGTCCTGAGAGAAGAACCAGTTCCCTCAAGGTCACAGGGAATGGTAAAACAGGTTCCCTGACTCCAGACCCTGGGCCATTCTGTTACACAACCGTAGGTCATCAGGGCACGCTGATCTAGCTTTGTAATTTCCCATAAAGAAGAGTCACGAGAATCAACTGGATCAAGATTTATCCTGGAGCGGGGAAGCAGAGAGAATTTCAGCAGCTAGAAACAGGATGCTCTTGAAGAGTTCCTGAGTTCTGTTCCCAGCGTCCACATCAAGTCACTCACAACCACCAGTAACTCCAGCTCTGTGGGCTACAACGCCCTCTCCTGGCATCTATAGGTAACTGCATTTACATGCACAGGCACACGAGCATACACACATATTTAAATCTTGTTTTTAAAAAGATTTACATTGAATGTTTCCAAGAGAGCTGGGTTTTCACACACACTGAAATATATCTCTTTCACTCAAAAGAAAACAGAACAACATTATACACACATCCATGTCAAACCAGACCCTAGTAAACAAAATTAAGGCACAAATTTCTGTCTCCCAAAACCCTTAATTTGGCAGCATAACTACAATGCAAATTGTATCCTAGGGATGGCTAAATGACCTCAAAACTGGCTTTTAAAAACTAGATAATTTCTGCCGAGACCAAGAGAGCTCCAGCCAGACTTCATTCATTTAGCCTCTGGTCCTAGAAGTCAAATATCTTGTGCCACCTCTTAAGAGCAGGAAGTTTGAGATACACCATTACCATCAGTTGGGGGTGTTTTCTCGCTATAGAAAGAATGTCAAAAGAACACAAGTGTAGGAAATTGCTATAGAAATGGTTAGATTAAGTCAGGCATAGTGGTACATGCCTTTAATCCCAGCACTCGGGAGGCAGAGGCAGGTGGAGTTCGAGGCCAGCCTGGTCTACAGAGTGAGTTTCAGGGCAGTTAGAGCTGGTACGCAGAGAAACCCAGTCTCGAAAAACCAAAATATATGGATCAATTATAATTTGTCTACATAATATGCAATCATTATCTAAAATAAGATACTCAATACTCATAATCATTATGTAGAGAAACCAGATACAAAATGACAAAAATTGAATATCTTATAATTCTGACCAACTTCTTGGCATAGTTACATAGGCCTTTAATTCCAGTACTCTGGAGGCAGAGGCAGATGGATCAGTGAAGGTCAGATCACGTCAAGGTCAGCCTGGTCTCCATAGTGGTTCCAAGGCAGTCATAGATACACAATGAGACCCTGTCTCAATTTAAAAAAAAAAAAAACAACTTTTAGAAACAACCAAAAACTCATTTTTATGCCAAGAAAATAAAATATGGATCATAATTATAATTTCTGGTTTGTTTTTAATTCTTATGCTTTTTTCTAACTCCTTTGCTTTTTTTGGTTTTTTGAGACAGGGTTTCTCTGTGTAGCCTTGGCTATCCTAGAGCTTGTTCTATAGACCAGGCTAGCCTCAAAGTCAAAAATTCATCTGTCTCTGCCTCCAGAGAATTAAAGGCATGTGCCACCATGCCCAGCTCCCCTGTGTGTTCTTAAAGTTGAGGTCACAAGGGGGCTGGAGAGATGTCTCTGTGGTTAAGAGCATTGCCTGCTCTTCCAAAGGTCCTGAGTTCAATTCCCAGCAACCACATGGTGGCTCACAACCATCTGTAATGAGGTCTGGTGCCCTCTTCTGGCCTGCAGGCAGACACACAGACAGAATATTGTATACATAATAAATAGATAGATAGATAGATAGAGATAGATAGATAGATAGATATTTAAAAAAAAGTTGAGGTCACAAATGTGTATTACTTCCGCCATAGCCTTCTCCTGCTATATTTTTTTTTACTATAATTAGCCTTAAAGTACTACAATTTACCACCATATCTAGAAACTGAACCAAAAGCCAAAATTATCCATTAAGCAATACCTGACTGACAGGATTAACTGCCTGGGGTGTTGTGGGCAGGATTAGACATCCACTAATTAGCTGCCCGATCTCAACTCCATCACTTCCACAAAAGCTCTAACGGAATCCTCACCACATCTGGAGCACCAAGCTGGAAGGGGAAAGGTGAGGCGCACCAAAGCAAACTCCCTTCTCCTGACGAAGGACATATTGGTCCTGAGGCTTCTGATCTTCAAATTTGGGAGTGGGGCAGCGGGCAGGAGGCTCGCCCTCTCTCTTTGTCACACTTCCCCTTTGGATTTTCTGACCTGTTTTTGGCTGTGCTTGGAGGCTGCCTCAGAACCGCTACATAATTCAAATGCTGAAGCCCCAAATTGGACACAGTTAAAGGAAACTTCTAATGTCAAGTGAATCGGTAGGGCCAGATGGAGCACGGGCAAGGTCAGGGAGACTCCATCAGGCGTTTCCTAAATGGAAACGCAATCAATGCACAGAAACCTTAGCTGGTCTAGAAGATTACAACATCTGGTTAAAATTACTAAACAAGGGGACAGATACAAAGCAATACCTACCAGTCAAAGATTGCCACTGTTGTCCCAGGTTTAAAACATTTTAAGCCACAAACCACGTAAACCACCTTCAATGACAATAAGGGCCAAAATGGGTCGCCAGTTTCAGATCAAAATGACTCCTAACTCCATAAAGAATATGAGTATCAGAATGAGAAGGAATGGAACGCCTTGTGCAAATGTTACAGGAGAACCAAAACGTCACAGATCACATTGCAAACTTTAAATGAACCAGAGTTAGGAATGGGGTGGGGAGGACGACCCACAGACACAGCCCCTGGCCCATAAAGGTGTTTTACATTTAAATCTAGCTTGCTTGCTGGGAGCCAGCTTCTGAGCAAGCATTTGGAATCAGTGCTTCTTCGAGAAAGGCGCCCTGTAAAGTTGCTGAGACTGAAGCAAACATCCTGTTGAAAACTCCCAGCAATGTAATTCCACCAAGCACTGCAAACCTAGAAGTAGGCACAAGACTAAGTTCGGAATCCTCTTGTGGAACAGTCAGTGTTAAAGGCAAAAGAGTGTCCTTGGTGCGACTAAATGAGCTTTATTTTCAGGTTAAATTTACACATTAATCGTTTTTTAAAGGACTAATAAAAAAATTTTTCAAGCCCCGAGGCAACACTTGACTCTATAATAAAAGTTGATTCAAGAAAAACTTCAGTCTATAAAGTAAGTAATTTCTTTTGACTGCTCCTCAGGAGGAGGGATTTAATGATCCATGACAGCAAAATGGCCCAGTGTCTTTCTGCGTGGAGGGTCTCCTGGCCTCACCATTCACCCTTGATCACTGGCGACCTGGCAGGCGTGCACACACACACACACACACACACACACACACACACACCACATTCTTGGACTTCAGGCCAGTAGCCTTTGTTTCAAGCTCTCTGCTGGGATCCAGTAGCCAAAACTCCTCAACCAATGGCCACCACTGCCATCAGCCTTTCACAGGTTCCCATAGCCACTTTGGGGAAAAGTCGCGTTTCTCCCAAGTCCAGGTACTGCAGAAGACGTGGATGCCACCTCGGGGTGCAAACAGGCTCCCTAACACAAAACCACGGAACACACAACCCGGAGCAGTGCTGTCTTTCTTCCTAAAGTTCTTAACTAGGCAGCAGGAGCTTTCACCATGTGCCAGGAGCGCTTTAGCTTTGGCTCTGGCTGGCTGTCTCTCTCACTCACAGACACAGACACACAGACACACAGGCACACACACACACGGACACACGGACACACACACACACACACACACGAACACCTCCCACAGCCTTTTGCGCTCTCCCCTCTCCCCGCGGCCACCCTCACCTCGCGCCCTTTGTCCTCGCCCGAGGTCCTCGGAGCCCGCGCTGCCCGAGCCGGAGCTGCGTAAAGCCCGGAATCGCGGAGTCCTCCCGTCCGGGTCTTGCCGGCGGCCGTGCTTGGGGGAGACCTGAGCTGGGGCAACGGCTCTGTCCAGGTGTGGGCGCAGGAGGGGACTGACCAACCCTGCGGGTGTTGCGGCCGCCCTGTTCCGCCTCAGCTGCACTCACTAGCAGCCTCGTTGGGAATCTCACAGCGTTCACAGCTCGGGAGGGGTCCGCGCGGAAGTCGGAAGCCTCCAGGGACAGAGGTCAATTGTTGCTTGGCCGCAGTAGCCCGAGGAGGAGGTAGGGTGGGGGGAACGCGATAGGGAGCAAGACCCCCTCCCCCTGACGGCTCCACCCGACGCTGGGCGTGTCCGTGGACCGCAGGACAGCACCCTTGGCAGTTCAAGAGGACAGAGGTAGGGGACTCGAGTTCCAGACGTGCAGGTTAGTGAGCCCCTTGCAGTAAGGAACCTACCTAAGACCAGCAGATGACGATTCTGGGACCTGGACACCGCGGGTGGAACCCGAACTTCCCCAGATGCGAGCGTGGGTCAGAAAGATGAGCGCGGGAAGGAAGGAACAAACCTGATTGCCACGGCAGACCTCTCTGCCGCCGCAGAGGTGGTCACAAGCAGCTGGCAGAGGAGGTGGGGCAAATCAAACAACAGAAGGCACCCAGGACCGTCCTCATCATCTCCTCTGCCGCCACCATCCCTTTATGGGCAGTTCTGTGTTTTCAGAACTCGGCCAGGACGTACCCAGCGCCTTGTCCCCTCCTGCCATTCAAGAACTCCAGGAGGGGTGATGAGGTAGCTCAGTGGGTGCAGGAACTCGCAGCCAAAAACTGAACCCCTCTGTTGGATCCAGGAGCTCCCACAAGTTGTCCTCTGACCTCTGCAACACACGCGCGCGCGCGCGCGCGCACACACACACACACACACACACACAGGAGAGAGAGAGAGAGAGAGAGAGAGAGAGAGAGAGAGACTCTTTTTAAAAATGTACCAGAGCAGATGGCTTGGGCCAAGGTCCTAGAAAAACAGAGAGCCGGTCTGGCTAGGAGAGGAAGACAATGGGAGAATAAGGGTCAATCTCCTGCAAAAGTGGGCAGGTTAAGGGATGCTCCTCCTCTCCATTTTCACAATGGTATTGGCACCAGCTTCCTTTTCTAATTAGGAAATATATTCCAAGCACAGGCCAGACTAGGACAGTTATGTGAAGAACCCTGTCCTGATCCTAAGACCCAGCCAAGCCTAACTGGATGCAGATGTTTCTGTAATAAAAGTATTTCACGAAGTTGGGAGTCTAAGTAACCCTGCCTAGGATGCAGCGAGTTCCCCAGTACTGCATGAGCCTAAGCCAGGCATGGTGGCCCATGATGTAAAAAAGCCCTCCAGGAAATGGGGAATGGAGAATCAGAAGTTCAAAGTCATCACTGGTTACATTGAGTTTGAGGCCAGCCTGGGCTAAGTAAAACTGCAGATCAAGAAAAGAAAACATTTTCTTGCCTCCCCACCTAGACTTTATCAGCATAGCGCTCTCCATGTGGAATCCCACCCCTTCATTTGTAACCTAGACTCTTTGTTCTGCTCTGCTTATGAGAATGTTCCAGAGATTCGACTGGCCTTGCAGTCTGTTCATTGGAAGTGCTGAGTAATACTCCCTGTCAGGAGCCTGGGACAACTTTGTTTCCATTCTTCTGTTGATGGACATTTAAGTTGACCTAGCTTGCAAGAGTGCAAACAAGGCAGAAGTGAACATTCTTGAATTACAGAGTTACTGTAATTCAACCAATATGGCAACCAACATATTTACTTTGTGGTTTGGGTTTGAAACTGAAGTTGCTTTTAAAATATATATAAAGTTTCATATGCACATACGTATACAATGTGCTTTAATCATACTCCCCCACAACAATATTCTCTCTTCTTCTTCCTCCTGTTGAACTCCTTCCCCTATAGTTTTCATGTCTGTGTGTGTGTGTGTTTGTGTGTGTGTGTCTATATATGTGTGTCTGTCTGTGTGTCTGTAGGGGTGTGTGTCTGTGGGTGTGTGTGTGTCTGTGGATGGGTGTGTCTGTGGGCGTGTGTCTGTGTCTACATGTGTGTCTATGGGTGGGGTGCCTGTGGGTGGCTGTGTCTGTGGATGGGTATGTCTGTGGGTGTATGTACCTGTGTTTAATGAGACAACATGATCCCTGGGTGGGAGAGTTATTTGCCTGAAAGCATCCTTACAGTTTGGCTGCTCATCTGCCACACAAAATACAGGTCAAAAGTCAGCAAACTTTTTATAAAGGCAAGGAATAGTTAGTTTCCCCAGCATAATTGAGGCCAAGTTCTCTTATAAGTGTTTACAATGTACCCCTTAAAACTTTGAAAGAGGCTGGGATGTCATTCAGTGGAAGACACTTGCATGAGGAGTACTTGGTGGGCCCTGGGTTCTAGCCCCAATGCTACAAAACAAACAAATAACAAATAGCACCAGACTTAGCTCATGGCTGTAAAAGCAGAACCTAACAAAGCTGCAGTCAGCTTGCTAGAGAGGAAAGAGACTCCAAGTCCCTTCCTCTCTCATTCAGAAGGTCACCCTCCCCCCCACCCCACACACACAAAAAGATAACCACTTTCAACAAAGACCAAAGTACAATTGGGCTCAACATCAAACTTAATATGACCACGGTGTTACACTAAGAGGGGGGAGCACCTCCTCACACACAGATTCCTCTCTCATCCCTATGCTCACATACATTTCTTCCTCTGTGCCTTTTTATCTGTGTGTACCGAACAATCCCCTGCACGCATAAATGCATGGATGCTTCCGGCAAACCTTCACTGCTTATTATAATGACTTTGGGGGAAACACTGAATATTAACTTTGAAAATCTGTAATGAATTTTAGGAATGCATAGGCTCATACCAATTAGGCAGTAATTAGGAAACAAAGTGGGGCTCACTAGAAAAGGCACTGATTGTTTTGTAGCCTAATGAACCATCTTCCTGTTCCGAGTTCATTATCTTAAACACCAGCACAAAGAGAAACGCTTTTGATTGCTTTTTCCTGGAACTGAACCTGACCGGCTGATTTTATGTCTTTATTGAACTTGAGCCAAAACTTGAGAATAGAAAAAGAAGTGGTTTCAAAATATATTCTTAAAGGAATCGAATCAACCTGATTTAAAACGTTTTATTATCGACAAGAATAGGGCCAAACCAAAACCTGTGGTGGCTGACCTCAAACTTACTAAGGAACTGTCAGTCTCCAAGCCCATTCAGTGATTTGAGGTCTTTTCCCTAGAGGCCGTGAGGTCAGCCAGGCAATTAGACATGGCTTCTGGGCACCTTTGTCTCTTTGCCCAGCATTATCCTTTCAGTCACACACACACATTCCTCTCTGCCCCATTCATGCCCATCGTCCCGTGCATTCCTTTCTTACGAGGCTATTCATGTGTGGCTCCACCCCCTACACACATGTACATCTGTAAATGTGTAAAGCACATGTGGTTCTTTCCCACATACATCCGTGATTCTCCATGGTACATCTTTCCACACACACGGGCCCTCCCCATGTACCTTGTGACTCACACGTTTCTCCACTTGATCACAGACACGCTCTCCTTGAGCTTGTGTTTCCTTCCTGCCCCGCTCCTCTCAGACATTTAACTTTCTGCCATTCACGTGTTTTCACACCACTTTGCCAAATACAAATTCATTCTCTAGTATCTTTGTGTATTTGTCTAGCTGGATGCACACACACCAAGTAAGTGAATAGTCTTAAAAGACTAAGTGAAAATACAGCATTCATTCATTTCGAGTTGTGGCAGTTATTTAAGCAGTTGGAGCTGGCATGCAAGTGGAGGCAGCTTTTGGAACCTCCACTTGTGCCTGTCAAGCAGGTTAGGATCTTGTACGAGTCTCCTGCCACTTGTTCCTATACAAAGAAGGCTTTTAAATGACGTGAGGGTCCTTGGTGTTTGTTCTCTGATATAAGTAAATTGTACTCCGTTTATGTAGTTAAGTGGCACTCCCTAGGGTGAGTGTGTGCCTCCCCCCCCCCCATAGGGAAATGCTTACATCCAGTTTCCTTAGATGATCCCAAGATGTAAGGGTGAATAGCCACCAAGGCTGCCACAAAGGGACCCAGACTTACGGACTCACAGGCAGGGATGAAAAAGGATCTCAAGTCAAAGTGTGAGCAGGTTAGGGCCTTCTCTCAGCCTCCAGAAAAAAACTGTACAAGCCCCTCTTGTTGTCTCTCTTCTCCCTATGTTTCTTTACAAAATCTTTCCTCTGTGCCCCTCTGTGTCCCAATTTATTCCTATAGTGATACTAGACACATTGGATTGGGTTCTACCCTGAGAACCTCATTTGATGTAAATTCATTGTAAATATCCCCTCTCTAAAGAAGGCCACATTCTAAGCTATTGTTATGACTGAGTTGGGGGAAGGAACACAGCAGACTTTGATTTGTTTCTGCATATGGTAGTTTATTAGCAAGAGATAGTAATTCTAAACTCCACCTTTATCGATAAATAAGTCTGGGGCTGGGGATGTATCTCAGTTTATAGGGTGCTTGTCCAGCATGCAGAAAGTGCTGAGTTCAGTCCCCAGCACTGTATTAAACCAGACAAATGGTGCATACCATCCTGGGTTCCATAGCATGTTTGAAGGCCAGTCTGGCATACGTTGAGTCTCTATTACAAATAGTGTACCAGTGGTCTGATGTAGCAATTCCTCATTTCAAACTTGAAGTTCGAATCTAACTGAATCTCCTCCACTCCACCTTTCAAGGGATATAGCCCATTCCAACACACACACGCACACACACACACACACACACACACGCACGCACGCACGCACACGCACGCACGCGCGCGGGGTGGGGGGCGGGAGGGCGGGGGAGACTGGACTCCTAAGGTGACATTGCTCCACCTGGTGGCAAGCCAAGGAACTTGACGGTGCATTCACTGAGTATGGCAGGTCCGCAGCAGGGTGCATTCGATGGACAGCTCCTGTGAAGGAATCAGAGGCAAAGCCAACATATATCTCAGAGGCAGGGTGCAGAAGATTATCAGTTAAACGAAGCACTTTAGCAATCAACAGATCACCAAACAAACTTGAACAAATGGAACAGAAAAAAATTAACTCTACTCTGACAAGACATTCCTTCAAAATCAGGCTGCAGAATTGCACTTCCATAAAAACCACTCTGGGCTGTGCCATGGGGATTACAAATTCCAGAGCAACCTGGACTACACAGGAAGCTCAAGACAAGCCTGAGCTACACACTGAGTTCAAGGCCCATCTGGGTTATAAGGTAAGGCCTTGTTTAAAGATGAAGAGGAGGGAGAAGGAGCAGGAAGAGGAAGAAAAGAATGAAAGGGAAGAGAGGAGGAGGAAGGGGAAGAGATACAAGAAGAAGAAGGGGAGGAGAGGGAGCAAGAAGGGAGGAAAGGGAGAAGGAGGGATGAGTATTGTGTGATGTTTTACTCTTTTGGTTTTGGGGAGAGCACCACCCAGATCCCAAATAAATCACATTCATGAATGCCTGGTCTTAGCTCGGCTTGTTTCTTGCCACCTTTTCTTAAATTATCCTGACTACCTTTTGCCTCTGGGCTTTTATCTTTCTCTATTTCTGTATACATTTCTTTACTTCCTGCTCCGTGGCCTGCTGTGTGGCTGTGTGGCTGGTCCCTCATGTCCTTCTCTCCTTGTTCTCTTGCTCCTTCTTCCTCATTTCTCCTTCTATTTATTCTCTCTGCCTGCTAGCCCTGCCTATTGTTGCTCCTGCCTCACTACTGGCCATTCAGCTCTTTATTAGACCATCAGGTGTTTTAGACAGACAAGAACCACAGCTTCACAGAGTTAAATAAATGCAGCATAAACAAAAACAACACACTCTAAAATAATATTACTCAACATTTCCTCTTTTTTTCTTTTTAAACAAAAAAATTTAACTTGAGTATAGTAAGACTGTATGTATACAATAAGAACAATGATCATAGCCGGGCGGTGGTGGTGCACGCCTTTAATCCCAGCACTCGGGAGGCAGAGGCAGGCGGATCTCTGAGTTCGAGGCCAGCCTGGTCTACAAGAGCTAGTTCCAGGACAGGCTCTAGAAACTACAGGGAAACCCTGTCTCAAAAAACAAAACAAACAAACAAAAAGAACAGTGATCATATAAAGATTACATTCACAATGTACTGAATTCCAATTCATTTGTGTCTGGTAAATTTAAAGAAAATATTCCATTATCTATGCTATCTTAAAGAATCTAAAGTTTTGTACCTAACTTACTTTCTATCATATCTAAGAAAAAGTGCAACTATAACTATCTAGTTTTCAACTCCATCAAAGACACTAGAAGGATATATTATTTAAATAAATAAGAGTGCATTGCAAATGACTTCCAAACTCTTTAGAAATGACAGAGACATCTGACTGCCTGGATAGTTCCCCAAAGTTCCTTTGCAATGTTGGGGCATCCACCTTCAGCCTACAGGCCCATAGTATCTGGAAGACTTCTCAATGAAGCAAGAAATTTGAAAGAATGTCCCACCTACATTGACAGTTTGTCAGCCACTTTCTTCTGCATCCTGAAGAATGTCTGGCAGTTTCTTCTGTGAAGCAGGAATCCTGAAGGACCATCCCACCTTGTCTTGGTAAAATTCAGCAGTCACTTTCCTGTGGGTCCTGATTGTCCAGGTTTATACAGCATACTGTCAAGAGGTCCAGGCAAGAGCAGCTTCTTGCCCAAATGGCTAGCCTTGCCACATTGAAAGCAAACACCATAAGGAATTTCTTCAGCATCCATCATCTCTGAAGTAAGTTGGTGCTGCAGGAGCAGATGTGTCTCATTGTCATAAAAAAGCAAAAATTAGCAAAACATTTTAAATGTTTTGTAGGTCTTTGAAAGGTTTAAAGACCATCTATCTATCTAAAGTATATCTCCATATGATCTGGAAAACATACCTAGCATATTTACAAATTTGATTGTCATAGATCACTAACTACTGACCTGTGTTTCTTGATTATCCTAAATAGTTCATAATAATAATTTTCAAAAACTAGAATTTTGCCTTACATTTTTAAATAATCTGCATAGGTACAAAACCTTAAACAAGAACAGAAACATACATACAATATGTTGAACAAAAATAACCTTAAATTTGTATCAATATGTAAAAATCCTTTAAACAAGAGTAGAAACATATGTACAATGTGTTGTAACAAAAATTACCTTAAATTTGTATCAATATACAAAAGTCCTTTAAACAAGGGTAAAAACATATATACAATGTAACGAAATTGACTTTGAATTTGTATTCATATACCAAAATCCATGCCAAGGCAAAATATCTGCAATTACCTATTTTTCCTATATTCCCATATTCCCCTAAATTATAACAAACATCCATCACCCACAAAATAACCAAAAGCCTCCCATAACCCACTCTTGGGAATGTGGACATTGTATTCTCTAGACTGCTTTCTGCTGAATGTGGGTCAAGGCATCTTTAGGGTCCCAGAGGGAAAACTGAGATAATGACTAAGTCCTGGGAAGAGCAGCACTAACCTTTGTTGATAGATATCACCTGTCAAGATTCAGGAGGTCTCCCTGATCAAACCAGATCCAAATCAACCTGGAACAAATCCAGTCTCTTGTTTCCCGGGGGGGGGTGGGGGGGGTGGGGGGAGGGTGGTGGGAGCAAAACCACTCCTCCAAAGCATGTTTGATTCTCATTTGTCAAACATACTTTTTGACTTTTTTAAAGTTAAGGCATTCTTTAAATAGCTAGCCTGGTTTATTCCACAGTCCTGCTTTCAGTTCCAGGTCTCTTAGCACCTGCCCTTGGCTTCTCAGCAATCAAAAAATTCAAAATCAACACAAGTGCATACAGGATTCAGACTCTCTGTGTATTTCCCATCTTTATGTGGCTTTTTTCTTTTATATTACTTTTACTGTCTCATTAAAGACTTTACTAATTTTTAAAACTATTTCTTTCTATAACTGCCTATAGCCATTTTCTTTCTTATTCTATGCACATTGTAAAACACACTGGAACTTATTTAGAGTGTTTTTTTTATGTCTGGACCTCTTTTACTGTGTATCGCTAGTCTTTTTTGACCACACAAGCATTTAGACTGTTAAGCTACACCTGGCTCTTCCGCATTCTCCATAGGCTGACTCCGCCCACTCTCGAGCCTAAAGCTTGCCAAGAACTACATTACACTTTTCTAGCTGTGAAAGCCGGTACCTGTGTTGCCACATGCGGTTTTTACTTACCTTGTTAGTTCTAGTTTCTATTCTGTCTGCTGAACATCAGCACCACTTAAAGGAGCCATATCCTTTTTCCCCCCAGTTTTCTCAGGCTCTAGATGGATATTTGAGCCACAACTTGGTACACCAAAATGTTGTGTGAAATTTTATTCTTCACTGGGTGTCACCCAGTTTCCAAATAAATCACACACAGAGGCTTATTCTTAGTTATGAATGCCAGCCTTAGCTTGGATTGTTTCTTGCCAGCTTTTCTTAAATTATCCTGACTACCTTTTGCCTCTGGGCTTTTATCTTTCTCTATTTCTGTATACATTTCTTTACTTTTTGCTCCATGGCCTCCTGTGTGGCTGTGTGGCTGGTCCCTGATGTCCTCCTCTCCTTGTTCTCTTGCTCCTTCTTCCTCATTTCTCCTTCTATTTATTCTCTCTGCCTGCCAGCCCTGCCTATCATTGCTCCTGTCTTACTATTGGATGTTCAGCTCTTTATTAGACCATCAGGTGTTTTAGACAGGCAAGGAACCACAACTTCACAGAGTTAAACAAATGCAGTATAAACAAAAGTCACACACCTTAAAATACCACACTTAAAAATTTTGTCACACACCTCCCAACAGACAAGGGGAGGGGAAGATGAACAGGAAGAAGGAGAAGAGGGAGAGCAGGATGGGAGGAAGGGGAGGAGGAGGATTGATACACAGGTTTGAATAAGAAGATTCTCTGTGTGCACAGAAACAACTCTGTAGCATGAAGCAACATTTAAGGCCCTCTCTAATCATAACAGCAGCGACAAGAAAACAGGCTTTACTAAAACACAAAGGCCATAAACGCTGTCGGCGTGGGTGACGGCCTTGTCACTCTAAGCATCATTCACCTTCCCTGTCTCCAAAGGACATTGTGTCCATTACAACACACCTGCTTATTGAGTGCATCCAATCAGAACCTAGTCAGGGTCACCATGGCTGTGATGAAACACCATGACCAAACGCAACTTGGAGAAGAAAGTATTTATTTGGCTTAGGCTTCCACATCACAGTTCATTACCAAAGGAAGTCAGGGCAGGAATTCAAACAGGGCAATAACCTGGAAGCAGGAGCTGATGCAGAGGCCAGGGAGCTTACTGGCTTGTTCCCCATGGCTTGCTCAGCCTGCTTTCTTAGAAAACCTAGGACTACCAGCCCAGGGTTGGCTCCACCCCTCCTCCACCAATCACTAATTAAGAAAATGTCCTACAGTTTGAGATTGTGGAGGCATTCTCTCATTCTCTCTTTTGTGGTTCCTTCCTTTCAGATGGCTCTAGCTTGTGTCAAGATGACACAAAACTAGCCAGGACACCATCCACATTTGTTCTAAGCCTTCAATCTCAAAATACCATATCAGAAAAAAAATGAACTTGGTTTTGATATAATAAAGTATCAGTTTAGGAGACTGGGGACTTGCAGAGCCAGCAGGAACTAGTTTTCTATTTGGACAGTAAAAACCAGACCAGGACCCAGCCAGTGCCTTGTCGAGCACATCCAAACCCTCTGGGTTTTTAATGCGGTGGTTCTAGAGAGGACCTTAGAACCTGCATTTCTAGCAAACCCCCACCTCAGTAATGGCAATGCTGAGACCCATGCTTCAATGTCACACGGCAGAAGGAATAAGAGACATAAGCTCTCTCTCTCTTGTGTTCTTGTTCTATCTCTCTGTCTCTCTCCCTCCCTCTGACCCCCTCTAGGGCCAGGTATCCCAGGCTAGCCTCAAACTCATTTAGCTGTGGATGACCCTGTACTCCTGACCTTTCTGCTTCCACCTCCCAAGTGCCTGAGATTAAAAGTGTGCTACCACACCTGGTTTACACGGTGATGGAAACCGAATCTAGGTGTTGTACACACTAGTCACACACTCTAATCTTGTCCAATCTAATCTAATCCAATTGATCATCACCCATGCCCCCGTTAATATCTTTTATAAGGGCAGCCCAACTCTTGAGAGTTTTGTCCTGGTTACCTCCCAAGAGTCTAATTACCAGTTCTTTGGGCACCATCAGTTGTGAGCACATGGACTTCAGAAGGGAACAGGAATTCAGTCTCCAGTGACCGGCACAAAGGATCCACTGGCTAAAGCTCTGCTGAGTCACCGCAAACCCCTTAGTGCGCTGTCTAGTCTGTCAGCCTCGCACCTCCAATTAGTGTTCTTGGTATCTCTGCTTTACAGGGTGATGCATGAACAAGTCCCAAAGTCGGTCATTAATTTTCTCTCCTCCCCTGCATTGCCATGGTGTGTTAGGCATATCCAATTTCTTACACTTTCTGGTCATATGTCTTCGCCAACCTGGGAGCTCCTAGTATGCAGGACAAATCCCTGTCGCAGTTAGGCGACCCTTCAGCTCCTGGCCTACTGCCAGACACCTAAAAGATGCTCAGACAACCCAGGAAGGATTTGGACCTCAGGGAGCAGCCACATGACTAGGCTTTTTTTTTTTTTTTTTTTTGATTGTGGAAAGATTGTTGTCCTACAGGATTTTACTGACAGTCAAAGTTTTTCTTTTCTATCTTTCTTTATGTTTCTGTTTTTGTTTTGTTTTGGTTTGGTTTTTCAAGACTCATCATTGAAGAGATGGCTCAGCAATTAAGAGCACTTGCTGTTCAATTCCCAGCACCCACATGGCAGCTCACAACTGTCTGTAACTCCAGTTCCAGGGGATCTGACGCCTTCACACCAATGCACATAAAAATAAAGTTAGATAAATTATTAATAAAAAAGACATGGTTGCTCACTATCTAGCCCAGGCTGACCTCTAACTGCCGGTGGTCTTGCCTCAGCATCCAGAAGTGCTGTGATTCCGAGCATACAGTACCACACTTGGCCACGTCCTTCAGATCTGCTATGAGATTTACACAAACAAAGGTGTGCAGAGTACCAGACATACAGCAGAGGATGAATAGATGGGGCCTTAAAATTAGCCATGCCTGTTCTCCAGGGCTGGATCTCTCCAAACTCCTTTTGGTAAATGCTCTTCTGGTTGCTCTAAGAAACTCTTCCCCTCTGCACAAAAATGTGCTCTTCCTCTTCTAGAGATAACCCCTCCAAGGCTGTATTTTACCTCTACCAATTTTTGGTGAGCATTTCCTGAGCACTTGCTACTTGCCATGTTCCACACTAAATGCTGGAGATCCAAAGACTACGGAAGCCTTCTGACCCTTAGAAGTGTAAAATCTAGTGGGAAGCCCTTTCTGCCCTCATGAAGCCCCAGGTCTCACTCCAGCGGCTCAGGCACTTCCCTCCAGCCCAGAATTTCCACGGTGTGCTACCCTTTCAAACACGCAGGGGCTGGAGACATGGCTCTGCAGTTAAGAGCACTTTCTGCCCTTCTGAGAGAGCCAGAGCATCCAAGAACAGAGAGGCTCACAATCATTTGCAACTCCAGCTCTGATGGAACCTGAAGCCTCAAGTCTTTCCGGACATTGCACTCATGTGCACACACATACATACACATAAAAATAAGTGAATAGGGGCTGGAGAGGTGGCTCAGTGGTTAAGAGCACTGATTGTTCTTCCAGAGGACCCAGTTTCAAATCCCAGCACCCACATAAAGGCTCACAACCATCTGTAACTCCAGTTCCGGGGCACCTGGCAATCCTCACACAGACATGCTTGCAGGCACACCACCAATGTACATAAAATAAAAATAAATTATTTTGAAACAAATTTAAAAATGAATAAATCTTTTTAAAAGTATACATGTCTCGCCAGGTGTGTTGGTGCTTGCCTTTAATCCCAGCACTTAAGAGGCAGAGGCAGGAGGATCTCTGTGAGTTCCAGGGAGCTCCAGGATGGCCAGAAATACATAGAGAGACCCTGTCTCAAGCAAACAAAAAGGTACCCATCTCTTTTTAAGTAAATTATCCATTAAGTTGTTTGACCCCTCCCCCCCAGCAAGTTTATGCAGTAGGAACTCCCCATTTGACAAATTGAGAAACTAAGGCATAGAAAGGTTTTAGCACCTGGCATAAGACCTTCTGATTTCAAAACATGTCTTATGACTACAGGTAAATTTTTTAAGCTTAGTTTTTGTATGCATAGGTGTTTTGCCTGCATGTAAGTCTGTATAACATGTGTGTGCCCGGTGCCTGTGGAGACTAGAAGAGGGCATTAGATTCCCTGAGCCCGGAGTTAACAGATGGTTGCACATGGGTTATTGGAATTGAGCTAGGGTTCTCTGGAAGGGCAGACAGTGGTCTTAAAAACAGAGACATCAGGGCTGGAGAGATGGCTCAGAGGTTAAGAGCACTGCCTGCTCTTTCAAAGGTCCTGAGTTCAATTCCCAGCAACCACATGGTGGCTCACAACCATCTGTAATGGGGTCTGGTGCCCTCTTCTGGCCTGCAGGTATACACACATTGTATACATAATAAATAAATAAATAAATAAATAAATAAATAAATAAATAAATAAATAAATATTTAAAAAAAAAAAAAAACAGAGACATCTCTCCAGCCCCCAGTTAAAATGTTTTGTCTGTCTCCTTCACCGGAATTTGAGATCCAGTCTGTCATATTCAAAACAGTATCTTCTTGAGCCCAGTCCAATACGTGACACAATAAGGAATCAAAAACTGATTTAGCAAATGAAAAGGGGGGGGGGGATTACTCTGGTTTTGAGACAAAGTCTACCGCAGCAAGCTTCGAATTCAAGCACATGATCTCCCCGTATCAGCCTCTATGGTACAGGGCTTAGAAGCATGCGCCTTCCGGTTCCTCCAGGGTGGCTTGTTTAAGAGCATGTGCTAAGTATCATTTGATGCGTAGTGGGAGCCCGACAGTCAATACCCAATGTCCCTGGGCGCTGAGAAGGTACAGCCCACGGGTAGGAGATTCGGGAACGCCCGTTCCGATCCCCTGGAATCCCTACTCCGCCTCTTTCTTCTCCCTCTCCATCCCCTCCGAGGATCCATCCTCCGGGATACCGGGATACCGGGCCCCCAGCAGCAGGCGAGGACTCCTGTGCGCGGGATCGCGCCACAGAAGGCGGTGCGCATGTGCAAGGGCCAGCGCACTGCGCATGCGGGAAGATGGCCGGCCCGGGAACCTGAGCTCCTGCGCGGTCACCGTGGTCCCCTCCGCGCCTAAGCGCATCGGTGGGCAAGTGGGACCGCGGCGCTCCGTGGGTGGAGCCGAAGTGTTCCGTGGGTGGAGCAGGCGGCCAGACGCGGCGCCCAAAGGGGCCGCGGAGCCGGAATCGCGCGCGCCGAGCCGCCCGGGAAGGCGGGAGAGCGCGTGGGGCGCGAGGGGCGCGGGGCAGCATGAGTCAGCAGCGGCCGGCGCGGAGACTGCCCAGCCTGCTGGTGGATCCGGCGCAGGAGACGGTGCGCCGCCGCTGCCGGGACCCCATCAACGTGGAGAGCCTACTGGTGAGAGCGGGCCAGGACCACCGGGGGTCACGTGCTGCAGGGCGCGCTCTTTGCGTCTGGCCCTTTGCAGCCTTGTCGCTTGAGTGCCCCGGGGCTCTTCCTGCAGCTCCCCATCCAGGAACCGCCCTCTGCTTTTTACATATTTCTATTGCATTTACTTATTTTGTGGGTGGGCGGGCGGGCGCGTGGATTCCACGAGGCAACTTGGGGAAGTCTGTCCTTTGCTTCCACCTTTGCGGTTCGCAGGATGGAACTCAGGTTGAGTTTGTAAAGCTTGGTGGCAAGTGCCTTCCCGAACTGAGCGATCTCGCCCGCCCATCTGTACTGTTTGACAGGGGCAATGAAAGAGCGGCAATTCCCTCCATTCCCGGCTTCCCACAGTTCTCAGGGCCCCTGCTGGGTCCGTCCTTTGTCCGCTTCTCCTGTTCGCTGTTTTCTCTCCAAGACAAGCTATATCCATGCCGTTATGGCCAGTCCCGTGCCAGCTAGTTCAAGAGCATTGTCTGCTCACACTAACCTTGAGATTGTTATTCTTAGAGTTTGTCAGAACAGACTTGTTCTGATGTTATGTGGCTGGCTTGTGGCTAGGTAATAAGGAAGCTGGAGGAATCTCAGAATGACTGCAGCCTTTTCCCTAATTTCTTTCTCTTCTTTTAAAACAGTGATTTCTGCTTGGTAACCACTTGCTCTTGCATTCCCACCCAGTCTTAAGCACTCTGTAAGGTTCTAAATAAGAGCTCTCGGTTTTTGTCAATTCTAGTATCGGTTTCATACCTTATCCTGTGTAACTAACCACTCACTCTTGGCTGAGAATTCTCTACTGTGTTTTTGACAGCCACCGTGGGGGCCCCTTGTCCCCTTCTCTTTCCTTTTCAGACATGTGGGTGGCATCCAGGGTTCTCTACCCTCTGTTCATGTAGATGGCCTGTAATACTCCTGACTTGTGACCTGTAACCGTGGATTTCTTGAGGATTTCCTAAAGCCCCTCTACATGCTCACACTGGTAAAACAACACTTAACTTTTCATACTGCATCAGAAGATACTGTCCTCTGAAGTCTTAGATATTCTAATCCAAGCTGATGATTTCAGTAGCATCGAGGTAACTCCCAAATCCATATATCTTTCCCAGAGCTGTCCAACTGTATGTTAAATGTCCCTACTTAGATCTAAAACTTAAGAAAAATATGTCTGTGCAGATGTCATGTGTGTACTGGTGCCCACAGAGGCCAGAAGAGGGAGTTGAAGTTAGCAAGCGGTTTTGAGTTGGTATGTGGATGCTGGGAATTGAACTCAGCCCTCTGGAAGAGCAGCAAGCACTTTTAACTGCTGAGCCATCTCTCCAGCCGCAGATTACAAACTCTTACATCCAAAGCCAGATTTATGGACCCCTTCTTACCTAGGATAGCATTCTCTTTCTCACATCCCACCCCAGTGGTGGCATACCTACCTACCCTGCTGCCCAAGCCAGCACTCTAGACATTGCTGTTGCCTTTTTTTTCTTTTCCAGAATTGGCCCCTCCCTGCAAATCTATGAAATAACATCAGTAGAGCTGCCTCTCCTCCTGTCACATACTATCTGGCACTACAGGGCCATCCTGACCGATTTTCCTGCCACTCTTGCTGCCCCTCACTGTTGATGTGAACTTCTGTTATGAAAGTGTGTTTCTGATCTCATTTGCCCAGAAGAATTCATTGTGATTCCCTGGTGCTCCCAGGATAGGGTAGAAACCTCTTAATATAATCTAGCTGCAGGTTTTTCTTTTCTTACATTATTATTCTGTGGTTCCGTACTCTGTCCAGGCCTCGTTTCCTCAGGCTGACACCTGTGCATACATTTCAATATTGTCACCAATGTGTCTGAAGTCAAGCTTCATGGGTAACTTGTCTTTAGACAAGTGTCTTTACCCCTTCCTCAGCCTCCAGGCTGTTGTGTTAGCACCCTGTATGCCCCCAGACTTCTGTGCTCACTGCTCCGTCTTCTGCAGAACTTGGGTCTTTCCGCTCATTTCGTGCTATCGTGAAGACCTGGCCACACACAAAAACATTAAGCAAAAAGTTAATCCAGTGGAGACTCTGTGTTTTCTTGCCTGTAAAATAGTGACAACATGTCAATGGTTTTTTTAATCAACTAAAACAATGCCAAAGCTTAATAAGCCATTGTGCAGAGCAGTTCCGTGTCTTGCTGGGTGTTGGTTGCCAGGATGAGTGGCTTAAACCTGGTGTGGGCTCTGGAGCAGGGAGAAAATAGCACTGGAAGGAGGTGAAGTTGGTTTGCACGTTAGCAGATAAGGACGATCTGGGTGGTTGACATTAATGCAGTCACCTCTGAGAGATCAGTGTGCGCTGAACTTATGGAGCATTGTTCCCCCGTGGGGAGCTGGTCCAGAGAAACCTCTGCATAGAGAGAATTAACCATTTTGGAGACAGTGCCTTGGACACTAGTCTCTACAAGTCACCTTTCATTTTTATCACCCACCTTTAAAACTAGCCAGGCGTGGTGGCCCTGCTCTGTCGTGTCAGTCCTTGGGAGACAGAGGCAGAAGGGTGATGAGTTAAAGGTCTGCTGGGGCTGCATAGCAAGTTCCAGCCAACCTGGGGTGTACACTGAGATCCCGTCCCAGTTCTTACCCCCATCCTCTAAACCGAGAAGATTCTGAAGCCACTTAATCCGTATATAAGGGGAATGGGGCCAGGGGATGGTAATGCTCCCCTGTTGTTCCCAGATGTGACACAGAGGTTTTTTAAACGTGGGAACGGAGCATCAGGGAAGTAGTTTGGAAAATGCCAAGTGTGTAACTCATCAAGGCCATTGCTGATTGTTCTCTGAAAGTCCTGAGGTCTCTAATAGTGTCTACTGGGCAGTGGGGGACTTCTGCCCTCTATCCTTGTGGCAGCAAAGTGGCTCTGCAGAGTATTGTACAGGCATGGTGAGCACACTTATGTGGTCCTAGCACTCAGGAGGCTGAAGCAGGAGGATGGCATATTTAAAAACAGCCTGAGTTACATAGGAAGTTCTAGAATAGCCAGGATGTAATAACAAGAAGCTGTTTGAGAAACAGGAGGGATTTCATACAAGGGAAGAAAGCCAGTGGTGGAGTGAGAAACTGTTTCCGGTGTCCCTGCAGGCACAATGTATCTACGTTTATTGTAGAGTATGGAGCAGGAGAAGGACTTCTTTCTTATGTCTCATTGGAGTGTTGTCCCTGTACCAACCTGCGAAAGCAGAATTGCTGGCCCTTTAAAGGAAATGGGCAGCCAATAGGTAGGCAGTCTGTGTACAGGGCTTAGTCCTGTATCTCTGGGTTAAGAAAGGCAGCTTCTGCAGCAGGCAGCTATGAGTGCATAGTAACACTTCTGAATACTTGTTGACATACTTTTCACATAAGTGTGAGGAGGCTGGGCTTGTTACTCGATTCAAGAACCTTGCTATGAGGCGAGAGTACGTGGCTCAGTTGGTAGACTTTCTTAGCATGCGTGGAAGAACCCCAGTTCAATCCCAGGACCAAATGAACGGACATTGGGTACATATCTGCAGTCCTGGCACTCAAGAGATGGAGGCAAGGTCGAGTTTTAAGGCTAGCCTGGGCTATATAAAAGACCTCCCCTTCTCAAAAAGCCTTGCAGGCCAGCAAAATAGCACAGTAGGTTATGGTACTTGCTGCCAAGCCTGGCAGCCTGGATTCAAACCCCAACTGAGAACCGCATGGTGGAAGGAGAGCACTGACTGCCGCCACAGAGTGTCCTCCGGCCTCCACATGTACACCACGACACATACATGCACAAAATACATAAGTGTAAGAAGGAGAAGAGGACCCTTGCTTCAGTAGCCAGCCCCTGTCTCATACTGTGTTTGGAGAAGGCTCTATGTAAAAATAGCAATGACAGTTGGTCATACTTCCCTGTGGTCGAATTTCCCAAGTCTGCTTCAGAGTGTTGAGCTAGTCCCTGCCCACAGAAGTGTCAACTTCGGGGTTGTACACCCTGCAGGCCACATGCTCATTTCAGTCCTAAACTGTCCTAAAACTGGTTTTGTGGCAGGATGTCATCTCAAGCTACTATCAGATGTCTGTCATCTATTTCAGAGGTGACAAGACTCATATGCAGAGGCTCTGTAGCTCTGGTGTGAGCTGCTTTTCTGTCCTGCCTGGGCTCTGAGTGCCCCACCCCTGTCCCAGCTGGGCTCTAGCTGGACCAACTGGCTCTGGCTGCCCCACCCCTAGCCCACCTGGGCTCTAGCTGGCCCACCTGGGCTCTAACTACCCCACCCCTGCCCCAGCTGGCCTCTGGCTGGCCCACCCTGCCTTAAGCCAGCTTGCTGTCCCTTTCGTGCCACATTTCTTAGACCGCGAATGAGATTGTGTTGTGGTCTTGTTCAGAAGTCTTTGGTGGGTCTCTGCTGGTTAAAACAAGACTTTGGCATGGCCTTGATGTGGTTGGCCATCTCTTCAGGTACAAACCTGGACCACTCCCGTGTGGCCATAGCGTGTACGCAGGCAGGGAACAGTATTTCTATCTCTCTATCCATAGCTGCTTTGAGTCATGTCCTAACTATCATTCTTTACCGTCTTCTCCCCAGCACCTGCTGCGGTCAGTATAGGAGTGTCTGTCAGGACTTGTTTCCCACCTAAGTACCCTGTCTCCCACCCGCCTGCCCTTATCCACACAGAAGTCTGCAGCCTGAGAGGCCTGAGCCTGGGCGGGCCCTTAGAGGGAGTCACGCACCAGGTGAAAAGATGGACAGAATGATGATTAGAACATGACCCCAAGCCCCGTGGGCTACAGAGCCTCTGCATGTGATTCTCGTCACCTGACAAACTGCACCAGCTGTAGTTTGCGAGGATTCATTTACTCTCGCCTCATTACTTCGGGTGGAAAAGAAAATTTAAAAAAAAAAAAAGTATCATGGCCTGGCATGGTGGTCCATGTTTAATGCCAGCACTCAGGAAGCAGAGGCAAGCAGATCTCTGAGTTCGAGGCCAGCCTGGTCTACAAAGCAAGATCCAGGACAGCCAGGGCTACACAGAGAAACCCTGTCTCAAGGGAGGGTGGGGGGAACGGATGAATGTATCGTAGAACAATATTAACTCATTTACATTGCTGTTTATAAAATGCTAAGTTTGTTTTTTGTGTTTTCTTTTTTTCCAGCCGTCAAAAATAAGGATTAACCTAGAGGAAAACGTGCAGTATGTGTCCATGCGAAGTAAGTCGACTCCTGAGTGGGTTGAGTTTTGTAGTTTGAGTGTCACACGGTGAATGTGGCTAGATTTTTGTTTGTTTGGTTTTTAGTTTGGAGTTTTTTGTTTTGTTTTTCTACCGGCCTCTGCTTCCTGAGTGCTGGGGTTAGAGGCGTGCACCGCCACCACTACCCCGGAACGTGGTTGGTTTTGAGCGTGCACAAGGTCGTAGAGCAGAAGTGAAACGATTGTGAAGGGTACCTCCGTGACTGAGTTGGGGCGCAGTGACATCACTGAACATGTCACCGCCGCCTCCTATCCGCGTGGTTTCTTGTGGCCCCTTCACTCTTGCTGGCTTTACTCTGCCATAGGTTCATGTCTAGGGTATCGGATGATCTTTGTGATTGATGGCCCCATCATTGATTTCCTCCTGATTTGGTTCCTGCCATGGGGACCCTTTTCATTTACAGGCACCCAGACGTAGATCCTACAGACTGTCCTTTGTTTCCCTCAGTGTCTGCCACTCCTCTGTGGCTGGTCAGCAAGCTGGGTCAGCTTGACCCTTGAGGTGTTTCTTCCCACTGTCCCACGCCAGCTGATTAGGGCATCTGTACTCGAGTGACTAATACAAAATACAGCTGTGGATTGTCATCCATCGTGAACGAGGAGGCCAAGGCCCAGAGATTCATTAAGCAGCTTGTTTAAAGTCAGTGTCCACGCGGTCAGCTCTGAAGCCCACGTCTTCATCCCGTCCGTGTAGACCACCTCTTAACCGCCAGCTCTGGCTCTCCCAAACCCAGCCAGGGCTCTGTTGCCTCTTCCCCTCTAGCCTGAACCCCACTGTGAGCCCACTTTGTCCTTCCTTGGAGTGGGGAGCACCGTGCGTCATCCTACTGTGCTGCTCCTAGCGTCCTCCTCTATGAGCACCCAGTCCGTTCTCCACTCCAGTAAAGATGGCGCTTCTTGTTCTCAAGTGGCTTTGAGTACCACTCAGCATACCACGGTTTATAGCAGATCTCCTTATCCGGTCCATGCAGTTCTTTTGGTAGGGGAGCTGTCCCCAGCAGAGATGTTCAGTTAGATTTGTTCTTATAAAATGGCTGACACCCTCGGAATGTGCTTAACCTACGCTAACAGGACTAAAACGTACCCAATAAATGTCTAGCCAGTGAGTGGGTGTAAAATGAGAATAATGAACCCTGGCTTGTCTTGTAAGCATCATTCGATATCGTGTTCCCACATACTGCGATAACTCAGCAGATTCTGCGTGAAGTTAAATGTGCAGCCTTTAAGAATAATGAAGTGCACCTTGGCATGGTGTGCACACCTTAAATCCCAGCACTCAGGAGGCAGAAACAACAGATCTCTGAGTTTGAGGCCAGCCTGGTTTACAGAGCAAGTTTCAGGATAGCCAGGACTACACAGAGAAACCCTGCCTTGAAAAAAACCAAAGAAAAAGGGGAAAGAATAAAGAATGAAGTACATTTGCTCATACATCACGATTGTGATTTTAAAAGATCATACTAAAAACCCTTTGCCTCGAGAGATGGCTCAGCAGTTAAGAGCACTTGTTACTCTACCAGGGAACCCCGGCACCTCCGTAGTGGCTCGCAACCACTGCAGCTGCAGTTCTAGGGGATCCCATGCCATTTTCTGACCTCAGTGGGCACTAGACATACACACGGTACACACACATGCAGGCAAAGCACTCATACACATAAAATAAGTAAATATTTTTAACATTAAGAAAAACTATACCTGTGACCTGAGAATGTTGCTCAGCGGTAATGTGCTTGTCTGGTACCTGTAAAGCCGGGCTCACACCTCAATGTGCCCCAAAGAAGAATGAATACCGACTGTATATTGACACACAAACGTGTATTGTCAGATAATACGTATGAAATGAAGGCATTCGATTCTAATCCTATTTCTGAGAAGCAGAGATGATTATAGAAATTTCTTGAAGGGATATGAAACTTGAGAAAATAGTTACTAGAGGAAACTCACTCCAGCCTTTAAGGGAACCTGATGCCTTTGCTCAGACCAGCCAAGGTCGATTTGCCTTTCATCCAGTTAGAGAACTGTTGCCATAGAAACTAGCATGGGTCTCTGTTGCTGTCTTCTCTGATCCTAAGGGACTAAGCAGCTGTCCGAGAGGGCTGAGCATTGTCAGCTCACGTGCCGTGCTCTCGTTCACAGAGGCTCTGAAAGTGAAAAGGCCCCGTTTTGATGTGTCGCTGGTGTACTTGACTCGCAAGTTCATGGATCTCGTCAGATCTGCCCCCGGGGGCATTCTTGACTTAAACAAGGTTGCCACAAAACTGGGAGTCCGAAAACGGCGCGTCTATGACATCACCAATGTCCTGGATGGAATCGAGCTGGTGGAAAAGAAGTCCAAGAACCACATTCGGTGGATGTGAGTTTACGTCCATCATTCCCATTCTTTCTCCTTCTCATTAAGCCCTGTACAGCTGCAGCAGTGTTCAGGAATAGAGAACGAGGCTTTTATGATTCTTCTTAGGCAAAGACTGAGGTTTTCTTGTATCGCAGTGTACTTAAATGTAAGTGACTACTTAGGTCTAAATGGGAACATTAGGTGTAGAAGAATATCATTCAGATGGTGTGGAAAAGTTAAATGGAATAAGGTGGTTAATTAACTAATTTTCCCTATAAGATGCTAATAATGAAACATCTGATAAAGAGGAAATTTTAAAAATGTATTTTCTTAGCGTGACGTTAATAACAGAAGACATGATTCCCATGGGGCAGTAGAGTATACAGCCAGAAACCCAGCCCCTTCCTGGCTTGGGTTGGGTTTTTCTGGAGAGGAGCAGGCATCTGCCTTCTTAGCAGGTCCACTGCATGGCGGTGGTGCAGGTGAGCAGACACACTCCCCTGGGGGTAAACACAGACTCCATGGCCAAAAGGCAAGTTGCTAAAGAGTTGACATGACTGGGAAGGGTCCTGTAGAAAGGAAGCCTGAGGCTAAGACACAGACAGAGCTGTGTGTGCACAGAAAAAAAGCTGTATACTTGGGAAAAAGAATTTCGGCATTGGAGTACATTAGAGATACAACAGGGAGATGTAAAGCCCGAAGGTCTTCAGATAGCTAAGGAATGGCTGAGGAAAAGCGCCTGAAGGACACTGGTTTAGGACAGAATGCAGGCAAGTTTGATGAGAATTGTTTCAGCCATTCTGAACCTTTAATCCCAGACTCAGGAGACAGAGGCAGGTGGCTTTGTGTGCTTGAGGCCAGCCGAGTCTATATTTAGAGAGACCGGCCCAAGAAAAGAAGAAGGATGGGCATAACCACATAGATGGTGTTAAAGGAAACGCAGACGCTCTCACTTAGCCTGCTCCACTCCACAGGCAGCCTGCTTCCCTCCTGGCCCCTGCTGACCACATGTCTGTTTCCTTCCGTAGAGGATCCGACCTGAAGAACTTTGGAGCTGCACCCCAGCAGAAGAAGCTCCAGGCCGAGCTCTCGGACCTGTCGGCCATGGAAGACGCCTTGGACGAGTTGATTAAAGATTGCGCTCAGCAGCTGTTGGAGTTAACCGATGACAAAGAAAACGAAAGATATCCTTCCATCCGATAGGATGTCTGAGGGAGAGTTTGGGGGTTAATTTTCTTATTCGGGACATGAAATTAGGCCCTTAAGAGTTAAAGTAAACACAAGTATAGTGCTGTGGCCTCGAACATACATGAGCAATTCATGTTGGTGTAGACTCTCTGTGCTCCTGGGCCAAGTCTGCATGACGGCCGTTGTCAGGGACATAACCCAGTTTGTTGTGGCTTCTTAAAATTAAGGAGTATTTGTTTGTTTGGTTGGCTGGTTGGGTTTTGTTGTTGTGTTTTTTTGTTTTGTTTTTGTAATCCTGGATGGTAAATTGTTTATCAGCTTTTGTGAAAATCAGGTTTTCCCAAGTCTGTGAACAAGTTTCTTTCTGAAGCAAACTGGGGGCCCTGGGCCTGGGAGCCTGCCCCTGCTGGGCCCCCAGACCGTCCTGCTGGCTGTGACTCAGTGCCCTCTGTGAGTGTCGGTAATTCTGCTCCCTCCTCTCTCCACAGCAGTCAAATCCTATTACCACAGGACAGCTCTTAGAAAATCAAAGCAGGGCTCCCAGCGCAACAGCCATGCAGAGAATCTAGTCTAAAAGGAAGAAAGCCAGAGCAACTGGACTGAGGGAGTGCAGTGTCTGGCAACCTCGTAGGAGAGGTTGAAGGCACTGAGTGACAGAAAGGTGCTTAGAGGCCATGGGTGTGTGATGGCACTGGGAACTTGCTCTCTGGGGTCTTCCTATTTTGTAGACTCTTTCTTTCTTTCTTTCTTTCTTTCTTTCTTTCTTTCTTTCTTTCTTTCTTTCTTTCTTTCTTTCTTATGTATACAATATTCTGTCTGTGTGTATGCCTGCACGCCAGAAGAGGGCACCAGACCCCATTAGAGATGGTTGTGAGCCACCATGTGGTTGCTGGGAATCAAACTCAGGACCTTTGGAAGAGCAGGCAATGCTCTTAACCTCTGAGCCATCTCTCCAGCCCCTGTAGACTTTTTTTCTACCTTCTGGAGGGTTCTTACCCTAACCCTGAATGCTTTTTTCTTAAGCTCCCATAGTAAGAGCGAACCCTAGGCTCTTAACAGTGAATGAGAATTCACTCTGACTGTAGCGTAGGTGGGAATTTGAACATACTGCTTTCCCCTTTTCTGTGGTTCTGCTTTCTGTAATTTCTGTTGCCCACAATCAGGTATGATCTAAAAAATACTAAGTGAAAATTGTAGAAGTAAAAACTTTCAGTATGTTGTAAATGCACTATTATTATTGATTTATTTGGAGGTTTTTTGGGTTTGGGGATTTTTGGGGGGGTTTCTTGTGTGTTTTTTTTTTTTTGTTTTTGTTTTGGTTTTGGTTTTGGTTTTTCGAGACAGGGTTTCTCAGTAGCTATGGAGTAAGTCCTGGAACTCGCTCTTTAGACCAGGCTGGCCTTGATGTCACAGAAATCCGCCTGCGTCTGCCTCCCGAGTGCTGGGATTAAAGGCATGCGCCTAATTTATAAATTGAACCTCACTGTAGAAGCATGTATGAAGAGTGCATATAGGGAGATGCATGCTATGTATAGGGTTTAGTTTTGGCCCGTGACTACTGGGGATTTGGAACATCCACCCAGCACCCCATCCCAAGGGGATGATTACCTTCATAAGTTGTGTCTACATTCAGTATCTTTCTCCAGAAATTGCTCCAGTCAGTATTTGGTTTAAAATAATTCTTCGTTATAAATATTATAAAACACCATAAAAATCTTAATTTTTTCTGGGGGGTTATTTATTATATTTTACTTATATGAATGTTCTGTTTGCATGTATGTGTGTGCACTCCTTATGTACCTGGAGGCCCAAGGAAATGAAAAGATAGCTTCAGATCTCTTGAAACTGGAGTTAGGGTTGTGAGCCACCATGTGAGTGCTGGGAATTGAACCTGGGTCCTCTACAAGAGCAGCCAGTGCTCTTAACCACTGAGCCACCTCTCCAGCCCCAAGGATTCTTTTTGAAATAAAGTTACCATGAAGTTTTGGCTTTTCTTTGAACTGTTTACCTTCATTGTAAGTTTGTATCCCATAAAAGCCAAGCTATTCTAGTACCCGCATTTACATAAGAGGTGATCCGCCCATGAGTGCTGGTGCAGGCCTTTATTTCCAGCCCTGGGGAGTCAGAGAAAGGCAGGTCTCTGAGTGCAAGGCTAGCCTTGTCTGTATAGCAAGTACCAGGCTAGCCAGAAGTAAATAGTGAAACTTTGCCTCAAAAACAAAAACAAAAACGGGGGGCGGGGCTAGGGGTGGTGTCCTGTCTGTCCTGTCAGATCCTTGACCATCTCTCACACTAGCATATGTCACCTATCAGGACATCCACAACATCCAAGCCTTCCACGAACAGATTGTCATTGCAGTGAAGGCTCCGGAGGAAACCCGACTAGACGTTCCCGCTCCCAGAGAAGTAGGTAGCGCCACTCTGCAAGGAGTAAAAGAGGGAGGTGGGTTAGCTTCCAGGTCTGTGACCACTACAGTCGCTTGTCGTCTGTGTCCTTGTCAAGCTGTGTACCTGTCAGCTTAACCGTGAGCGAGGTGGGAGAGCCAAGCACAGAGGAGCGGGTGTGCTTCGGGAACCCACACAGTGACCAGCAGGACCGGACTTAGGACAGAGTTTGGCTGGCAAGTGCTGTCAACCATGCTGCCGCTGTCGGGCTCCATTGGCCTTAGTCTTCAGGTTCCAGAAGGAATAGCTGGTACAGCCGGAGCTCGACACCGAGTCATGGGCGTAGAGCCTGTGTAAGGCCAGCCTTCCTATCTGCTGCCAGGTATGCCAGGAAGGCTCATGTTGAGAGTAATTGTCCCCAGAAGGCCACGTGATAAGGACAGAGTCCAAACCAAAGCCGGTGGCCCTCAGCATTTGGATGGCTGGGTAGCCTCCATGCTGCTCATAGGCAGCCGTCACATACGTAAGGATTATTTCCACCACCCTCCTTTCTTTTGTCCCCAGCAGAGCACTGTTCGAGGGAGACCCCCTTACCTGACAGTATGCTGTCAGTCACAAAGAAGCACTGACTTTTCCCTCAGTCTCATTCAAATTGTGACTTGGTGACGTTCCCTAGTTGGATTTGAATTGAGACAGTGTCCAAGTAATGTATTCAGGAGGAGTTATTTGCACAGATGCTCAGCTCTTTAAATAGCCATTGATCTTGCAGAATGGCTTTTCTTTGGGGCGTGGTAATCCATTCTACAGGACTTAGTGGGGTTTGGTCTCCTAGTGCTCTGAGCTGCTTGGCCGGAATTGCTAAATCGCTCTGAACCTCTGAGCTCTCCCAGTCCCATTTAGAGCTCTGTGATTGATGTCCTCCAGGCTGGCTGTTCCCGGCAGTGTCCTGAATCAGTAGACTGACTATGTGTGGCTCTAGTGGGGACTGTGCACCTACTATAGGGCTTGCACTGTGGCCTTCAACTCGCTCTGGCTTCCTACTTGTCCTTGTAAATAGTTTTGTTGGAACAAGGCCACCTGTTTAGATATCACCCATCTGCTTTCATGCCACCATGGTAGAGTTAATAGTTGTGACAGACAGCATAGCCTAAGAAGTCATCTCCTCTGTCCACTTTTTAAAATGTTTTTGAAAACATGGGTATGGGTATGCTCACGTCAGTGCAGATGCCCTGGAAGCCTTGGCGCTGGCTCTTCTGGAGCTGGGATCACAGGTGGCTGCGATCCCCCTGACATGGGTGCTAACATCCAAGCGCTAATCCTCTGCAGAAGGAGCACACACTCTGTTTTTTGGGTTTTTTTGTTTGTTTGTTTGTTTGTTTGTTTTTGTTTTTTGTTTTGTTTTTGAGGCATGGTTTCTCTATAGCTTTGGAACCTGTTCTGGAACTCACTATGTAGACCAGGCTGTCCTCAAACTCATGGAGATCCGCCTGTCTTTACCTCCTGAGTGCTGAGGTTAAAGGTGTGTGCTGCCACCACCCAGCGGAGCGCACCCTGTGAGCCTCTCTTAGTTCCCCAGGAATCCCCTTTACAGAATGACTTAGTGGCTGGTGGAGTTTGGGGAACAACATTGTTCTCATGCATTGTCTAATGATAAAAGGTTTCTGTTTAAACCAGACCTGCCCTGGCTTTCCAGCCACAGAGCACAAAGGTGGTTGGCCTGTCTCTCCTACCTGGTACCAGGAAGGACATAAGAGGGTCCAAGTCTCTCTGAGAAGCAGAATCTCACCAGCTTGCTTGAATAAGATCCCAGAAAGGGGAGGAGCTAGAGCAACGGTGCTGTCTTGACTGTCCCATCCATGTGGGTGTGGGTGTGGGAAGGGTGGACTTGAGGAGAGCCAGGCCAGCTCCCAATGGGAAAGATGAGGAATCGTACGAAAATGCCTCTAAATATACTCAACCACTTTTTTAATCTCTTATGGGAAAGCCATTGGAATTTGCTTCTGGGTAAATAAAACTGAAGCCAGAGGATAATAGTCATTTAATCTAGTTTCTCTCTTTTTGTCTGATGTTTCAAACTCCATGAGTCATGTTACAATTTCATCTTTTCCTCTTACATCTTTTAACTGGACAGAAGACTCGCCTTCCTGTGAGCTCAGTACCTCTGCACTAGTTTGGAAACCCAGGCACCTTCTTGTGCAATACAGTGGGATACTCCAGAGCTCCCTGTCACCAGAGAAGGGGAAGGGGCTCCCAAGGACTCAGCTGCCATCTGATAGCTCCAAGACCGCTGGCTGCCTGCATGGTTAAGAGGCCTTTCCTGTGAATTGGCCAGTAGTGTAGAATGTAGTAACAGTCAAAAACATGATTTTCTCAAACACATGGTGGAAAGGAAACTATAAGAATTGAAGTTCATTGAAAACCTGTGACTAGTGGGACCAGTGCTCACTTTGACGGTTTCTGTGTCCCTTGTTAGGACTCTATCACGGTACATATCAGGAGCACCAAAGGACCCATTGATGTATATTTGTGTGAAGTAGACCAGAACCACCCAAGTGGTAAAACAGCCGATGGAGCAGGGGCCTCTCCATCTAAAAGCAAACATCGAGAATGCCCAGAGAAAGGTAAACATTCCAATTTTGTGATTAGAGAAACTTTATAGATAACTTGAATACATATCTTTAAGGTTTTTTATGATTTTTTTTAAATTATGTCTGTGTTTGCGTGTGGGTATATGCACATGAGTGCAGGCGCCCTTGGAGGCCAAAGGCATTGGATCCCTGGAGCTGGAATTACAGGCACTTGTTTGTGCACGTGAGGGGCACCCTTGGAGGCCAGTGGTACTGCATCTCATGGAGTTAGAATCACGGCACTCGTGAGCCAGCAGGTGTGGGTGCGGGAAAAAGAGCCCTGGTCCTTGGGAAGAGCGGTGGAGCTCTCCACTGCCGAGCCATCTCTCTAGCCTCTCCGTAAGGAATCAGTACACTCCTGTAATCCCAGTTTAGGGGATGCTGAAGCAGGCAGATCCGAATTACAAGTCAGCCTCAGCTCCATTGTGAGAGTCAATTTGTGGGGGCACCAGCTGGTAGACTCTTGTCAGAGAAAGCTGTCTGCGCTCTCTGGCAGGTGCTTTCCAGCCACAGGCTGGAGTTCCTGTTTGTCCTATGAGCCTGAAAAGATCATTCCAAGAGAGAATTCTGTGTAAGAGAAGGTTCTGGACCAGACAGCTTCATTTCTTTCAACTGTTGAGTAGTGCGCCCAGCTTCTGTTCCGGCCTTCACTCCGTGTCTTTGTGTGTCTCATTTCAGAAGACAGGCTTCCTCAGTGAAAGCCACTCAAAGTGGGCGACTGATAGCCGTGCACAGTGATGAAGGTTTCTGGGGCCTCCTGCATGGACGGATTATATCCTGGTTTGATCCTCAGCAATAAGTCTTCGTGGAGCGCACTGGGTCTCCCGTTCTAGATTCATAGCAGCGTTGAAGGCCAGTAGTGTTCTTGAGTAGCTTCCTGCTTAGGTTCCTGGATGGTTTCCACGTTCAAAATTAGCTTTCGATAACTCTTCACTGCCTCTTGTCAGTGAGACGGACCTCTGCCTCCTGAAATCATTTTATCAGAAAGAATGTCATGAGGACAGACAGATGACCAGCTGGTCGTGGACTCTGCCCTTCTCTGATGGACGTTGTTAGCTTCTAAGAAGAATTGCCTTACACTGGCTCACATCCGCGATTGATTAGGTGTCGTACACTGGCCAAACGCGGCGCCTTTGTACATATCTGTATCATGTTGAGATTGCTTATGAAATATGTCTGAGTGACACCTCTAACCTAGAGCAACCAAAATAATGTATATAAGGAAAAATGACAGACAGATCTCTACTTCAGTATCGATAACTTATTAGAACCCTCTGGATGGGGTGAGTGGAGTTTTCTAAAGATTTCCATGTAGGAGTTTCACAGATACACGGTGCATTTAGGTTCACGTACTTCAAGTATTTTAATACAGCTCCCAGTACTATTATGGGAGTCAGATACTTCTTGATCTTAAGCTGCCTGCAGAATTCACTGTGTCCCAGTAGAATGGTGGCGTGCCTCGAAGCATTGGGGGCACATAAAGGAATGCCCTCCGGCAACGGGTCAGTTCAGGGTGAACCTGGTCCTGGTGAAAGGGAAAGCATTATCACGCTTTCTGCGAGCAGATTTTATAGTGTTTGTGTGTGTAGCCTGGCTCCTCTGTCAGAGGGGCTCCCTCCCCTGCATTCATTGTACCCTGCCCCCGCTCAGCTCTCATCCCGCCTTCCCAAGCACCTAGCTACTTCTACCTCAGTGGGTAAGTCATTTACCTCTCTGTGCCTCAGTTTACTCAGTAACTTACCACTAGACTGTGAGCTCCGTGAGAAGCCTTTCCATAGTTGTGCTCGGCACCTCGCCCCACACCTAGTCCGGAACAAGTGCCCAATAGACGTCTAGCAAACCGGTGAGCGGGTGAGTGCGGCGTGCGGCCCATGGGACCTGGCTTGTTGTTGTCTCGGGGTCTGGGGAGCATCATTGGTATGTTAAATCTCTCATTTTACAAAAAAATGGGAGCAATTTGAAATAATGATCATGTATACAAAAAAATTCAAGTAGGGTATCCAAAAATTAAAGTATTAAAAAGATAATCCTGCCTGGTGCTTTTGATTCTCACAGTCTCTGCTGGTGTATTTTTCTTTTAAAGACATTTATTCAGCCTCATGATCAGGCTGTTACATTTAGCAATCAACAGCATGAGTAAAAAAGGTCCACAGTAAAACCCTTTGTTGACACTTTCCTCAGGACAGAATCTAAAATAGCCTGTTATGCAATTAGCCACAAATTCAGTCCTGGAGTTGTTTTGCCCATACACATGAGTATTGTCTAAAACATGGCTTCTTTGTAGCAGCCAGGCCCTGCCACCACTGTGTTTGGCTGAGTTCACAAATCTGTTGTGACCTGTAGCTTCCCTGGCTCTCCTCTCCTGCTAAGTTTTGTCTCCTGACTATAATTAGAACCTCCTGCCACTGCCATAGCTGCTGCTACTGCTGCTGCTGCTGCTGCTGCCGCTGCTGCTGCTGCAACCACCAGAGCTACCTTGTTTTCGTGGTTTAGCAAAGTACTGGTCTCCACCACCATAAAGGCCAGAGTTCCTGCCTCCAAAGTCTCCTCCTTTCATTGGTCCAAAAACTGTAGACTGATCATTGTAATTGCCAAAATCATTGTAGCTTCCAGCACCACCCAAACTGCTTCCATCATTACCGAATCCATTACAGCCATCCCCACTGCCACCATATCCACCACCACCACGGCTGCCACCAAAGCCACCACAACCACTGAAGTTTCCCCCACGACCAAAACTGTCATTGCTGCCAAAACCACCTCCATGACCACCACCAAGGGTTTCCGGAACCACTTGGACCTCTTTGGCTGGACGAAGCACTAGCCATCTCCTGCTTGGACAGGGCTTTTCTTACTTCACACTGTGCCGTGCACACTATGGTATTTCTGAGTAACAGTCTTGACCACAGAGTCATGGTCCTCAAAGGTGGCAAAAGCAAAACCTCTTTTTTTCTATTGACTCTGTCGGTCATGATTTCAATCGCTTCAATTTTCCCATACTGCTCAAAATAATCTCACAGGTGATGATATTCTTCTGTGTCTCCTTTGATACCACCAGCAAAGATCTTCACAGTTAAGTGGGCGCCTGGTTTCTGAGGATCCTCTCTTGACACAGCTTTCTTAGGTTCCACAGCTCTTCCAGCCACCTTACGGGGTCTTGGATTCATAGCAGTATCCACGTCCTCTACAGTGGCGGCGTGTGTAACAAACCCAAAGGCCCAGGATTGCTTGGTGTTTGGGTAACCATAACCACAGTCTATGAGTATTCCCCATTTCTCAAAATAGCTCCTCAGACTCTCATCGGTTGTTTCGAGACTCTCGTGGGTTGTTTCGAAGCTCAGCCTTCCAGTGAAGAGCTTCCACAGCTGTTCCTTGACGGCAGGGAAATGAGAGCCTTCAGCGATGCTTTCTTGGTCGCATCAGTAGGCAGAAAGGAATAAGCCAATGAACGTATCCTCTGCCGGTGTATTTTCAGATTCCTAGAAATTACTGGTAATCAGTATGTTTGGCCTCCAGATGTTCCTTCCTTTCTTATGTATAAAATGTTATCGTTTGAAATTAGCCAAAGGATTTAGCAACAGTTGTTCTCAACCTCCCTAACGCTGTGACTCTTTAATATAGTTCCTCGTTTTGCCGTGACCTCCAACCATCAAACATTTCATTTCAGTTATTTTCATTGCTACCTCATAACTGTAACTTTGCTGCTGTTATGAATTGCAATAACAAATAATAAATATCTGTGTTTTCTGATGGTCTTAGGCAACCCCCTGTGGAAAGGTTGTTCTATTCCCACAGGGGTCATTACCTACAGGTTGAGAGCTGCTCGCTTAGAAGCTACTCCATTTCCTCATTGGTTTAGTTAGTGGAATGATCGGAGGAGACAGGGAGCACAAGAGCAACAGCAAAGTGGGTAACAGTTACTGTCGACACATTTGATGGAAGGGAAAGTTCCGGCATCTGTGTGTAGTGGCCCTGGCCCTGGGGAGAGCTGAGCTCTGTGGAATGCACTGGCAGATGGTTCGTGTGTGCCTGTTAAACAGGAGAGGGAAGGGGCTCATCTGGTGAGGGCACCGACTGCCAGAGATCGGAGGGCACAGAAGAAAGGATAACAAGAGGAGGGAAAGCTGTGGGTAGTGTCCCAGATTCAAAGGGATCATTAGCAAAGGGAAGCAAAGGTTTCCGAGCCGTGGGACTGGCAGACTGCGTGAAGTTTGACACGCGTGAAACCCTGTGAACAAGAACCTCTCCAAGTTGTAAATGTGTCTAAATGAAGTATCCTCCATAGCTTCAGTCTGCTGTTTGGTCTCCTTTTAGAACTGATGGAATGGAGTCCAATGCAGGTTAGTTTCCAGGCCTTTCCTTCACTGTTCCCCACGAGGATGCTACCCACTCTCCTCCTAGTGCCTGGGCCACCCCTTCTGAGCTCCAGCAGACTCCTGAATCTAGACCTACGGAGGTACATGCCTGAGTGTCCGCGCGCATGCGCATGCTCCTGCCTTTCCCCAGTTCGCCACGAGGAGCAGTGGCTTGGTTCTTCTTTATTAGCTGTTTCTGTGAAGTGTCTCCAAGCAAGTGTTCACAGCCACCCTAGGGAAGTGGCTCTCTGTACCGAGATGTGTAACAGGAGAAGGGAACGTCGGAAGAGAGAACTCCAGTGTCAGGTCTCTGTGAAGAATGTTTGGTATTGCTCCTGCCTCCCTGCTTCAGACACAGTCACAAGAAAAGGGCTTGGCTTCCCTATCAGTCTGGAAAAGGAACCAAATATCAAGGGTCCTATCACTTGGGCTGACTCTTGGAGAACTTCGTGCCTAGGGAAGTATACACTGTTGTTTTGAGGAAATGGGCTAGTCAGTGATGTGCTTGCTGCACAAGGTCTGAGGACCTAAGCTTGGATCACCAGCACCCACATGGAAGGCTGGGCATCGGGCACATCCCTGTCACACCAGCACTGGGAGTTCATTGGCCAACTGCCTAGCCACATGGAGCTCCATGTTCAGAAATAAAATGGAATGTGCCCAAGGGTGCTCTTGGTGGTTTTTTGCTCTTTACTCTTTGTCCTTTTTTAGGGGACCTGCCACCCAGCTCCCTAATGAATCACACACGGTCTTATTAGTACTGATGAATGTTCAGCCTTAGCTCGGCTTGTTGCTAGCCAGCTTCTCTTTAAATTAGCCCTTCTCTCTTTTCCCTCTGGGCTTTTATCTTTCTTACTTTCCTTCTTACTCCGTGACTGGCTGGCCCCTGGCGTCCTCCTCTCCTTGTACCCTTGCTTCTACTTCTCTCTCCAGATTTCTCCTTCTATTTATTTTCTCTGCCTGTCAGCCCCACCTAGCCTTGCTCCTGCATTCAGCTCTTTATTAGACCATCAAACGTTTTAGGCGGGCAAAGAATCACAGCTTCACGGAGGTAAACAAATGCAGCATAGACAAAAGCAACACACCTTTACATTTTAAACAAGTGTTCCAAAGCATAAACAAAAGTAGCACATCTTTTTTTCAAGATTTATTTATCTATTACATATGCAGTGTCCTGCTTGCATGTATACTTGCAGGCCAGAAGAGGGCACCAGATCTCATTACAGATGGTTGTGAGCCACCATGTGGTTGCTGGAAACTGAACTCAGGACCTCTGGAAGAGCAGTCAGTGCTCTTAACCTCTGAGCCATCTCTCCAACCCCCAAAGTAGCACATCTTAAAATAATTTTCCACAACACAAGGGGTCACCTAGTATCAACCTGACCATTACATACACCATAGAACACATGCACACATTTTAAAAAGTTCTCCTGTGGAGGGCAGGTACAGCTACAGTTAGTTACTACACAGACATTCAGCAAAATCTAGAATGCTTTGGGGGCATAACTAGTGTGCTGCTGACAGCTGTGACGACAGGGATGTCACATGATAAACCTAGGCAGCAGATTTACCAAGTCCAGAGTGTCAGTTGGGTTGAGGTCAAGAAGCCCAAATTAAGGTAACAGGCAGGTACCCTATCCAGTTCACTGATGACAACAACCTTGTCCCCAGACAGCTCCATCAGTAATGAGATTGTTTGTGTGAGACAGGATCTCTCTATGTAGCCCTGGCTATTCTGGAATTTGTTCTATAGGCCAAGCTGACCTCAAGCTAACAGAGATCCACCTGCCTCTGCTTCCCAAGTGCTGGGATTAAAGGCAGGTGCCACCGCAGCATCATCTTAGTGATGAGATCTTGACCCATCTCAGGTTTCTGTGCTGAGCTGACACTGCACATGGAAGAGGAAAAGAAAGAATTTCCTGGGGAAAGGCTCCGACAGCATTGGGGCTCCACACTACCAGTAAGGACTAAATGCAGCTGCTAACAACAAAAATCTCCAGCAAAGTGCCTGAAACAAGATGAACGTGTGTTTATGGAATCCAGAGTGGGAAATTCACTCCCTTCAGGCCGCCTCCCAGGTGATGTCAGGCTTGTCTTTTGCTACCAGGGTCACACCAGAGTCCAAGGACACCCAGCCCATCTACATACTAGCCAATAGGAAGGGCGAAGACAGAAGATGATGCTCCTTTGGCCTTTTATGGGGTTTTTATTGCTGTGAAGAGACACTATGACCATGGCAACTCTTATGAGGCGGCTCCCTTACAGCTCAAAGGTTCAGTCCATTATCATCATGGCCGGAAGCATGATGGCATGCATGCAGACATGGTGCTGGCTACATCTTTTTTAATTATTTAATTTATGTTTTATGTACATTGTTGTTTTGCCTGCATGTATGTCTGTGTGAGGGTGTCAGAGCCCCTGGAATAGGAGTTATAGATGGTTATGAGCTACCATATAGGTGCTGGGAATTGAACCCAGGTCCTCTGGAAGATCAGCCAGTGCTCTTAACTGCTGAGCCATCTCTCCAACCCGATAAGTGGCTTATGATTCTGGGTGGTATCTTGAGCATAGGAAATCTCAAAGTCCTCACGGTAACACAACTTCTTCCAACGAGGCCATACCTACTCCACCAAAGCCACATGTCCTGATAGTGCCACTCCCTATGAGTTTATAGAGGCCAATTACATTTAAACTACCAGAGGGCCCTTCTGCAGGCTCACACTGACGGCACTGACCACTTCATAACCACAGACTTAGAATGAGACCTTGGGGTGGGCTTAGCCACATGCCGGGCTAACCAGGAGCTTTGCTCCTGAAGAAGGGCGGGATAGATCAGTATGGAGTGCTCATGAGAATGGTTAGCAAGCCCTGGTTCTCCCCTTCTGGAGACTAGCAGTCTACAGCTAGTTTCAGCCGGTTGACTGTGAGGCAGTTACAGGTTCCAAGCCACGTGTCCAGCAGACACAAAGGCCACAGTTGACCTCGATGTCTGAATACCTGCATGGAATCTGGCCATTCTGCCAGTCCTCTCTCGGTCCCCACGTTTGGGCAAAAAATGTGTCAGATTTTTAGCTGAAATATTCTCTAACCCATCTTAACTAGCGTGTGTACGGAGACAGCAGCTTTCTGCAGCCCAGAGTGAGAGGATAATCCAGTCAGAACATCCCCATTAAGCCAGAGCTGAAATAAATCCCTTGACAAACCCAGGACTGTTGTCAGTCACCTCTGTTCAACAGGACTGAAATAGTAGTCGCTTAGTAACATGACTGAACCCAGTTGCCCTCGGGTAGTATGAATGGAACCCAACACAAGACTGTGGTGATTGACATCTAGTGAAGAATCAATCAAACAGTTTTTTTCCTAAGTAAATACTGCTAGAATTTTTTTTTTTTTTTTTTTTTTTTTTGGTTTTTCAAAACAGTTTCTCTCTGTAGCCCTGGCAGTCCTGGAGCTGACTGTAGACCAAGCTGGCCTCCAACTCATAGATCTGCCTGCCTCTGCCTCCCATGTGATGGGATTAAAGAAATGCACTACTATGCCCTGCTTCGCATGGATTTTCTTTTCTTTTGTTTCTTGAGACAGGGTTTCTCTGTGTAGTTTTGGCTGTCCTGGAACTAACGTTATAGACCAGACTGGCCTCGAACTCACTCAGAGATCCACCTGCCTCTGCCTCTCATGTGCTGGGATTAAAGGTGTGCCCAGCTTTAGTATGGATTTTCAACAGGCATTTTCAGGTACCAGTTTGTTTAATGAGAGAATTAATACATAAGCAGAGGACATTTTTTTATTTGATTCTCAGCACCCATGTAAAAAGCCTTGTGATGGGATCTCCAGGACTCACTAGCTAGCCAACGTTGTCAATCAGTGAGCCCCTAGCCAATGGAAGATCCTGTCTCAGAAAACAAGGTGGACAGCTCCTGAGGTGTGACACCATTGGTTGTCCTGTAGCCTACACACACACACACACACACACACACACACACACACACACACATGCACACACAGAAGGGGCAGGGAAAATTGAGTGAGTATCAGACTCTAGGCTGATGAGATAGATCAGCTTTTTGCAAGCATGAAGACTTGAGTTTGGTCCCCAGTACCCATATAAAAAGGCTAGATATAGTGGTAAGCCCTTGTAATCCTATTGCTGGAGAGGTGGAGATGGGGTTCCTGAGGCTTGCTGGCTTAGATTGCTCAGCAGCTTCCAAGCCAGTGAAAGACATGATTTCAAAAATAAGGTGGATGTCACTTGAGACATGCCACCCAGAGCTGACCTCTGCCGTCCGCAGTGCACACATACAAGTACACCTGAACATATGAATACATGCACACATGCACGTGGGAACACAGGCACTATACTCCTGTAGTTACTTGACTATGAAATATTTCCCATAGGCTCTCTTGTTTGAACACCTTCCTCCAACTGGTGGTACTGTTTGGGAAGGTGGTGAGGCCTGGGTGGTGGAGCCTTGCTGGAGGAAATTACTGGTCACTAAAAGTGACCCTTGTGGAATTTATACCCAGCCGTACTATTCAGTCTGCCTGTGGATTGCGGATGCAATGTGTCCAGCCAGCTTCTGCTCCTGCTCTCATGCCTCCCCCACCTGCTCCCATGCCTCCTCCTCCGTTGTAGACCATAACCCTCAGGAAACTGTAAACCAAAAATCAACCATTTTTTCCCTGAAGTTGCTTTGCAGGGTATGTTAGGACAGCAATGAGAAAGTAAAACGCATGCTTGTGAGCATTTTCTGTCCTCCACAACTCACTGCACAGACTTCGACTGTCGGATCCATCCATGACGCTGGCCCTGTCGAAGAGGAAGCATCGTCTTCCTTAGATGTCTTAGTAAAACATGTATGAACTACAGGGCTGTAGATCAACCCATCCTTGGTACCAAGTACAGTCTCCTTTTACAGGAAACCACAGAGGCAAGTTGATACAAGAAATGAATTACTCAGAAGCTGGAGGGCTGTGGTAGCCAAAAGGAGCATTGAGTTAACACATTCATAAATCCAGAAGTGGCTGCAGCAAGGACATCATAACCCAGATGTTAGAGGAGAGCCTCCACCCTGCTGGCCCTAAACTCGGAGTAGAGGCCACATAAGCCCTTGGACTTCTGCTGAGAAAAGAGTCTCCTTCATATAGTTGGTGCTCAAGTCTCTGAAGGCTTCTGACATGTCTAATGTGCTTGTCACTAAGGGGGCCACCGTCCGTTCTGGCACTTCCAAGGGACACCATCACTGCTACTAGCTGCCAGGAGAATCTGGAGAAGGAGCTGTTCTCTTCTGTTGCCGCAGGAAGGCTGATGAGAGCTGGGACTGGAAAGAGCTCCTCTGCATGCCTTCCAGTCCACCACTGCCAGTCAGTCAGCAAGGGAAGTGCAGGGGGAGTGGTTTGCAGAGCCCCAGTCCCAGGGCCATGGGTCAGGAAGTAAAAGGGGGAACTTGGACGTGAGAGACAGTAGAAAATATTTGGCATTCCCTTCCCACTCAAGATCACTCCATGGAGTGGCAGTCGGCTCTGTCCCTGGCTCACTGCCACAGACTCATCTTACAAATAGAAATGATTGATTTCAATGATAAAATGCCTTTGTGGTTCTCATTCTGGACTCCTAATGGACTTCTGAGTCCTAATTGACACACACATGCATTGTTTCTCAGAGCTCTTGTCCCCATGGTGTGTTTTGTCGCATGACCCTAGCTGGCAAATGTGTACCATTCTCTTCCAGATGTGGCCCCTCTGTGACAATTGGTACACGTCTTGGCAATGCCGGTATAAAATTCCTTCATCTCCAGGGTCACCATAGTCTCCCAATTCTCAGCAGGCCTGCCCACATGCCCTCAAACCACACTCTCCATCCCTGCACACTGGGCTTCCTGGCAGTGGTGTCTGCAAAGGTGGCACCTTCAGCTGTTCACACTGTCCTGAACCTCTGTGCCAAGAACACAGATCCACCAGTCTTTAAGCCGGACATGTCTCAATGCAGAACCACAGGGCACACAAATGCAGTGGCCATGCGATTAGGGGCTAGGAAGTGTGCCCGGGCATTTTTTTTTTTTTTTTGTAGCATTCCAGTCAGGAAGCCTACCACCTATCATGTTGTGTAGGTAGAAGCCAAACAACCATCCACCCTACATCAGACTAGTATTCTGATATCCTATGCTTGTGTGGCTGGCCCCTGAGGACAGCTGGAGGGCTAAACTAGGAAGCAGAAATCTAAAGAATAGATTACTAGAGCGAGGGATGCCTTCAGGTTTTCTCAGAGGTATGTGGAATGACTTCTAAGTGTCCGGTGTCACTTATGGCTAATTTATCCATAAAGACAAAAATTGCATTTGAGGGGCTGGAGAGATGGCTCAGATGTTAAGAGCACTGCCTGCTCTTCCAAAGGTCCTGAGTTCAATTCCCAGCAACCACATGGTAGCTCACAACCATCTGTAATGGGGTCTGGCGCCCTCTTCTGGCCTGCAGGCATACACACAGACAGAATATTGTATACATAATAAATAAATAAATATTTTTTAAAAAAGAATTGCATTTGAAGCCCAAAGGTTGTCTCAGGAATCTTTTTATTGGGTTTTGTTCTCCCCAGGAGTTTAGCCAGCTTCCTTTGAGTGTGTCTCTGCTTCTCTTATGCTAAAAAGCACATAGATTTCTGAGCTCTGCTCCAGATCACAGTCTTGATATAGCGAAGTGGCATCTGCCATGGGAATAGGGGTAGAAGAGAAGAAGCTAGGGGACTCTGTGGTAGTCACCTCATGCATGACAGACTCTGGAACACATGTAAATTGTCTTCACATGCTGTCATTTCAAGTGTCGTAACACAGCGGTGATGTGTTTCTTTTGTTTGCTTGGGTTTTATTATTGCGTGTAGGGGGAAGTGATGCATGCATATGGACATGGGTGGGTGTGGAGGCGGGGGAACAACTCTGAGGGTTCACGAATTGGACTCAGGTCGCCAGGCCTGTGTAGCAAGCACCTTCACCTGCTGCACCACCTCACCGCTTACTAAATAGTCCAGGCTGACCCTAAACTAAGAGGCAATCCTCCTGCCTCGGTCTCTCAAATGTCGAAATGACATGCATGGAACCACTTTGCTGAACTATGTAACATTCTTGAAAGATCATAATTATGGATTCACAATGCTCTGTGGTGCCAGGGCTCTGCTGTGCCAGGGCACTGGGACGAGAGGAGGAGGCATGGGAAACTGGCTGTTTGGGGATGAGCAGCACTGAACCTTCATGGTGATGGGAACATCCTGTGTCTCAGCTGCTGCACAGTCAGCATCCGGCCTGGGATTTTCTGACTGTCCCTGGTGAGGAAGTTAGGTAGACAGTACATAGGTTCTTTCCATATTGGTTCTCAAAACTACCTGTGACTCTAAATTCCAGCAAAATAAAGTCTTAAACAAAGAAGAGAGAGAGAGGGGGGGGGGGGGAGGGAGGGAGGGAGGGAGGGAGGGAGGGAGGAAGGAAGGAAGGAAGGAAGGAAGGAAGAAAGAAAGAAAGAAAGAAAGAAAGAAAGAAAGAAAGAAAGAAAGAAAGAAAGAAAGAAAAACTGAAGGCTTTCTTTATTTGGTTTTCCAGACAGGGTTTCTCCGTGTAGCCTTGGCTGTCCTAGAACTCACTCTGTTAACCAGGCTAGCTGCGAATTTGGAGGTCCACCTGCCCCTGCCTCCCGAGTGCTGGGATGGGAGGTGTGTGCCACCATCCCCCAGAAGTTTCCCTCATCTCTACTGAGACCTTCTTTCAGGTTCTCAACCATGTGGGTCTTTACACCTCCCCTCCAGACATCGTTCTTCTTACTCTCACAAGAACCTGGTATGTAATGATTGATCTTTAAAACAGCCATGTCTGTCAGTTTCACGTGTAGCCACTGTGTTTTCTATTTTTTTTTTTTTGACTAAATACAACTGGGGTCCAGAGAGAAGGTTCAGTGGGGAAAGTCACTTGCTGCCAAGTGTGACAACACAGGCCTCACATGGCAGAGAGAGAGAAAAGACTCTTAAGTTGTTCTCTGGCCTCCACGCATGCAACACAGGATGCACGTGTGTGACAAGGGCTGACACAACAATACATAAGGAAATAACACATAAATAAGTTGGATTTATAGGTAGTGTGGATTCCAAAGTAAAAGCATCAAAATAGCTGAGGAAAAGACAGTGTAAAAAAGTATTTTTTCAGGAAACTGGGGCGGTAGCACCACTGAACACCTTCCTAACATTCACAGTGCCCTAGGTTTGATCCTTGACACCACATAAGCGGTATGGTGGAGCCTGTCTGTCGTCCCAGAGCATGAGAGACCAAGACAAAAGGATCAAAGTGTGATGGCCGGGCCAGGGACATGGCCAGAGCTCAGATTCCCAGAACCCACATCATAGAGAGGGCACAGTGTACATCCATTACCCCAGGGTGCCTACAGCAAGATGAGAACCAGAGTCAGGAGACTCCCCAGCAACCTGCAGGCCAGCAGACCCACCCACCACACACATTGCGGCACAGCAGGAAAACCCTGCCTCAAACGGGAAAGGCGAAGAGCAACCTAGAGCCAAGGTTGTTGTCTGACCTCCACTAAAACGACGAAGGTGAAGAGCATCCTAGAGCCAAGGTTGTCATCTGACTTCTACTCAAATAGAGGGAAGGCAAAGAGTAACCTAGAGCCAAGGTTATTGTCTGACCTCCATTTATGTTCTTGTGGTTCTTGCCTATACCTGCGCTCACATTTCATATGTCCGACACACTACACACACCTACTAAAAAGTCCAAGGTCATCCTGGGCTGCATGGTTTGTTCAAGCCCAGCCTAAGATAGGTGAGACCCTGTCTCAAAAGAAAGAAAAAAAAGGAGGAAGAAAAAGAGAGGAAGAGGAGAAGAGATCAGTCAATAGTGAATGCATATTTACTCATGTGTGTTGGTGTGTGTATATGTGTATATGTATATATACGTAAGTACAATCATTGCCTCTATCATTGCCAACTCATGACCTCTCGCCATTGCACACGACAACCTCGCTGATGAAGATACCATTTATGGAGATGAACATGTCAGCCATTCAGGGTCAGCATCCTGCATACATTCCTCCATTCCCAGCTGTCCCTCCAGCTTTCTCCATACTTGTTTAACTGCTGATTACAGTGGGCTAGCCGGAGATCACAAGAAGATGATCAGAGACTGATTACTAAGCTTTCGGATGCCCTTTGTAAACGAGGATTTGCTTCTGTTTTCTCTTTAACCACAAGCTTGAAAAGGCCAGGGAGCCAGGACATCAGAGCCCTGGAGAGCAGCTGGGGTAGGCAGCACTCAACAGTGCTTAGAGTCAGACATTCAATTTCCCTATTTTATAAAGCGACATATGCCCTGGCTATTTCCTAAATAACTTCTGGTTGACCGAGGTGATGATATTAGGATAAATGAAATGCTGTTTGCTCCTAGTGGAAAAAAAAATCTGTCTTCAAAGGAATATTAAAATGCTGCTCTGCCGAGCCTCGTTAAATGCGTTTGCATCGAACCATGTAATGGCTTATTCAATCACAGAGCTAATGAATGGGAACAAATGCCTTGACTCCGACTTGATGCTGAAAGTTTCCAGAAGGAGCCAAATACCATGTTCAGGACGTGACAAAAGTCTTCCAGATCTGCTCCCATCAGCCAAAAATACGCTCACACCGCCCCGCTATCTGCAGACAGGCTCTGTTTCACATCTGACTTAGAAAATCTATTTGTCAGTCTTCAAAACAAATTTATAATCATCTAGAACAAGTCTTGGTTGCGCCGCTTCTCCGTGGCCCAGGCAGATTCTGATGGAGAAAGCTAAAGTAGAGCTGGATTTGGAGCTTGTTGAGACAGTGCTTGCCCAGCATGCATGAGGCAATGGGTTCTTCTGCACCGCAAAGAGAAAGACACGAGAAGGAAAGCGGGCTCGAGGTAACACATCCTGTTTGGTTAGGTACTAGTGGCTGTTTCAGACTGCAACGCAGTTGTACATTCCACAGCTGCTAAAGCTGTATCTACTTACAGCCACCACCCATGTGGATCAGCGCCTTGTTCTGCGACAGCCACTGAGTAGACAGGATTCCATCTTCCCACCATCCTCATTGTAGGAAACAGAGGCCAAGGCTCTGGAGTGTGAACAAAGTGTTACCCAGAGCTCCGTGGTTGGGGAAGACAAAGCCACAGCGAGGACCTCCAAGCAGGCAATGTGATACATGAGCAGCCCAAGTGCCTTTCCAAACTGAAGGTGACCTCTGGTCAGGCTATGTCATTTGAGGCTTTAACACCATAGACGAAGTCTTGATTTTCAGACATCCCTCATGAGTTAGGACGAACTTTATCTCTCTAGTTGGTAGACCTGGGCTGCCTAGCCCATTAGACTGACCAGTGACCACACCCATCCTTGAACCAGTAAGAATGAATGCACATAGGATGGTGGGGGCTTATGACAATAAGAGGTGCACCTCAATCCAGGGCTGCTTTCTAAGTTTGGTTTTGAATGTCACTCATAATGTCATTGTATTGTCTCTCTAAACTCCTGACAGTTCGTGTTAAGTGTTCAGGAAGATTAGATATGTAATTTGTAGGTAGATGATGATGATAGATGAAAGAAAGAAAGAAAGAAAGAAAGAAAGAAAGAAAGAAAGAAAGAAAAAAAGAAAGATAGAAGAAAAACTCTTGAGAGCTCTGCTTTCCATTTGTTTATTTGTATGTGTTGTGCTCTGTTGTGTAAAATGTGCCAGAGGACAACTTGTGAGAGTTTGTTCTCTTTTTATCATTTGGGTTCTGGGGATTGAATTCAGTTTGTCAGGCTTGCTGGCAGGGGCCTTAATAGCTGAATCATCTCAACAGCAAGATTGTGTGTGTGTGTGTGTGCCTGAGTGTGTGTATACACATGTGGGAGGGATGCATTGTACAAGTACCTGTGTGTATACACAGATGCCAGCAGAAGGCATTGGGTGTCCTCATCACTGCCCACATATTTCTCTGAAACAAGGTCTCTCCCTGAACCTGGAGCTCACATTTTCCTTGCTAACGCTAGAAGCCAAGAAGCCCCCAAACTCCTCATACTTCTGTCCCTCTGGAGCTTGGATTATAGGCGTTTGTGAGACTCCCATCTGGTTACCTTGGTCCCGGGACTGGAATCCAAAGTCTAGTCTTTTGTGTTGTTTTTTGAGACCGGGTTTCTTTGTGTAACTTTGTTGCCTGTCTTGGAACTAGCTCTTGTAGACCAGACTGAGCTTGAACTCATAGAGGTCCGCCTGCCTCTCCAAAGTCTAGTCTTTATGAGCACACAGCAAGCAGTCTGAACTGCTAAGCCATCTCTCCAGCCCTCCTGGAATAACCCTCTACCCCAGCAGTTCTCAGCCTGTGGGTTGTGACCATCAGAAGACACATATTTCGGATGGTCTTAGAATCCCCCACCCATGCATTTATTTTCGTTGCTACTTCATAACTGTAATTTTGCTCCTGAGAGGAGTCTCAGTTCCTAAAACCATCGGAATCTGTGTTTTCCCATGGACACCACCCACAGGTTGAGAATGGCTGCTTTACATCCTGATTTCAGGAATTGGAAATGTTCCTCTTAATACTCAACTGGGATATTTGATTTCTGGTATTTTGAGTGGCTCACAGAAACTAATCTGTCACAGGACCAAGGGCTCATGGGTGGGGTGGGGGAATCTTAGTTAGGGTTTACTATTGCTGTGAAGAGACACTATAACCACAGCAACATTATAAAGAAAAGATTTAATTGAGGGCTGGCTTACAATTTCCAAGGTCCAGTCAATGATCATGGTGGGAAGCATGGCTGCATGCAGGCAGATGTGACGCTGGAGCTGAGAGTCCTCACATATTGACCCAGAGGCAACAGGAAGTCAGCTGACACCCTGCGCCGTATCCTGAGAATATGAAACCTCAAAGCCCACCTTCACAGTGACACACTTCCTCCAACAAGGCCACGCCCACTCCAACAAGGCCACACCCACTCCAACAAAGCCACACCTCCTAATAGGCCACTCCCTATGAAATATGGGATTATGCGGGGCCAATTACATTCAAACTACCACGGGGGTGGGAGGGTCTTAGGCTTAATCCCCAAGGTCACAAGGAAAAATAAGGATCTGCCACCAAAAAGGTACACAGTCAACATGAAATTGACATTTTTTTCCTCAATATTTGACAGCATCTCGAATAGTACTCTCAGAACCTTGTTAAAATACACAGTACAGTTTTGTTTTTTAAAAGTTGGAGAAATTGGGGCAAAGGCTAAAGAAGGCAGAAATTAACATGAGTCCCAGAGGGCATGCTGTGTGTATGTCATTTATTACATTTTGTCCTAAAAATAACTTTCCTGAAAATGTGGCCCCTGCCTTGGGAACCATCATCTCTGAGTCAGCACAGACCCGCCTGTCCCTTTTGTACTTGGCTCTTTGGGGCCAGCACTGGGAAAGGTTCCTCTTGATCCTGTCCCTTATCGGGTGGCAGGATTCTTGGCTTTTGTTCTCCTATGAGAAACCACCTAACACAGCATCTGGGATAACAAAGGGTCATTTGAGCTTTTTCAAACAAGTGACCCTGAGGAGCATTTGAGGATTCGTTTGTCAAGAGGAGCTGGACCATCTTCTGTGGGCAAGCTCCTGTTTCCAATTTGGGACTCAGAGCAATCAGCTGCGGAGCATCTCGTATCCGCTTGACGTCAGCACTGAGCCCTGCGGTATCTTTAGTAGCTCCCCGTGCACAGTGACACCAAGGGATGAGCTGTCTCCTAAAAAACAGCTTGTTTGACATATGTTTATGCGGCTACAACCTGGCAATGATATCGGAACTCTCTTCTAGACATTTCTACCACCGCTACACACAATGCACAAATCTGAAAGGGAGAGCTTCTGTTTCCTAATGGCCCTCCCTTTCCTGAGAGGGTCATGTGCTACACCCTCATGTAACCACAACCTGGGCTATACAAACATTGACAGAATTCCTGCCGTCAGCGTTCAAACGGATGAGCTGAACATATAAAAGGAAAACTAAAATGCCCCAGGGTAGAGCCAAATTCTGTTTTACATGGAATGTGTGCTGTTTTCATTTGTGCTGCTGTATAAATGGAAATATTAAATACACCAAGTGCAAAATTCTAAAATCAATATTATTTTGCTTTAATGACGTTGGGATACACTCACACACTGTATAAGTGTGCTACACACTTGGGCACGTGTGTGCGCATCCGTGTTGAAGCCACAGGAGGACCTCAGGTATCATTCCTCGGGATGCTCTGCACCTTGTATTGTGAGAGTCTCCCACTGAGCCAGGGCTCCAGCTGTGTTAGCTAGCTTGCAAGTGCCCTGAAGTCATCTCCTTGTCCCCACCATCTCTGCACTGTGATTACCAGTGGAGATTGCACCTGACTCCTGCATGAGAGAGGGGACCGAACTGAAATCCTTATACTTGTGGAGCAAGCACCACCCCAAACTTAATACTTTTGAAAACTTTGTTTTACAAGACTGAAGAGATAGCCCTGTATCGGACTTGCTTTGTGTCTCATCACCTCTGCTCCTTAAGCTTCATGGAGATACAGTCACAGTCTGCCTTGGTCTCTTGCTTCATCTAGAAAGCCTAAGACAATGTCTGTTATGTAGAGACTGCACCACACCGTCATGTCTGTCACAATGTTTATTGAATGTGCGAATGGGCATGTTAACAAGCTAACATACAAACCCCGGGGTAAGCCAGGCCAGTGAGGTGGCTCAGAAGTTAAAGGTGTTTACTGCCAAGCCTGACAAACTGAGTTTGACCTCCCAGAAGCCACACGATAGAAGGGAGAACCCTCAAGTTTCCACTGTCTTATTTAGGGTTTCTGTGGCTGTGAAGAGACATCATGATCGCAGCAACTCTCATAAAGAAAAACATTTCACTGGGACTGGCATACAGTTTCAGAGGTTTAACCCATTATCCATAGCGGGACATGGCAGCATGCAGACAAACATGGTGCTGGAGAAGGAGCTGGGAGTTCTGCATCTTGATTCATAGGCTGCTGAAGGAGTCTGTTCAAAACTGGGAATAGCTTGAGCATAGGAGACCTCAAAACCCACCCCCACAGTGAAATATTTCCTCCAACAAGGCCACACCTACTCTAACAAAGCCTCACCTCCTAATAGTGCTACTCTTACAGGAACCATTTTCTTTCAAGCCATATCCTCTGGCCTCAACATGCGCAACATGGTACTAGTACACACACACACACACACACACACACACACTAAATGTAAGAAAACAAAACAGAACAACAGCAAAAAAAGAAAAAAAGCCAATAATGGGGCAGTGCAGAATTTATTAGATAGGCAATGGCGAAGACACCAGTGTTTTTGGCAAAGGGCTTGTGTGGAGGTGATTTTAACTGGAATGAGTTTAGCAAAGGGCTGCACAGCTCACAACAGAGAGGGGAATCATATGTTTATAATGTTTTTATGCCGGGAATGCACTGTGTCTGTTGTTGTGGTAAAGCAACTTAAGGGAGAAAAAAGTTCATTGTAGAGCACAGACTGAGGTATAATCCACCCTGGTGAGGACGGCAAAGCAGCAGGAGCTCGAAGCACCTGTCACATTGAAAGCTGTGACACATCAGAAAACTGGAGAGAGCTGGGCGAGGTGGCACATCTTTAACCCCAACACTCAGGAGGCAGAGGCAGGTGGATCTCTGTGAGTTCGAGACCAGCCAATTCTTACAAGTGCTCACCTAATTTTCTTCTTTTTATACAGTCCAGGATCCCCCTGCCCAGGGGATGGTCTTATCCATGGTTAAGAAGGCTCGTCTCATACAAATTAACATAATCAAAATAACCACCCACAGGCACATTCAGAGACCATCTCCTGGGTCATTCTAGGTCATCCTTGTCGAGTTGACACACTAGCCAGCATGGGCTGTGAGGCTTTTGGAGTCCCTGCTTGATTCTTGGTTCCCTTGCACCACCAGCATAGACATACTGATGTGCAACCTCAGACCTTGTACATTCCCCAGGGCTGGCGGTCCCCAGCAGAGCGGTGGATCACCTCTATGTAGCCGCAGCATTTCTTCTGCAAATTACCATTAAAGTCTCTCCAGAACCCCTTTCACAGTGGACCTCCAGGGATATCCAGGAAGGAATGAGCCCTGTAGGGGTGCTTATGGCAAGCATCTGTTCTGGATCCCCTCAGCAAACCCAAGTCCAGAAATGGCTATTTTTTCAAGTGGAGTGGATTAAAGAGGTCACTGATTTTTTTTTTAAAATCAGGCAAGATGTTTTCTTGCTCCTAAGAAATTCAAATTCAAAGTTTTTTTTTTGTTTGGTTGGTTTTTTTTTTTTTTTTTTTTTTTTGTTTTTTTTTTTTTTTTTTTTTTTTTTTTTGGTTTTCGAGACAAGGTTTCTCTGTGTAACTATGGCTGTCCTGGAACTAGCTCTGTAGACCAAGCTGGTCTCGAACTCACAGAGATCTGCCTGCCTCTGCCTCCCGAGTCCTGGGATTAAAGACATGCACCTAAAATTCAATGATTCTTAAGACTCGAAATCTCAAGTGATCAAATTGGGTTTGTGCAGTCTGTGTGAGTCAGGATTTTCTCTAACTCTGGGACCACTTGCACTTCATGGACAGATCTAGACTTCTTCTTCAACCTTGTCTAAGGGCATGGTCAACCGGGTGGCGCCAAATTATTTAAATGTTAAAGAAATAATGTCAAGCCTCTTCCTGGAAGAGCACAAGTCAGCTCTCAACCGCACCTGGAACCTGGGCTTGCTGAGAAGCCCAGAACTTTGCCTTATGCAAAGGAGCACCACATACTATACAATGTAGTCTTTCCTATTTAGGTCTCCAAATACGAAACAAAGTGTCAATTGTCCTCCAGGTCTATTATTTACAATGCTGGAGCTGGGGGTCCTGGCTTGGATCTACAATGCCCCCCCCCCCAGAGGCTCTCTCCATGTTAAAGTCTTGGCTGCCAACTGATGGGTTTTGGGGAGTCACTGAATCCTGGGGGCTCTGATTTCATCAGTAAATTAACCCATAGATTGATTCGTAATTTCATGGCATTGTTAAGGAGTGAAGGAACATTAAGAGGTAGAGCTTGATTTGGGGAGGAGGTTCCTGGGGCCATGACTTTGTAGGATATGGTCCTCCATAAGGTGAGCAGCTGCCGTGTGCCCTGCTGAGCTGGCTAGTTTTACTTTAACTTGACTCAAGCTGAGGCCATTTGAAAGGAGGGGACCTCAATTAAGAAAATGCCTCCATAAGCTCCTGCTGCAGGCAAGCTTGTAAGGCATTTTCTTGATTAGTGATTGATTGGGGAGAGTCCAGCCCAGAGTGAGTGGTGTCATCCTTGGCTGAGGGTCATGAGTTCTAGAAGAAAGCAAGCTTGAGCAAGCCATGGGGAGCAAGCTAGTAAGGAGCTCCCCTCCGTGGCCTCTGCATCAGCTCCTGCGGCCAGGTTCCTGCCTTGAACCCTTGCCTTAGCTTCTCTCAGTGATGGGCTATAACCTGTTAGTTGAAATAAACCCTTCCCTCCTAAGTTGCTTTTGGTCACGGTGTTTATGACAGCTGCAGAGGAGCAAACGTCTAGTGTTCTTACACCAGTGAAAATGCTTGTGGGGAGGACTGACCAGGTGAATTAAGTTCATCATGGGAATACCTGCCCTCAGGCCATTTGCAGCCACCAACATCCTAGGCCAAGGTTAATACAGCCAACTAATACAGCCGACTAAAACAGCAACTTGTTTCTTGGGTTCCAGAATGGCCATCTGTCAGAATCTTCTGGCTGACTGTCAAAAAGTGGGCTCAGTTTTAGTTATATGGAATTCAGCCGTGGGGAGAAGGAAAGCAGCAGAGGGAACCAGTATGAAATGTTAACATGTAATCCCACAGCTCTGAGTTCAGAAAACACGCAAGAAATCAAGGTTGTTTGGGTTCCCAAAGGGCATGTCACCTGTGTCCCTGCCAGGGAAGAAAGACAATTCACAGGAAACTGAGTGTAGATAGGAAGAAAGCAAATATCGCCTGTAGACTTAAAAGGAGACTATCATGTTAGATACCCTGTTTTCTACGGCAAAGGATTCGACCAGCCTCGAGCTGAAAATTGGAAGCATGTGTGAATGGGGGCTGGAGGTTGACTGTGCTTTCTCTATAGATTTTTTTTTGTCATTAACCTAGAAAAGGCCTCATAATGAGTATAATACATAGCATTAGGTGTTAAGACTATAAATATGGACATGATATAATGTATATAGAAGAATGGTTGGAGTGTATAAGTGAATCTTAAGCCAGCTGGTAAAAGAGACTTGAGCATCAAGGGAGATTCTAGAATCATTCTCCAGGGCGATCTTTATTTATTTTACTTTATGTAAACAAATGCTTTGCCTGCCCATATGTCTGTGCCTCGTGTGCAATCCTGGTACCTGAGGAGATCAGAAGAGGGGGGGAGGATTCCTTGGAACTGGAGTTGCAGGTGGTTATGAGCATCCCTGTGGGTGCTGGGTACCAGTCCTGGGTCCTCTGCAAGAACAAGTGCTCTAAACCCCTGAGTTGTTTCTCCAGTCCTTTTCCCACAGCCTTTTAAGGGAAGCCCTAGATGTAGATAAATGTGTGCCATTTTGGCTTAAGCCACTCTCTTGACTTCACAGAGTCCTTATGAAATGATGAGCATTTTCCAACCTTAACACTGTAGAGAATATGAAATCTATTCCCAAACCTCTTGGGACTACTTTCCGGGCCCACCGAGTCTACTTCCTCCTTTTGCCTGATGTCCAAGGTTATCCACAGCTAAACCAATGTTTAGCCTAGGCTAAAAAGCCTATCTCAAACAGAAATCAGGTCCCAACATGGTTCAGGCTTTTGAGTTGCAAAGCTAGATTTGCATCTGGAGAATGGATAATCTATGGTGACTCATCTGAAAGGCTTTCTCCTGGGCCCTGATCAACAGCTGAGTCACTGATTTGCTTAGACTGACAAACTGAACCATGTCTCCCTTCCAAACCTTTTCTTTTCATGTGACCCACCACTTCCAGGCCATTGCTCACCCCAGAAACAAATGCCCAGAAGGCACCACACTGGTCTCCTTTTGGTTCAGTTCTTTTCCCCACACTACACTGCTAAAAATAGTGGAAAACAAAATTTGTAAATTCAGGGGCCTATCTCAAGGCTTCGGATGTACTGCGCAGCGAGCTTCTCTGCATCTGCTTTAACTTGGCTTTCCTAGCTAGCCAGACACTAAGGTGGTTTGCTGAACTTCCATTCTGCCTTTGATATTTTTCCTTCTATGCCAACAAAAGAGTAAGAAAACGTGAGTTCGATGCTTAAAAAAACGCACCCCTGTGTCTCAGCTCTGCCCCATCCCCCCAAAGCAGCCTGCTTCACTTTGATCCTTATCCACAAAGAGAAGTGGTCGGGCCTCCCTTCTTCATGCCTCCTCTTCCTCACTTCCAAAGCCTTACCAAGTTCAAATGTCAAGTTCAAAGCCCAAACTCAAGGGAGAAGCTGTGACCCAGTACTTCTTTCAAAGTCCTCTGCACCTTAGGTCTTCTTCTATCAAGATGGTGCAGTGCATCTCAGGACTGCAGGGACACCCCACAGCGAGCAGGATGCCCTGAGGTCAGATCCTCAGCATCCACGTAAAGGCCAGAGACAGCAGGAGGACCCCTGGAAATCACTGAGAAGTTCCAGGTTAAGCAGGATGCTGTGTCTCAAAAAACTAAGGTAGAGGGACCAGAGAGATGGTTCAGCAGTTAAGAGCACTGGCTGCTCTTTTAGAGGTTCGAGTCTGAGCACCCACGTGGTAGCTCTCAACCACCTGCGATTCCAGTTCAAGAAGATCTGGTGCCCTCTTTTTGCTTCCTCAGACACCACACATGTGCATGGCACACATGTATACATGCAGATAAAACACCTGTCCAATAATAATATGATAAAATTAAAGGGTAGGAGGGACTGGGGAAGAACTCCCAACATCAACCTCTGGCCTCCATGCAATGTGTATACACACAAGGGCAGACACACAGACACATACAAAAGTGGGCAGGACTGTGTGTGGTTCGTAGGCAGAATGAGTGTTTGTGAACCAAAGCCTATCCAAGGCCTCAGTGGGGGCACTGATATAAATTGTAGAGAACCAGTTAGCTATTGCTCCTCCCTAATGTTGGGGTGCTGCTCACAGCCTCACACAAGCTAGGCAAGCGTGCTTCTACTGAGACACATTCTCGGCCCTTTAACACTTTTATTTTGAGGCACAGTCTCACTACGTAGTCCAGGCTAGCCTGGTACTCTGAATCATCCTGCCTCAGCCTTCTGAGCACCCAGCATGGTTTTCCATGTCTGCCTCCCAGATCTGTGAGAGAACAGAATGTTTGGATTTTGTTGTTGTTGTTGTTGTTGCTGTTGCTTGTTTTTCCAAACAGGATTTCTCTGTATAGCCCTGGCTATCCTGGAACTCACTTTGTAGATCAGGCTGGCCTCAAACTCAGAGATCCTCCTGCCTCTGCCACCCAACCACCACTGTCCAGCTGTAAATGTTTGTTTTAAGCTAATTAATTTGCAGTAATTTATTATGACAGTCCCGAGACACTAACTTAACTCTCACCTAAACCTCCTGGCTTTGTCTTATAGTTGAGCCCCACCTTGACCTGCAGACCTCTGTACAGCAAATGCTTACACACAGAATGAACCCCTGGGACCTGAGGAGGGATCTGAGGTGAAAGGATCAACACCAATTGCACCCTACAGACACACACTCAGTACCACGTTCCCTGGGTATTCTCCATCACTCCCCCTGACCTGACCCAGCCTGGTCTTTCCAGACCTAAGCTCAGTAAGCTTCAGCCTCAGGGACATCCCTGTTCTTATTTCTCTGATCCACGTGGTACTCATCTTTGGGTTTTAGGTACCACACTGCCTTCTACAGGAAATATCCTTGACTCCATCCCGCACCGCTGTGTTGGGTTCCCTTTCTCATGGCTGCTACGGCATTCCTGACAAAAGCAACTTAAGCCAGGGAGGGTTCATTTGGCCTTATGGTTGGAGGGTACCGTCGTGGAGGCAGGAGTGTGAGGCCACTGGGTCACATTCTCCACAGTCAGGAAATGGAGAGAGATGAACACTGGTGCTCAGCTGTGTCCCGTTCATAAGGACAAACGGCTAACGGAGGCGCTTATTAGCATACCAAAGTGTCTGCTGTTCTCCCAGGCTCACTCAGTGCCTGTAGCTCCTCTCAAGCCCGTCTCACCCCTCTCCACTCCCACCCCTACCCTAAACTCCAGCTGCTGGGCTTCCCTTCCCCCAGCTTCCCATTCTATAAAACCCTGCCCTTTTGATCACACACTCTTGGCCCATTCTCTTCTCTCTCTCTCTCTTATCTTCCCTTCCCTCGCCTCTCCTCTCATGGCCCGGTTCAATCTGCTGGCCTTGTTTGGTCTACTCCTTTCTCTCCCTGCTCTGGACTCTTCCAGATGCCTCTGTCTGTACTCTCCCTCATGTCTACAACAAAAATCTCTCTAACCGCACCCTGGAGAGTTCATGTCATCATTTCACGAGAGCTGGCCTTCTCTTTTTTATGCAGTCTGGCCCCCTAGCCCATAATATGGTACTACCCATATTTATCTCCCCACTTCAACTAACCCCATCTAAAATTACCTCCCAGACATACCCAGAGCTCCATCTCCCGGGTGATTCTAGATCCTATCAAGTTAATAATGTTAACCAGCAACATGAGCAAAGGTGCTTTGGGTTAGAAGTACTGAAAGAACCAACTCAAACAATTGGGGGATTTCTTGACTCGTGGCCAAAAAAAAAAAAAAAAAAAGAAAGAAAGAATCAGAAAATTTAGGTAAGGGATCGTCTGATGGTTCAGGAACTAGTTTCTGTGTCTTCGCTCACACTGCTGCCAGCAGCACCTTGGCAGCTCTTTTGCCTTGTTAACAAACTCCCTGGCCTGTTTCAGCAGCCTCTCTCCCCACCCACAGCTCACAGACCTTGAGAAGGTACAGTCATTTTGAAACAAGCAGCTGCCTTCGGAAGGGACAGAGCGCTCTGAACATCCAAGCCAGCCAAGAGGGAGAACCACCTTCTCTAGAACCAAGTGGTCCCTGAATAAACAGGATGTGGAGATGTGCCAACTGAATGCCCATCTTGACCACTCCCTCTTCGTGAGCCAGCTCCTCCACTAAGACCCTGATCGTCCTTGTCAGGTATTTTGTTTTAGCATCTGTACCTTGCTCACAAGACTGTCAGTCCTTCGGGAGCAAAGCCTTTGTCATCACATCTAGGCTTCAAATAGACCTTCCTTGTGGCTGCTGTTCAATCAAGTTTTGTTAGAGTAAATCACAGTGTGTGTGTGTGTGTGTGTGTGTGTGTGTGTGTGTGTGTGTGTATGTGTGTATTCAGGTACATGATGTGGCAAGACAAGGCCAAGTGCACATATGTGTTCATACAAGTAGAGGCCAGAGGTCAACCACAAATGTCGTTCCTGAGGCTCTGTCTGACGTGGGTTTTCAGACACAGTTTCTCACTGCCAGGAACTTGCTGACTGCATCGCAGTGAACCTAGGGATCCCCTGTCTCTGTCTCTGGCATTATGTCCCCAGGGTTTGTTTTTTATATGGGCTCTGGTATTGAACTCAGGTCTTCGTGATTGCAAAGCAAACACTTCACCAAATGATCTGTCTCTCCAGCCCTGAGTGACATTTTAAAAAGGAAATAAAAAAGAGTTGTTTACATACTTCCAAATTCCCAAAGGATCCTGTTACCCCACCCCCACACGTGATTAATCCCTTCTCCAGTAAAGGAGGCTAATCACAGGCAACAAAAAGGCTCCCACGTGCTGGAACCTGATACATTCAGAACATTCTAGTCATTTTAAAGCTAAGTCCAATGTCCCCTGCATTTTTTGTGTATGAATGTGTACAGAATTATAAATAGAAATGGAAAAACAGTGAGACTATGTGAACTCAGTTGGCGGGGGCCCTGGATCCAGACCCCCAAATATAGCCAGCTGACGGTTCACCACAGGCAGCTTTTTTTGTTTTGAATTCAACTCAGCTCATCATTTTATACATTCTGAGCAACCGTCCTGAATATTTGTTCAATAGTACATTTTTTCCCACTTTTATTTTTTCCCTCAATTGTGTGGCTTTTTCTTTAAAAAGAGATGAAGATCTCAGGCAGATAAATATATACTCTGGCAGTTGGCTGTAATACAATTCTCTATAGGCAGTTCTGTCTCATGTTTGTGGGGTTGGTTTAAATTTGGAAGCTTCCGGAAGGCCTTAGTCCCATGCTCCTTTTCCCATAACTTAAGTCGATGGCAGCAGTCCTGAGAAGAGAGCGAGACAGACAGAAAGGGAAGCTCGGCCCGGAGGTTCTCAAGAGAGGAGGCTTTGGGGAATCTTTATGACCCATCTAGTGACCACCACAAATAGGCAGGCAATTCTAGAACTTTCCCAGCATCCCCACACTCTTGTTCCACCTGTTTCTTTCCTCTGCTTCCCCCACTCCAAATCCCCCACAGCTTCCCAGGGCTAGCCCCACTGCTGAATATGATGTGTCTGATTATAGTTGATTCAGGCATTCTCCGGTGTGCAGTGGCCCACACTGAAAATGTCAAGCCTATCTTGAGACTTTCCCGTGGTGTTGTGTCATTAATGAGGGGTTAGACTTCTAAGCGGGACCAAACACGTTTGTCTTGGTCTCCCTGTCGCTGTGATAGAAAACTGACAAACCAACTTAAGGGAGGACACAGGGCAGTCTGGGAAGCAGGCTTTTGAAGCACCTGGTTCACATCACATCCACAACAGGAAGCCGAGTGATGGAAGGGCTGCTACTGCGCAGTTCTCTTTCTCTATTTACGCAGGCCAGGATCTGGCAGAGTTTGGTGCCACCCACAGTGGGCAGATCTTCCAACCTCAATTAGCATAACCAAGCTAATACTTAACAGGGCTTCCCAGAGACCTGTCATCCAAGCGATTCTAGATCCTGTCAAATTGACAATTAATACTGGCCAATCACAGTATCCATGTTGCCCAAATGGGCTAGTGATGCCCCTATGGGAGACTTTAAAAAGGAATGGACCTGACTGAATTCATGACTTTTTTTCTCAGGGCCTCTTTCTTCCCATCGCTGATGCTTGGTGGATTCCAGGGATGAGCCACCACAAAATCAAAGGCCACACATTCCTGAGTATCTGCCATAGTCCCAGGTTGCCAATGTCTAGGTCTCCTCATAAGCAGGAAAGGGGTGCTGGAGAGATGGCTCAGTGGTTAAGAGCATCTTAACCAGAGGACCAGAGTTCAGTTCCCACCACCCACATAGCAGCTCACAACTGTCTCTAACTCCCATTCCAGGGGATCTGACGCGCTCATACAGACATGCATGCAGACAAAACACCAGTGCACATAAAATGAAACTAAATAAAAATTTAAAATATGTTTAGAAAGTAGAAAAGGAAAGAGAAACTCCTATGACTTTTGAGTGTATCAGACTTTCTCTGTACCACCAATTCCCTAATAATGAATGACTTCTTAAGTATGAAAACTTGTCCCACCACCAATACCATTACCATCATCTCCAGGAGAGCCATGAAGGGAGTCTTTACAAAAGTGTGGCTAGGGTTAAGGGCACCCATGCAGGGATAGTGACGGGTCAACCAGAAGAAACAAGAAAAAGCCCTTGCCACCCACGTGCCTGCAAGAGCCAAAAGGGAGGACAGGGTCTATCAGAGCTGTTAAGAGCTCTACCTATAGGATGGAGCCACTAGGAGAGAGCTAGGAGAAGGGCAAGAAAGGGTTTCCTTCCTCTCACCCCTCCCACTTCCTGCTGGTGCCTCCCATTGGCCAAAAGCAACTGGAAGCCAGTTGCATTGAGGCAGTGAGGTCAGCTTCCCACAGCCAGAAGCCTGTGCGTAAGTAAGCATGTGGAGCAGACCAGAGGAAATGGAAGGTATCCAACAATGATCTAGCATGCGCTTATTTCATGGCAGAGACCACACCAGGGAGTTTACACGGTGGTTTCCTGTCACCTTTGCCCCATCCTGTGCCGTGCGCTACACAATCTCAGCTGCCCAACTCTGGCAAAACAAAGCCTTATTTTTCTAGAATTTTATTTCATTTCTATATTGAACTTCCACATTGGTGAGTGGTAGAAACCTTATCTCCATCCACATATTAAATGTGGTTTTGGTTTGGTTTGGTTGTTTACGTTGTTTTGGGTGGGACCAGGGGATTAAACTCAGTGCCTCCATCCAATGTGGTTTTGCCAGTGACAACGTGAATGCTAAGTTTTCCCAGGGACTTCAAGTGGGTTCACCGGGCTTCCATGGGGTAGAGTCAACACTTGCTTTCATATATGCTTCAACACCAGCATCTCTCAAAGTGTCTTTGTTGTCATCTAGATTCTTGTCACTGGGTCAAAGTCATAATGGCCTGCCTTACTTCATGACCCCTCTAGACTCCCTTCTCTTCTGGTCCTCTAAGAATTCATTTGTCTGCTGCCCATAGTGTCATGAAGGTGGGAATGGTGCATGGGCCGGTGGCGGTGGGTATGGTAAAGGACACACAGGAGTAGGGTAATGACTCAGGCTTTCAAAAAAGAGCAAAGGGGGTACAGAAGAAGAAAGGTGCCAAGTGATGTGACTGGCCTTGAAGAAACTCATAAATAGGTTGGTGCCCTATGGGGTAAAAGCAGAGTAGAAAAAAAAAAAAAACAAGAAAGCCTTTGATCTAGTCTCCATCCTGAGCCTCAGCCAAGGGAGTATAAAATAAAAGCAGCACCCATCCCAGGGATGGGGTAAGAATGTTCCATGTGTGCCCTTAAGTAACTCAAGGGTGATTTATTGTGTCTCCATTTAACTGTCTGATCTGGGCCCTGCAGAAGCTAGAAGGAACCTGCTAAACATGACCCCCACAGTGGCTTTGCAAGATCCTATATGACAGCTCAAGCATGTGGCCTTTGATCTAATGAGTGCATTCTTTTTCACACCAATCAGAAAGGATCAGAAACATTTTGTGTTCCTATGGAATACACATTCATAGTTCCATCCTTGGTCTCTCTGGCTCTCTTAATCTCTGTCATAATACAGAGAGGGGAATCTGGATCAGAGGGGCCACAGAGCATCTTGTTGACCTGTTTCATTTGTTTATGTTTTGTGTTGTGTTGTGTTGTTTTGTTTTGTTTTGTTTTTGAGACAGGGTCTCTCACTGTGCAGCCCAGACTAGCCTGGAAGTCCGTAAGTAGACCTCAAACACAGACAGTCCTCCTGCTCACCCTCCCAAGTACTGGGATTACAGGTATGTGCCCCAACATATCACTGATCCATTGCACTGATGGATTTTTCAAATTTGCCAGGATGAGGAAAGGGTCTGTAGCCTGGAGGACTGAATAATGCATATATGCTTGTGAAGATTTAGAAACCAGTATATCAATAAAGTGCTGATGGGAGCAGTGGCCAGGAGCATGCTGGGGAGCTTCTCCAAAGAAAGACATAGTTGTTACTTGTTATAGCTCCCGCCACCAAGGAATCATGATGTCCACAGGCCTTCTGGATCCTACAGCTAGGAATATGATTCAAGGTGACACCGAAGGCTTCTAGCTTTGGATAGCCCGGGGTAGGACAGGATCTGTAGCAGATTCGGGCTTCAGAGCAACCCTCCTACTTGCACTGTGTAAATGAGCCAACACTGTAGTAATGGAGGTGTTAGTGGGACAGAGAATGCATACCTTTTGCCAGATAGCTCCTGCTGTGTTACTGGGCCCTGGTAGGAAGCAAAGAGTTATCCATGGAATGCCCCATGATCTGGTTATTTAGCCAAGTGATGAAAAGGAATAAGGGTCATCCCTGAGCTGAGAGATGCATCGGGAAAGTTGTTTGAACTGGTATCCACAAACCTGTATGTGATGGTTAATGCCATCAGCATGAATGGATCTTGTAGACAGAAGTTTCTGTCCCTCTCAGTCGCACAGTCATTCAGTCCCAAATAAGCACAGAAACTTATATTAATTATAAACTCTTTGGCCTATTGCTCAAGCTTATTACTAACTAGCTCTTACAACTTAAATTAATGTGACTTAGTACCTTTCTCAGTAAGGCAATCTCATTTTGCTTCCTCTGCATCTGGCTTGTGACTGTGTCTCTGCCCTTCCTCTTCCCAGAATTCTCCTAGTCTGGTTGCCCCACCTATACATCCTGCCTGGCTATTGGTCAATCAGCGTTTTATTAAACCAATGCAAGTGACAAATCTTGATAGTGTACAAAAGCATTATCCCATAGCAGGGTCTAGAATCAGCGAGGATACAAACATCTGAGCATGTGCAGGGAAGAGTTTGGGGATTTAATTAGCCATGGTAAGAAGACCTATTGTAAGATTGGAGCATTTCATGGGCTAGGGCCCCAGACTGCATAAAAGGAAGAAAGTGGGCTGGCACAGTGTTCATCTCTCTCTGCTTCCTGACTGTGGATGACGCAGAGTGACCAACTGCCTTTCCCACCATGATGGACTACATCCTCCAACTGTGAATCAAAATAAACACTTCCTTCCTTAAGTTGCTTTTCTCGGGCATTTTATTACCACCACAATGAAAGTAACTAATATGACATGACATGCCCACAGTTATGCCAGCATGCCTCCCTCATTGCATCATCTCTATGGCCATTGGCGGGGAGAAGAGTGGGGAGTCACAACAGACTGACTGAAGGATAAGAAAGATTCTGAATTTGATTTGCAAATAGGTTGGCTTTGCCTGTGGCTGCAAGCTGAAGCTGCAGGATAGTTGCCTTACAATAACACCCCTGGATGGGCCATTAATGACTCTAGGCTGTGTCCTAGGCATGTGCGCTCTCTCTCTCTCTCTCTCTCTCTCTCTCTCTCTCTCTCTCTCTCTCTCTCTCTCTCTCTCTTTCTCTCTCTCTCTCTGTGGTATGTGTGGTGTGTGTGTCTGTGTGTGTGTCTGTGTGTGTGATATAAAAGGATGGAGACAGCGGGCAGCAGGTATGGGAAAGGGACATATTCATAGCTGGAGCATATGTAAATGGACACAGAGAACCTAGGTGTTTGTATCCTGTGTTACTAATGAGGAAACATTAATCATGAAAGGCTATTAAATATCCAAGTAGGTAAAATAGCTCCCCCATTGCAGAATGAGCCTGGAAACTGGCATTAGAAACACACAAACAGATGGCGGCAGAGGCAGAAACTTGGGTGGATTACCCACATCGCCCCCACTCACCAAGCTCTCGCCACCTTTGTGGACTGAGAGCTTGCTACTCTGCCACAAGGAACACAGCCCAGAGACGAAGGCTGAGTGAGGTCCCTGTGGTTCCCTGCAACAACTTCAGAGTGGTCTAGCAGTGACTGACCTGGAGAGACTCTTCTGCTGAGGCAGGGCTCCAAACAGGCAGTCTGCACTCTGCAGCTGCCTGCTGGGCTGACCATGCGTTCGTTCACAGGACCTGCACGGCAGTAGGGACCTGTTGCAATCATTTCTGCCCTCTGCCTTCCGCCCTTGCCAGGTGTCATACCAGCTTGGCTGTCTGGAGACGTTTACTGACCTCTTGGCCCTTCACAAATTTTACTCGCCAGGGAACCAACCCCCTTGCAGCCTTCCCTCCGCTCTAGCACCTGGTTCTCAAAGGCCAAAGCACCATGGTCACGTGATATGGGATTCCTTAGCAGTGACATCAAGAGTGCCAGCTGTTAACAGGGTTCCGTGGGGGCCGTTGCTCACTCTCGTCCCGGAGACTAGCTCACATTCTGGTGTGCAAACCCTGCGACCTGACAGCGGGGCCAGCGAGCGAACGAACTGTACTCAGATCTCAGACCCAGAGTCTATGAGGCCCCCCTTGTGGGTGCAAACGTGGTGTCCGCTGCAAGAGAAGGAGGCAGCAGAGAGCCACGGGGAGAAGCCAGCTTTCTCATTTGACAACTTCCTCGCAGGAAATTCTGAGGATTCCGAGAATTCTAAATTTGAATCTGGCCTTTCAGGGTGTCAAGGTAGGTGGATGGAACATTATGTAACAGTGTCTTCGCTTGACTGATGACTTTCAAAGTGTTTATTTTAGACATTTAAACTCAGGCTGCAGAGATAGCTCAGTGGTTAAGAGTATGTACTGCTTTTCTAGAGGATCTGAGTTCAAGTCCCAGCACCCACATCAGGCAGCTTGGAACTGCCTGTAACTCAGCCTGGAGGGGATCTGACACTGTTGAGCTACACAAGCACCTGTACACACTTACACACTTATATACAGATTTAAAAATAATAAAAATATATTTTAAAAACATTTAAATTCCTGAAAATGTTAGGAGTGAGCCTCGGGATTCATTTCCTTCGGGTCTGTAGGATGTAGTGATGGTTTCAAAATTGCTTCAGCTATCACTAGCCGTCCTACAGAAAGAAGGGCTTCTACGAACCTTCCTGAGCTCTTTCACGCCCACTCACCAGGCATACAGACAGTGCAGGACTTAGATGTCACCCTGCGATGACTAAAGTGGCATCTAAAGTAAGCGACAAGTCAGATGGTCATGGAAGAGTCTCCCAATGATGAAGACAAATTCAAACTGTAAGCAGAAAATTCGTTCCTCATACACGTAATCAAGACTTTGAGGCGGGTGGTGCTCTGTGAGTTCGAGGCCAGCCTGGTCTACATACAGAGTAAGTTCCAGAATAACCAGGACTGTTTCACAGAAAAACTCTGTTGCAAAAGCCAAAAAACAAAACAAAACAAAACAACAACCAAAACAAAAAAAAACAACAAAAAACAAAAACAACTCAGAGATACTGGGGGAGGGGAATAAGAGTAGTTCAATGGCAGAATACCTGGCATCTTCAAGTCTCTTGTTCCCATCTCCAGCCCCACCAAACAGAAAACAAACAAAAGCCCACAACTTGCCAAACCTGCCAGGGCTATATAGCAAGATCCTACCTCAAAAACAAAAAGAAAGGCAGCCCTCAGGAGGCAGAGGCAGGCAAATCTCTGTGAGCTTAAGGTCAGCATGATCTTCAAAGCTAGTTCTAGGACAGTCAAGACTACACAAAGAAACCCTGTCTCAGGAAAAATAAAAAATAAAAAACAAAACCAAAAAGAAACAACCAAAACCCCCTAGGTTTGGGATGTGGCTCAGTTGGTAGAGTGCTTCCTCAGCATCCAGGAAAGCCTGGGTTCAATTCCTAGAACCCTATAAACATAGCAGGGTGGCACGTGCCTATAATCCTACCGTGTGCGCAGTGGAAAGTAAACGATCAGAAGTTCAAGTTCAAAGGTTTTGAGGCCAGTGTGGTATACCTGAGACCCTGTCTCCAAATATGTAAATAAATAAACAAGCCAAACCCTCATAATTACTGATAATAAAAAATAAATTTCGACCAACCATACTGATAAAGAGACTGAATTTACTTAATTATCTAAATTAATTTTACTGTATCATTGCCATATGAAGAGTCTATTGGCTATAAGCATCAGATCAGAAATGTAGGCAGAAGTAAGGGTGCTGGAGGGATGGCTCAGAGATTAAAATTACTTGCTGCTTTTTCAGAGGACTCAGGATCAATTCCCTGCACCCACACAGGGCGGTTCACAACTGCCTGTAAGGTCAGTTCCAGGGGATCCAACGTCTTCTTCTGGCCTCTGTAGGCTCTGAAACACAATGAGCATACACACATAAATAATAATTAATAATAATCATAATAATAGCCTGATATTGGCACATACCTGTAATCCCTGCACTCAGGAGGCAGTTAACAGGTGGATTTCTGTGAGTCTGAGGCCAGTCTACATAGAAAATTCCAGACCAGCCAGGGAAATATATATATAAGTGTGTGTGTGTGTGTGTGTGTGTGTGTGTGTGTGTATCTTGTCTCAGTAATAACAATAATAATTATCATCATCACCTGAAAGCTATTTTTAAAAATAATCATGCAAGAGAGTTATAAACACGGTTTATTTTAGATTTTGTGATATTCGAAGTGTTTTCTAGGCTTTCTGTTTTTATTATTTTCGTATTTACTATTGTGTCAGATTAGAGTGTACACGGGGGGGGGTCAAAGAAACACCTTCTGGAGTCAGTTCCCGCCTCCCACCTTGTTTCTGAGGGAGGATCGAGTCATCTTTCCGTTGCTCTGGGTCCTCCGGGCTAGCTGACCTGAGAGTTGCTAAGAGGTCCTCCTGACTCCTCGTCCAGTCTCACAGTAGGAGTGCAGAGATTATAGATAGGAGCCACCACATCTGACTTTCTGTGGGTTCCAGGGATCGAACTCAAGTCCTCAGACTTGCCTGGTGAGCCATCTCGCTGACACCAGACTTTCTCGTTATGCTGTATTTGTTGTTGGACAGCCCAAGCAAATATTCCGGTCAGGATTGGGATGGAACCTAGTGGTAGTACTGACTTGCCTAGCATGTGCAAGCCCAGCATCCTTCCCCAAACTAATCTTTTTTTTCTTTTTTTAAATGTGCGTTGGTGTTTGAGCTTCATGTCTCTATGAGGGTGTGGGAACCGCTGGAACTTGTGTTACAGACACTTGTGAGCTGCCGTGTGGATACTGGAATTGAACCTGGGTCCTCTGGAAGAGCAATCAGTGTGATTCACAGCTGAGCCATCTCTCCAGCCCGCTTTGCTTCTCTCTCTCTCCCTCCCTCTCTCTCTCTCTCTCTCTCTCTCTCTCTCTCTCTCTCTCTCTCTCTCTCTCTCTCTCTCTCTCTGAGACAGGGTTTCTCTGTAGCTTTGGAGCCTGTCCTGGAACTAGCTCTTGTAGACCAGGCCGGCCTGAACTCACAGAGATCCACCTGCCTCTGCCTCTGCCTCTGCCGCCTCTGCCTCCCAAGTGCTGGGATTAAAGGCGTGCACCACCACCGCCGGGCAACTCATCTTTCTCTTCAAGGGCTAAACTTCAGGCCCTACTAAACCTGGATCCACTCCTGAAAACCTGTTATGATTTTGGGAGGCAAAGTGGATCGCCCTGGTTTTACAGACAAATCAAGGACCAGGGTGAAGTTACTCACCCACTCTGAGTCTGGGTTGTTTTCTGCTACATTCTGCTATCTCCAGGCTTCAACTTGCCAGTCTGTGTGTGGACCCTCCATTCACTCCAACTCCCCAAGTTCCCACAGGGAAAGCCAGAAGGGCTCTGGCGAGAAACAGGCCTCAGGAGTGAGCCTCTGTCAAGAGCATCCAGCTCTGCTACAGCCCACACAGGGAGGTGGGGATGGAGAAACACAAACCCGAGCCAAGGGACACAAACAGCCAGCTTCTTCAAGAGTGTGAGACAGGTGCACTCAGGACCCTGGACCTCATACAAACACTAGTGTGGCTTCCACACTGCTTGGTCACATGATCAAGAGGGGCAAGGACAGACTGTGGAATGATTTCAAGTCTGTACTTGCAGGCTCCTGAAACAGCCCCGCAAAGAAATGGCTTAGCTGTGTATAGCCAAGACCACACCTAGTTTCAGGATTGTTGCCAAATGGCCTGAATGACCTCTCATCTTTGGCCTTGGGCCTATGGACACTCCTTTAATTAATCAGGGCTCTTGAGAATCAATCACAGAAGCCTTGCCTATCCTGCGTAACCCAACAGAGTCAATCCCTAATCCAGCAAACAAAATATATTTTTAAGATAATAAAGTAAGCACTCGGGAGGCAGAGGCAGGTGGATCTCTGTGAGTTCGAGACCAGCCTGGTCTACAAGTGCTAGTTCCAGGACAGGCTCCAAAGCCACAGAGAAACCCTGTCTCGAAAAACCAAAAAAAAAAAAAAAAAAAAAAAAAAAAAAGATAATAAAGTAAAATCATTAAAGCATTGCCTCTGAGAACAAAGAGTACCTAAATGTCACTGGAGGGTGTGAGTCGTAAAGGTTGACTCTGGTAAAGTATTGACAAGATGAAAATGTGGACAAGGGACTGGAGAGGTGGCTCAGAGGCTAAGTACACATAACTGCTTTTGTAGAAGACCCGAGTTTACTTCCCAGCATCCACATCAGGTGGCCCACAATTCCCTGTAACTCCAACTCCAGGGACCTGATGCCCTCTTCTGGCCTCCAAAGGTAGCAGCGTACACTTGCACATACCCACATACATACACACACATATTTAAACTATAACCAGGGACTGGAGAGATGGGTCAGCAGTTAAGTGTACTTTTTGCTCTTCCAGACGGCCAAGGTTTGATTCCCAGACCCCATTTGGGGGGTTCACAATCAATCATCTGTAACTCCAGTTCCTGGAGATTTGAAGTCTTCTCCTGGCCTCCATGGCCATGCCCAAGGTGTACAGGCATACATGCATGCAAAACACCCATACACATAAAATAACATGAAATAATTAAATACATAGACATGTTAGATAAAAAGAAATCTTTAAAAATTGTATCAGTGGGGATATTATAGTAGCTTTTTTTCCCAAAATGTACGGTATACAACTTGAGAGTCACCATCTTGACTAAGGTTGTATCTTGTTTCATTGATATGGTTAAGATCTCCCTCTTTCATGAAGTGATGGGGACCATGACAATACTGGCCCACAGTTGTTTGGTGTCGCCATGTGCTGGGTGGACACTGTGCAGTGTATCTCATTTAACCACTATAAGAACCTTAAGAGATAGACACTGTTGTTAACCCAGCTTCACTTCTGAAAGAGCCGGCTTAGGGGTAGCCCCGTGTGCTCATGTCCCCATAGCCACATGTCCTGAGTCAGGATTTGAACCCAGCCAGTCTGATTTTATCAGGCATACCCACTTCCATCCTGTCATCCTGCTGCAGTAGACTAAAAGTGATCTTAGAAGTTTTGTCTGTTATCTCTCAGGATAAAGGTCTGGACTGGGGCCGGGGGTTGGGGGGGCTGGAGTGCTTGCCTTGTATGCATGAGGCTCCAGATTCTGTCCCCCAGCACTGCAAATACTAGGCACAGTGTCACACCAGCATTTAGGAAATAAGGGCAGGAGGATCAGAAGTTCAAGGTCATTCTTCGCTTCATGATGAGTTCAAGGCCAGCTTGGGCTACATGAGACCCTATCTAAAAGAATAATAATAAATAAGATAGTGTGAACCTAATGTTTTCTTCACCAGCTTCAGTAGCCGGACATCTGAAGGCCTGAGAGCCACTTAGGTAGCCGGTTTGAAGCATAGGATGCTTAAGGGGGCGAGGGGGAGGGGTAACACATTGTCGTCCTGGTCAGATGGACACAGCGCCAGATAAAAAGAAGTCCCGCCGACTGCACCTTCGGCGTTTGTGACACACAGGCATCTGGGGATTTCCCTTGGTGTAGACAATAGCTGACTTGAGGATGAATTCTGAAAATAATTCCAACCTGCATTCCCGGGGACATCCTGCCTTTGACAATGCACTTCTGTGCAGCCCCAAGAACAAGGCTGCATTCCTCCGCTCGGTGGGAATTTCCAGCACCGTGGGAGGGGGGGGGCTGGAGGCTCCACCTCCTCCTACTCAAGGACGGGGCTTCCAGGTTGGCCGTCTCCATGGTGAAGGTGAGAAGAAGAGAGAGGTTGGATCATTTCCATGACAACGACACAGGAGTGGTGGTTTCCTTGGCAACAGTGGGAAGGTAGAAGCAGCTGGGCTTAAAAGATCCCTTCCCCATCCCAGCTCCTTCACCACAGAGACCATGTGGCAATAAAGACGCTTGCTGCTGGGATAGAGGGCCAGGGTTCTGTTCCGTCTGGACTCTAGGATCAGAAAGACCATTTGGAGCACATCATTTCATTATTTGGTTTCTCATCTATAACATCTATTATTATCCTATAATAATAGAAGTGATTGAGTTGGATGGTGAGAAATGTCAACACAAAACTGGGTATGCAGCAGCCACGGTAAAGCTCAGTACCATGATTACCACACAGCCATTACCATTATTGCTGTGATGCAGGGGGGGGGGGGCAAATCAGATTTTATGAAACCATCCAAGAAACAAGGAGCCTGGGAGTCAGGGGCCAGGGGGGTCATGCTGAGTTTTGCTGGTCAAGATCTGGTATTGGGACTGGATGCTAAGCACTGGGACTGAAGATCCAACCTTTTTCTTCCTCGTCCTCCTCTTCTCCTCCTCCTCCTCCTCCTTTTTTTTTTTAAAAAAAATTAATTTATATGTATGAATGTTTTGCCTGCATGTATGTCTGCTCACCATATGTATGCCTAGTCTGTGCTCACAGATGACAAAAGAGAGTACAAGATTCCTTGGAACTGGAGTTATAGATAGTTGTGAGCCACCACGTGGGTATTGGGAATCTAATGTGGGTCCTCTGGAAGAGCAGCCAGTGTTCTCAGACACTGAACCATCTATCCAGGCTCTCAACATTCTTCTCGTAACATACCATGACCCTCACACTGCGGTCTTGCTTGCCTGAGTGGGATGCCTTTGTCTCCGTTCCTTAACCCTCAGAGACACCCACCCCCAAGCAGAACTTCTACACCTGCTCCTTTCCCATACAACCCATGCTTTGCACCCTAAGTCTCAAGTTCACGGTAGAGGCCATGCATACAGTAAGTAAATACAATAACAGAGGAATGGACTCTCTCCAGTGATGTCTCCTAACCCATCAACTACTGATTATCTGTTTAGACCACAATCTAGTCTGCCTGAAGATTATCAAGTACCCTGCTGTGTTCCTGAGTGACTTGGCCATTATGAGCCTCTTGTGGCCTTCTTGAAACATACAATATATGAATTGCTATGGCTTTGTTCTACCATCTATTTTGCTTAGAAAGTAAGGCATCATCCTGAGGAGACAAACAGCCTGGAGACCAAGCTGGTGCTAAGAATACAATCCTAAATTCTGCTACGTTCTAGCAGTGTGACTCTGGGTGAGTAAACCTCCCAAGCTTCACTTTTCTGATATATAATTTTTTTTCCATTTTTTGAGACAGGGTTTCTTTGTGTAGCCCTGGCTGTCCTGAATCTTGCTCTGTAGATGAGGCTGGCCTCAAACTCACAGAGATCCACCTACCTCTGTCTCCCAAATGCTGGAATTAAAAGTGTGAGCCATCACCACCCAGTCTGATATATAAATTTCTTATGACACTATTTCTCCACAGATTTGTGCAGTTAAGAGATAATATATATGGCTAATAATATATATGTATTATCATGATAATATGTTATTGATATGATGGTATAAAAACATATGTGATATATTATATGATAGCATAAGATAATATGAAATATATTATAATATTATGTATTTATACATCATCTTTAATCCCAGTGCACCTTTAGTCCCAGTAATCCAGAGGCAGAGGTAGAGGCAGAAAGACCTCTATGAGTTTGAAGCCAGTCTGTGGGCATGTCTAGGGGGATTATCTTGATTATTAATTGATGTAGAATGATCCTAGGCTATGTATTAAATAAATAAATAAAAGTAGCCTTCCTCTGTGCTTTGCTGCACGTCTCTGCCTGAGGTCTTGGCCGGACTTCCTTCAGGGCTGCACTGTGACCTGGAGCAGAAAGCTGAAAGCACCCTTTCCTTCCCAAGTGGCTTTTGATCATGGGATTTGTCATGGCAGCAGAATGAAGGTAGAGCCCACACATACCTGCTAACTAATACACAGATGCAGAATCCCAGGACAGAGTGACGAGGCCTGTGGATCAGTCGGTAGAATGCTTGAGGAACATGCACAAACCCTGTCTGATCTCCGGTAACACATGAGTCTAACATACTAACACCTGAGAAGTGAAAGAAGCAAGGTCATAAATTCAAGGTCATCCTTGGCTACACAGTGAATTCAAAACCAGCCTAGGCTACATGAGGCCGGGTAGTCAATAAGTAAATAACAGGACAGAGACCCAATAGGGTCCTAACTGATGTATTTCTTTTCGACAAAGAGGTAGAACAAGGGCAGGAAAGATGCTGAGTGCTCTTGAAGAAGCAGAATTTACATAGCCACTCCCCACAGCTGACAACACCAGTTTTCAGGAGTATCAGAAACTACCGTGTAGTTCTTTCTGAGCTTTGATGCCAGGTAAGTTTACACCCCTTGAGGTACACGTGGGGAGCAGATGAAGTTCCGAGTGTATATATATTGTCCACATGGGTATGGTCATGTCAAGGATCTCAACAGCTTGGATCCGTGAGAATGGCAAAGTCTGCCCCAGTCCGTATGTGGATATTGACAGTATACAAAACTACCAACTGCAGTTTCCTCCTCCTGGGTAACTACTACCTGACTTTCCTCCCCTACAAAGACACCCCCCCCACACACACACACACATAAACACAGAGTGCAATTAGCTAGGACTGCCTTCCCATTCAGCTATATCCAACACCTCCTCTATTCAGATTCAGAGGTATACAGAAATGTACCAAGGTTCCTCAGTTTCCAGGCTACTAATGGTGTGTCTCCATCTGAGGCTAGGGCACATCCAGTCCCAACTTTTCTGTGTTGGATGGAGGTTGCTTCTTCTTCCTGGCCACCCAGCTAGCTTAGACCCAAAATAATCACACAGAAACTGTATTAATTAAATCACTGCTGGTCCATTAGCTCTAGCTTCTTATTGGCTAACTCTTATATTAATTTAACCCATTTCTATTAATCTGTATATCGCCACGTAGCTGTGGCTTACTGGGGTAAAGATCCCACCATCTATCTCCCGCTGCTCCATGGCTTCTCTCTGACTCTGCCTCCTTTCTCCCAGCATGCCATTTAGTTTTCCCCACCTACCTAAGTTCTGCCCTATCAACAGGCCAAGGCAGTTTCTTTATTCATTAACCAATAAAAGCAACACATAGACAGAAGGACCTCCCACACCATTTCTATATGTGTGCCTTTGGTTTCTTCGTCCCCCACCACTCCAATCTGGTCAGTCCCTAAGCCATGTCAACAATACACATTCACTCAGGACTCCGTCCACGCCCTTCAAGGGCAAGCAACCCTCTGGAAGATAAAGCCACGAAGTCATACTGCCTATGTGATGAGGTCTTTAGATTAAATAAGTTCCTGTGATTCCTTAAATGCTAGAAGCTGTTTGATGGACAGTCCACATCATCAATGAGAAGGTCTCAGGGTCTTGGGACTGTCTCGGAACATCAGCCATCCATCCACACCAGCCCTAGGGATGAAGGACCAAGACGGCAGCACAGTCAGAAGCCAGAGCCATGCCAAGGGTGGAGTGATTTGGAGATGGGGGAGCCTAGGGGTACAAAGCCACCTTTCCAGGCTCAAAAGGACTATGTCCTTGGGGAAAAGGAGGAGATGGGAGTTCCTACTGTTAGTTCACAGGCAAGATGTTTATTCGGGCCAGGGAGCTGCCTTGGGGAGGAACATGGTGGAAGAAGGACTGAGCTCACAGATAAGGTGAGGCCCAACAATAGGTGACCAAGAACTGAGATGACCTTCACATTGTCTAATCAGCTAGCCACATGGTTTTACCTTCCCCATAATGAGTGCAGGTCACTCCCAAACATTATGACTTTGGACTAGCAAGCTATCTGCCATTGAGGCAAACCCTGACAGGGGCAGCAGACCTCCCAGCAGCTTGGGAAGTCTGTCCACCAAGATTTCTCCTAAGAAAGCAGAGCCGCGAGCAGTCACAGAGAGCAACAGGAAGCCAAATGCTTAGCATAGCAGTCAGTGCTGGAACTCAGCCATTCGCCCTCTTGTTAAAAATCATAGATGGGAGTTCATCAGGCTGAGGCAGCTGCGGGACCTCGTTCCTATGGAAACAAAGAAACCCTGCTCCAAGCAGAGGATAAAATGTTTCTTAAGCTCTGCCAATCAGAGAGCACCAGCCCACCTCTCTTCTCAGCTGAACCAATCAGATCTTCTCTTTGTCTCGCTTTTGCAAATACCTTATAAAAGTCTTTGCCCACACCCCTGGGCAGAGCACCTGCAACTGGGTGCTGCCCTATGTGTGGATTACTGAAGGCTCTCATAAACTCTTTAAAGGTTTAATGTGCCGATGTTTGTCTTTTAATGCTCCGAGCCCACTTGTGGCAGTAAGCCCTTTGCCCAACCACCGTGCCAACTGTCCCGTCCTCAGAGGTGATCTGACATTTGAACACAGGGCAGGTCCTGATCCGTTGTGCAATGGTGATCCAGCCTTCAGAAGAGTAGGAGTTCAGGGTCAGACGGTCTCTGAAATTGCCTAGGTGACTGAAACAGAATAAATAAATAAACCAAAACAGAAACTCAAGCAAGAATGTTAGTCTAGAAATTAAAAGGCCCACATTTGACTTTAGGCTTCCTGACAGCGTGACCTTGGTAAAGTCTCTAAGCCTCTCGGAGCCAAATCTGAAAATGATCACCGTGCTATTTACCTTACAGGGTAGACATGAGATTTAAAACTTAATCCATGTTGCCAGGTGGAGATCCACAGAGGCAGGTGGAGCTCTGTGAGTTCAAGGCCAGCCTGGTCTACAGAGTGTATTCTAGGACAGCCAAAGTTACATCATGAGACCCTGAAGTTAACACATGAAACTGGCACTGCCCTTGATAGAGAAGCAGGATGCAGGGAATGTTAACTGTTTGCCTTCCCTGATAAGCACTCAGCCGCAGTAGATTCTGTAAAGTTATTGTTCTGATCAGACAGCCATTAACTCTGTTTGTTATGGCCTAATGAAGGCCAGACACTAAGTCCCAAACCGTAGTGGCTCCATGTGTGATGGTTCTTAGTTTCTGGGTAGCTTCTGGGCTCTGGCTCAGATTTTGCCAAGGTCTGTCTAGACACAGTCTTCCCAAGTGACCCTGGCCACACACAGATGTGTGTGTGTGTGTGTGTGTGAGAGAGAGAGAGAGAGAGAGAGAGAGAGAGAGAGAGAGAGAGAGGAGAGGGAGGGAGGGAGGGAGGGAGGAGGGAGGGAGGGAGAGAGAGAGAGAGAGAGAGAGAGAGAGAGAGAGAGAGAGAGAGAGGGAGAGAGAGAGAGAGAAACAATTAAAGCTGTCTTGAGGGAAGACCAGCCCTCAGCAGCGCTCATAATTGGGAGAATTGAAGTCATCTTTGCCACCCAAGTTTGCTGAAAGTGGGAGGAAGCAGAATATTTTTATTCCTGGTAACCTAAAAACGCTGTTATAAACAGATTTGCTGGAAGATTCCAAGCCACAGTCTTGCTCTACAGCTCAGGCAGGAAACTGAAGGCCAGAGAGGGTCTACAGCTTGTCAAGGGAGCACAGACCATCTGTGAAGGAGGGAAGACCCAGCCCACCGCACTGATTTGTTTTATTTGATTTACTTAATTATTGAGGATTTTTGGTTTTGTTTTTTGCTTTTTCAAGATCTTTGTTTGTTCATTTGTTTGTTTTGGGAAAGGGGCTTTTTCTTTTCTTTTTTAAAATGTGTGTGTGTGTGTGTGTTTCTCTTAACTCACACAAAAAAGACTTCAGAACAGTGAAGGTGAACATGGTAGCTCTTGCCTGTAATCTCAACTCTCTGCAGGCAAATGCTGGACAGTCATGTCACTGTCTAGAGGAAAGCTTTCAGAAGGTGACTGTTTCCTCCCAGTATATGGGATTCAGTGATCAAACTCGGGTCATCAGGCCTGGCAGCAAGTTCCTGTGTCTGATGAGTCGCCTCCTTGGCCCTGTGGCTTTATGAGAGACAGAGTATTACAGCCTAGGCTAGCCTGGAGCTCACTGGGTAGCCCAAGCCTTCGAAGTTATGATGGTCCTCCTCAGGACTGGGGTTACAGGCAAGAGCCCAACATCCATATTCACTGTGATGTGAGCTCTTTTTATTTTTTAAAAAATATTTTTATGGTTTATTTAACTTTATTTTATGGGCATTGGTGTGAATGTGTCAGCTCTCCTGCAACTGGATCTTCAGACAGCTGTGAGCTGCCATGTGGGTGCTGGGAATTAAACCTGGGTCCTCTGGAAGAGCAGTCAGTGCACTTAACCACTGAGCCATCTCTCCAGCCCTCTGAGCTCTTTTTAAACTGGGAGAAGAACGCATCTGACCTGCTCACCAGCAGCACCAGCTCAGACGACAAGCATGTGTCCTCACTCACTGACCCAGGCTCTTACAGATTTGCGACTGATGAGGAGAGATGGGGATGGGGAATGAAAAGTGCAAAGGCAGGGAATGGAGAGATAGATTAGCAGTTAAAAGCACATGTTGCTCCTCCAAAGAACCTGGGTTCAGTACCCAGTACATACCCATGTTTGGTTTGCAGTATCCACATTAAAGTCGGGCGGCTCACAATTGTCTGCAAAACATGCTCTAAAAGAGGTGGTGCCTTCTTTTACCTTCCACAGGCACCTACACTCCATGTGTAATCCCACACAGACAGGCAAGCAGGCAGGCAGGCACTTACGCACACGCACACACACACACAATTATAAAAATAAATTTTGGAGCTGGGTGGTGGCAGCGCACACCTTTAATCCCAACACTTGGGCAGCAGAGACAGGCGGATCTCTATGAGTTCGAGGCCAGCCTAGTCTACAGAGTGAGTTCCAGGACAGCCAGGAGTGTTACACAGAGAAACCCTGTCTCAATAAACAAACATGAAATTCATTAATTGATTAATTTTGGGGCCTAGAGAGATAGCTCATTGGTTGCAAGCATGTGCTACTCTTGCAGAGGACTCAAGTTCAGTTCCCAGCACCCTGTCAAGCAGCTGACAGCAACCGTAATTTCAACTCCAGAGGAACCCACATCCTATCCTAGCCTCCCAGGGCAACTGCACGCACATGGTAGATGCACAGAATATTCATAAATAAAAATAAAATAAACCTTATTTTAAAAATTTAAAACTGAGTGGTGGTGGCACATACCTTTAATCCCAGAACTTGGACGGCAGAGACAGGCAGATCTTTGTGAGTTCGAGGCAAGCCTAGTCTACAGAGCTTGTTCCAGGGCAGCCAGGGCTACACAGAGAAACCCTGTCTCAAAAAAAAAAAAATTAAGTGAAAAGGCAGAGTGGAGGTAGTGAAGTCTGCTTTTGCCCAAATCTCACAAATCGGGGCGGTTTCATGACAGAAGGGTTATAGATTGTGGCTGTAACTCATTGGTAGAGTGCTTGCCTAGCATCCGGGAAACTCTGGGCTCAATCACCAGCACCTCATAAACTGGATGCAGTAGTACACAGCTGCTATCCCTGCGCTCGGGGGGTAAAAGTATAAGGACCAGATATTCGGGGGGCATTCTCAGCTCTAGAGATGTATGAGAACCTCTGGGGGGTGGGTCATGAAACAACAACAACAAAATCAGAAATGTCCTTCCTTAGAGCTCTGGGGGCAGAAGGTCTAAGATGGTCTTCAGTACAGCAGGTTTACTCTTTCTGAGGGCTGGGAGGAGGGGCCCTTCAAGAGCAAGGTGGAAGGTAAGAACACGCTCCCATAAAGTTGTCTGATCACCACGCACACGCGCACGCACGCACTCACACACACATACATGAAACCAAAAGAAAGAGAGGAAGGGCCGGTAGAGAAGGAAAGCGTAGAGAACGAACGCATGATCACACTCAGGTTTACACATGTAAAAATATCATATTGTAGTCATTCCTCTTACATAGCTGCGGCCGCGGGACTGACAGCTCAGAGGAGGAAAAAGTCATTGTGTCACATTTCAGAGCGTTCGGCCCAATGTGGTGGGGAGACACAGCAGAGACGTCCCAATGACATCATGGGGGGTAGGAATCAGAGAAAGGGTGCAAAGACTCCACCTGGCCTTCATTCTCTTTTATTCCAGCTGGGCCCCAGCCTATGAGATGCCGCTGCTTGTATTCAGGTGTACCATCCTCCCTCGGTCCTCATACACCCTCCCCCAATTATTCCGCAGTTCAGATTTTCTACAACACTGTTTTAATCTACCACTGTTTTAATCATAAAAAAAACTGGCCAGCAAGATGCCTCAGTGGGTAAAAGTTCTTGCCACATAAGTCCGCTCACCTAAATTCAATCCCTGGAATCCAAATATATGCATATGTACATATATACTACATATATCCATATATTCATACACATACATAGCATGTGTATATACATATATGTATACATTTGTGTGTATGTACATATATAGTATGTGTATACTCACATATGTATCATATGTGTATCTGCATAGTATATAAATATGTATAGTTGACTGTCTTCTTAAGATGGAACACAAGCCATCCTCAGGTCACTGATGGACTGTGACAAGAAGAGACCCTCATGGACTCTGCTGAGGTCCGGCCATGTGAGCGAAGCAACGACTTCGCTGCTTTCTTTCTTCTTGTCTTCAGCGTCCAGGGAAAACACAAGCGGGAGCACTGCCCTTGAGCTGCGATCTTCCCCATGGCCTCTGCCTCTTAGGAAATGCCAAACATCATGGCCCTTTTGGACAGCCAGCATCTGTGACTCTTTTGCAATACCGTGATGGAAGCCATGGGCCGTTCCATTACCCAGTGTCCTTTTTACAGGGACACTCAGAAGAAGTTTTGGCAGATGCTTCATTCCAGGAAAATGCCAGAGCTCTTGCGAATCGATTTGTATGCATTCTTTAGTCAGACAAAGAGAAAAGTTTGCAACTCAGTGCGTTCCTCCCTTCTTCTTAGCTGCCAGGAAATGCAGACCCAAACTTGAGATCCCTTTAGAATAATCAGTGGTTAGGATTGCAGGGCTCTAAAATGTCAGAGCCAAAGACCCTTCTCAGAACACGTGACCCTCATGTATACCTATAGAGGAATTAAGGCTGGCTCTTCCTGTCTGCAGCTGGCTTTCTCAGGTGTTTGCTCTTCCTCCTTCTGTGAAATAGGCCCCTCCCAGTCAATTCCTGAGTGTCTCCCTTCGCACTGTGGTTGGCGTGACTCTCCTGTAAATCCCACTGTGTAACTTCAGACTTACGCCACCCTGTACCAGAGGAGACCAAAATAGGAACAAAGTTGGGTCTTCCAGCAACCTACCTCACAGCTACCTTTGATGCAGATGTCATTTCCCCCTTGGTCTGCCTTTTGTTGTACTCTACATCTTCCCTCTGAGCTCTTCTTGTGGTGCTCACTACATCCTCACAGCCTGAGGACTCCACCTTAGGATGGTATCTTCCAGCCTCCATCTTGTGCCTCTCTTCTCTCACAGAGGTCAGTTTCAGTTGGCCCCTGGCATGGCTAAAACTGGCCATCCATGAGGACAACTGGTCTACCTCTAGAGAACGTCCCTCGTGTAGAACTTTTCAGACAGTTCCTCTAACTCATGGTATTATTGAACTAACAGAATACATAGATCTGTTGGGTCTGTCATGTCCTGTGGAGATTATACATATTTGAAGACAAAGAATATGTCTTTGGGGTCAGGGAGTGCATGTTTACATGTTTGCAGGTAGAGGTCAGAGGTCAGCATGGTCAACACTGGGTGTCTTCTTCAATCACTACACCTTAATTTTTGAGATATAATCTCTCACTGAAGCTGGAGCTCACTGAGGCTAGGGTGGCTGGCCAGAAAGCCTCAGGGATCCTCTTGCCTTTCGCTATCCTAGTTCTGGGATTCTAGGTGCACGCTAAGGCATTCGGCTTTCTTACGTGGGTCCTTAGAATCCAAACTCAGGTCCTCCGGCTTACACAAGAAAGCACTGTACTAACTGAGCGTCTACTATACTGACTATTTCCACAGCCCTGCTGTGTCTTCTATTCCCACAACATCATGAAGCCTCATGGCTGAGCACACACTTATGTGCCATTTATTGAACAGAGGAAGATAGGAGGAGTCCATGGCCTGGCTCAGGAAGTACATTCAGGCAGGATATGGGATGAGGCCACCTCCCTGGACTTCCCTCTGTAAACCATGTATGAAATCATGGTAGGAGGTAGTGACAGGTAAGAGAGAGCAGGCCTGGGGCGTAGGCAAGGACTACCTACCTGGCTGCCAAGGCATAGAGGCTTATAACAATAAATCACCATTCATTAAAGGGCTGATCATATATTATCTTAGTCTTCACCCCCAAAAACGTAAGCCAAGGGGTACACAGCTTGCCCAGAGCTGAGTGGTTAACAGATCTATTTATTGAAGTCAGTTTAATTTTGCAACCTTCCCAGACTCCTATTGTTCAGGACAGACTGGATGCCACCAGAGAGACTCTCCCCCATTAGAGGCCTGAGGATGACAGTCTCACAAGGAGCAATGGCCACTTTGGGGGGAAGGGGCTATCCGTCACAGCAGATGATGTAACCACGTGCTGCTACAACAAACACAGTTATTTCAGACACAGACTTGGAAAAAAAACCAAGGGAGGAAGGACGGCTTAACACTGCCCGGGTTTATTTTTGTGAGCAGGAGAATGACAGCCATAGATATATGACCGAGAGCTCAGAAGGTGCTGGAAAGAGAAATGTTTGTATCTTATCACCAGACCCAGAGACTCCTGCAGAGTTCTAGTCTTTGATGAGTTCTGTCTGTTTAACAGGCAAAATAATAATAACGAGAGAGGGAGGGTGGGGGATGTTTCAACACAGGACACATCAAACACCTGACCCCTGAGATGACGCCTACGCGGGCAGAAGGCCTCTCTGGCTTCCGACCCTGAGCACAGTCTAAATGGGTCATGTTTGTGACGCAGCAGCAAAGCAGGGGGACATAGAGTTCTCCAGGGCAGGCAGTGGCGAGGCGCCTAACCAGAAAAGGAATATGCCTTTCAACGGGCCACATTTTTCCTACCTTGCCAAACGCTCTCATTTCCTTCAGTGTTCTCCCGGTCACGAACAATTCAAAGTGTGGGCAAAGATGGCGCATTCAAAGACTATTACCAAGCTTTGGCCAAAGGGTTCAAGGGGAAGGAAAACTGGAAAGGTAGAAGAGGTTCCTGGACCAAGGAAGGCTCTGGAAGCCACGGATTACCCCCAGGAAGGGAATAGAAATTCTCAGAGGCTGGACAATTTTTCCAAAGGGTTTTTCAAACATGGCCTTCTAAGATGAGCTGCAATGACCAGCCAGCTACAGTTGGCACTCTCAAGAAATGCAAGGTCCTGATTCTTCTCCACAGCCTTGCTCCTGAGGAAATTGTAAGGTAGCTGGAGGCAAGGAAGGCCGGAACGGGGTGTGTGTGCGCGCGCCCTCCCCCATAGATTGGAGTCCCACAGAAGGAGACAACTGATGGGGAGAAGGGCCTAACAAGGGCAAACACCCCTCACCCCTACTCCCAACCCCACCTCTGCCCCCACCCCTGTCTTTGACCTCGGTTTCTGCTTTGATCTCTCCATTCCTTTGCAAATCTGACCCACAGCTTTCCCAGCTTCCTGGATGCCCTTGAATAGAGACCCTAAGCTTCTGAACAAAGGAAAGGCTTCCTGCGCAGAGCCAGAACCTCTGAGATAAAGCACACTCTATTGAGGTTTGCTGGGTTTCTTCTCCATTACAGCACCATTGTTCGTTTCTTTTCATAGGCAATATGCAACATGAAACACATGTAGGTAGGGAAAGTTATACCCTCCTCAAGTGTACCATGGAGTTGTCAGGAGTTTAGCTATCACTGTTTAATGCCAGAGTGTGGAGATAGACGGTGATGGGGGTGGTGGTGGTGTGTGTGTGTGTGTGTGTGTGTGTGTGTGTGTGTGTGTAAAACACCTACAAGCTGGTGTGCTTACCTGAGCTGTTATGTGTGGAGGTCAGAGGTCAACTTTAGGCAATGCCAGAGTATGGGGGTGGGGGTGGGGGTGTGTGTTTGTGTGTGAGTATGTGTGTGTGCATATACCTACGTGCTGGTGTGCTCACTTGAGCTGTCATGTGTGGAGGTCAGAGTATGGGGGTGGGGGTGGGGGTGGGGGTGGGGGTGTGTGAGTGTGTTGTGTACATACACCTACGTGCTGGTGTGCTCACTTGAGCTGTCATGTGTGGAGGTCAGAGTATGGGGGTGGGGGTGGGGGTGTGTGTGTGTGAGTGTGTGTGTGTGTACATACATCTAAGTGCTGGTGTGCTCACTTGAGCTGTCATGTGTGGAGGTCAGAGAATGGGTGTGTGGGTGTGTGTGTGTGTGTGTGTGCATACACCTACATGCTGGTGTGCTCACTTGAGCTGTCATGTGTGGAGGTCAGAGAATGGGGGTGGGGGTGAGGGTGTGTTTGTGTGTGAGTGTGTTGTGTGTGTACATACACCTACGTGCTGGTGTGCTCGCTTGAGCTGTCATGTGTGGAGGTCAGAAGTCAACTTCAGGCACCTTCTATTGCTCTCCACCCTAGCTTTAGCTTAGACAGGGTCTCTAGCGTTCCTGCATCTTACCTCTATTTCAGCTGAGCTAGCAGGCCAGCCAGCCCTCTCTGCCCTCTCTCAGTGTACACTACCATACCCACCTTTTATGTGGGCCCTGGGGACCCAAACTCAGTCCTCATTCTTGTTCAACAAGCCCTTGACCCACTGAGTCATTGTCCCAGCCCATAATGCCAGAATATTTTCATTTGTCCTGTAAAGAAATGCTGTACCTCTTCCGCAATCCATCACCAGTACACCCTTTCCTGAGCCATCTTTTTGATGGAAACAGATGATTCTACATCAGGCCAGTACAAGGGAGGTTTCCGGTTTTATAAAGACCTAAGTGGAAATGGGAGCCAGTGGAGACAGGGACCAAGGTCTCATCAGGCTCTGGTGGCAAGGAAATGGGTATAGTTACATGCTTTTAAGATCCCCAGCCTCGGGATCTCTGTACAAAGTCTAGCTGGTAAAGCACCTGCTTAGCTTTTGCAAAGCCCAGCGCCTTATAAACTTGGCTTGATGGCAGACCTATAATCCCAGCATTCAGGAAGTGGAGGCAAGAGGATTAGAAGTTCAAAACGGTGAGTGGCAGCCAGCATCTCAGATCTCTCAGGTACCCCAAAGATGTCGACAGCCCCAGACAACAGGAAGCAGTCTAGAGAACATGGCACCCCATTCCCACCTCGCCAGCTACCCCCTTCCTGTTTCCTCACCTTTTTATAATAAACAAAAGGGAAGAGTGTTAGTTCCTGCCTTGGCAGCCGCCTGCCCCGGCCACGGAAGCAGTTACGACATACCCCTGACCCCAGCCCCGCCTTTCCACCTTCAGCTATGCAACATGTGCTCCCCTTAAAAGTGTCCTCCAGGCGCAGCTCGCCCTCTTACCTCTCCTGCCTCTCTTCTTCCTCTTGTCTCTGCTCTGTCTGTCTGTCTGTCTGCCTCTCCCACGTTCCCACTCTGACAAGGCCTTTAGCTCTTTCACTCTTCCCCTCCCTCTTCCTCTCCCCAATAAACCTCTTGCACCAACTCCATTGCATACGACATGTTTTCTTAGTGGCATACCGTGGCAGGGCCCAGAAGGTCCCCACTTGGCCTTTCTTTTTTAAATCTTTTCAGTCCTCAGCTACATAGTTTTCAGCCAGTCTCGGGCCACAGCTGCAGAGACTGTTGGGGTTGGCGCTGAGGTCTCAAAGGTTGGCCAGAGAACTCTCGCGTTGGAACAGATTCAGAATTCCAATAGAGATCACTTTTTCTACCACACTCTCTGGGTGCAGATGCCAGATCCTTGCGGATCTGCCAGAAGTACAGAGCTGTCTCACTAAAGGCAGGTCTGCCAGAGTGGGCAGAAGTTGAAAGCCCTCTGTGCTCAACGCCCCTGTATTTTGAAGGAAACAGCTCTGAATCCCGACTCGGCATGCCCCAGCTCTCTCAACACAGTTCTTTTGGTCACAGCCACGACGTCTCACCTCGAAGGGAAGAGGACAGGAAGGCAGTAGTCTAAGCTAACAAGGCGTTACTGCTAGTAATAGAAGTGTGGAGTTCACTTTAGAGCTTGAAGCCAGATGCCGGGAGGCAAACGAACTCTGCTTCGTGAAACCCAGTGGTTTCTTCTTCTAGTCCTCAAAGCTGTTTTGTGGTGTGGGCAGATGAGGCTGGGAGAATGAGACATTCAGCTCACTATCCTCGCCTGGTTATACAGACATCCATAGGGAACTCCTAGAAGCTCACACAAAACATCATCACTAGACCACTGTCTCTCTGTGGGATGCAACTGTCTGGCCTGGCTTTCTCTGACATTGGTTTGGGCAAGTTGGTCCTCAATAGCTGATCCTGTCTCTTAATATTAGGGGAAGGGGTGGGCTGCAATAGGGAACCCTTCCCTTTCAGAGATCCTTGAGCCACTCTGCAAATGGACTCTCTATTCTCAAAGCTCTACAGACTACCAAGGGTGAGGGCAGGAGATGGCTGTGTGAGTCAAGGCTTGCTTGTGTTCAGTGTCACCATGAGACCACTCAGGATCTGGCCCACGGTGACCTTCCTTTGTCTCTCCACATAGCTGTTTCTAGAAATTCTCATTATTTTTTTTTCCTTTTTAGAATTCTAATAGGGTATTATGTTACATAAACTTGGGCCCCAAGAGAACATTCTGTTTCAGAAAGATAGCAGAACACATATGAGGGACCCAAGGGCCTCGAGAGTGACTTGAACAAGAAACAGGGAAGCTGTCAGAAGTTCTCTGGTGCCTGGGGTGGGGGGGTTATTGTGTGCTCTGCAGACAGGCTTCTGGGGCTTGTTCACATCTAGCTGACTCAGCTGCCTGGCTTGACTAGCATCCCCTCTCATGGGCCTGGAAGAAGTAGAGAAACAAATCACAAATCAAAAGCTGGTAACAAGCATCTGATGAGCAAGCTTGGCTCCATCTCTGGTCCAGTTTGCTAAAGTGGAGAGAGGGAGGGTGTTCCATTGCAGGCCTGAGTGGTGGATGGAGCTAGTTTTGAGGAAAGGGAATAGGGCTGGGAAGACAGTTTAGTTGGTAAAGTGCTTGCCATACAAGCATGAGGATCCGAGTTCAATCCCCTAGAATCTACAATCAACCAATAATAGATATCATTTAGTGTAGTGATATTTCATTTGCATTTTAATAAATTTACCTTGCCTGAAGTTCAGAGAGTAAAACAGCCCCACTGGTCAGCCTTACAGACCAGGCAGTGGTGACACACACCTTTAATCCCAGTAGCCACGCTAGTTTGTCATAGAAACCGGGCAGTGCACGGCTTTAATCCCAGCCCTAGAGAGAAATATAAGATAGGAGGAGACAGTTCTCACACACAGTCTCATTCTGAGATTCCTGGAGGCAGGATCGTTATTTCAGCCTGAGGTAGGAGTAAGGGCCAGTGGTTGGCTGTTTTGCTTTTTTGACCTTCTGGTTGAACACCAATTTCTGTCTCTGGGTTTTTATTAATCATGCTACAATCTAGGCATTGTATTTCATGCTTGTAATCTCAATTTTGGAGAGACAGAAACAGGAAGACCCCCAGAGTCTGCAGGTTGGTAAGCTTAGCCTACTTGGCAAACTCCAGGCCAATGAGAGACTATCTGGGGGTGGGAGGAGGGTAGACATTGCTTGACAAATGACAGCTGAGGTTGCTCTGGCCTCTGCCTGCAGACAAATGCATGCACACACAAGTGAAGGCAACAGGGCAGGGAGGCAGATGAGCCACTGCTGTCTAAAAAGGTCGGTTGCCTTTCCACACAAGCTGCTGCGATGTTTGTGTGTTCCCATGGTAACACACGCCTCTGTTCCAGCGAAGACTAGTTGTCTGTCCATAGCCCTCAGATTCCCCTTGGGATCCTGGGGACTGATTGCCTCTGGAGCCCCTCTCAGAAGCCCCCAATAGCTTCAGGAGGAGATGTGAGCTCTGTACAGCCTTGCCCAGGGCAGCTCTGTGCAGCCAAGTGCAGAGAGGGTGCCAACTCCACTTCCACACCATGGAGGGGTGCCAGGCAATTCACAGGTCGTCCCTGCAACAGTAACAGTCATAAATACTTAGCTATGAGATGTGCTCTCTTGGCCCTGGGAAGCTTAAATGGGCCTCTTTATTTCCCAGCCTTCCTGCTAAAGGGAGAGCAGAGCAGAGCTGGGAGGAAGGACATTCCAGAAATGCCACAGAACCCTCAGTGAGCCTGCAAGAGGAAGCACTTCAGCAAGAGAGATCTGCAGGAAGGGGCCCAGGCCCCAGGGCCAGTGGCCACCAGGGTGAGGGGAGGGCCAGACCTTGTTCTCAGAGGAACCACGGGGGCCTCCAGGCAGGGCTGACTGCTCATCCAGGCCAGTTTTCCACTACGTTGCATCTTCTTCATTTGAAATGGGTGGAACGTCACCACACTATGGCATCCAAGTGAACCCCAAAGACGTTGTGTTGGTCAAAGAAGCCTGCAGGAAGTGGCCAGGATTAACTTTAAACCAAGTCGTTCTCAAACACGCTCCACCCAGTTCTATCAAGAGTGAAGTCCTGCTTGTTTACTCAGTGGGGCGGGGGGGGGGGGGGGGGAGGGGGAGACGCCTTTTTCAGGCCTGCAGCTGTCAAGGAGTCCACCACGAGCACATCCATAAAAAGGGAAAGAGAAAGCACTCTGCAAGCAGACAGTTCTCCAGACTGACATCTTTTTGTTTCCAAATGGCGGAGTTACGGATGGAAGCCAGAGCCTCAAATATGCTGTGTGAGTCCTCACCTTCCAGCTCTGTCCCCTCCCAGTCCTGAGTTGAGGGCTGGGTTAGCTATCACTGGCCACACAGAGAGCCTGTGCTGTTCATGCTGCAGGGATAGCTCGTTGGTAAAGTGTTTGCTTTGCAATCATGAGGAACGAGTTTGTTCCCACAGAAGCCACATTTTTTAAAAAGGCCACGCTTGGTGGTGTATCCTTGTAATCCAGCACTGGGGAGATAGAAACAGGGTCAGCCTAACTGGGGAATCTCCGGGTCAATGAGAGACCCTGCCTCAAAACAAGATGAGGTAGAGTCCCTGAGGAATCCATATACACATACACTTGCACGTAAACCACACACACACACGAATACAAAGGAATCATGGGCAGGCAAGATGGCTAAGTGGGTAAAGATGTTTTCTACCAAGCCTGACCTGAGTTCTATCCTTGGGCCCCACATGATAGAAGGAGAGAACCAACTCTTTTTCTCTCTCTCTCTCTTTTTTTTTTTTTTTTTTGGTTTTCTCGAGACAGGGTTTCTCTGCAGCTTTAGAGCCTGTCTTGGAGCTAGCTCTTGTAGACCAGGCTGGTCTCGAACTCACAGAGATCCGCCTGCCTCTGCCTCCCGAGTGCTGGGATTAAAGGCGTGCGCCACCACCGCCCGGCTGAGAACCAACTCTTGAAAGTTGTTCTCTGACCTCCACATGTGCATACACACAATAAAAAATAGAAAGAAAAGAACAGGAACCCCCATGCCATTTTGTTTTACATTTTGTCATTCTGGGAATCAAGCCACTGGACAATACACTTAGCCCCTGACTGGCATTTCTGTGTTCTCTTTCTGTTTGAGAAAGCTGAGAGCATCTCCTCAGGTGAGCGTTCCCCTGTTTGCATGACGCAAACACTCATGCACACATGCACACGCATGGGCTGTCCTCCTAGTTAGTCTCAGTGAATTGTAATTTTTCTCTTCATCTCCTTACTGGTTTGTGGGGCCTGATGTTCTTTGGGCAAGAGGCTGCGGCGGGAGAGAGCTCTTCCCGTTACAGTGGCTTCATGCCCTGTCACTTGCAGAAAAAAAAGAATTTGGGCTTATGTCAGGCAGTCCAAGAAAGGGACTACAACTTGTGTGGGCATATGTTACCTATTTCAGGAATGGGACATCTGAGTCACTATTTAAACTAAACACAGGTATTCCCAGCAGCTCTCACTGCTGAGTAATGTCACTGAGGGACCCTCAGTGCCCCTGGCTCACTGTCTGAGGGCCCCAGTGAAGAAACTAGGAGGGCCAGACTGGGAGGAAAAGAACGCGGATGCTTAGGATGGCATCTCCCAACTGACATCATGGTAAAGACATTGTGTAGACATTCTGTGGTAAAGTCCAGTTTCAAATTCTGATCCAAAGTCAGGTGTGGTGATGTATGCCTATAATCCCAGCGCTTGGCAAGCAGAGGCATCAAGAGTTAAGGCTAGCTTCAGTGAGGCTGAGCTACATGAGACAAAGTCCTGATAGTAGAACGTTCTTCTCTCTCATATATAGGACAGCTCATTTATCTTAGTTTCATAGTCTATAAAATGATACAATGATTCACAAATGACAAGGCCATTATCAAATGACAGATGATGACCATTCAACAACGAGTATGTACGTAGGAGACATTTAGCAAAGGTATGTGCTCTGCTGACGTTGTTCTTTTAATTATCATTATCCCATCTCTCCGCCCCCCACCTCGTGTGTATGTGTCTGTGTGTTTTCACCCGTGTGTATTGACATGTTTCTGCCACAATGAATGTGTGGAGGTCAGAGGACAACTTTTAAGATTGTCTCTCTCCTTCCACAATGTGGGTCCTGAAGATCAAACTCACTCATGTCACCAGACTTGGCAGGAAGTGCCCTGACCTTCTGAGCCATCTCTCAGGCCCCTGGAATTCATTCTTTTTTTTTTTTTTTTTTTTTTTTTGGTTTTTCGAGACAGGGTTTCTCTGCAGCTTTTTTAGAGCCTGTCCTGGAACTAGCTCTTGTAGACCAGGCTGGCCTCGAACTCACAGAGATCCGCCTGCCTCTGGCTCCCGAGTGCTGGGATTAAAGGTGTGCGCCACCACTGCCCGGTGGAATTCATTCTTGAGTTGTCCTCTGTACCAGCTGTATTTTTCCAGACCCTAGATTTGCATTTGGGAAGACGAGGACTAATTCTTTTGCCTTTGAAATTCTCCAAGAATGGGAAGGTGTGTAGAGAGTTGTAGGCAACCCCCCACCTGCACCTGGGACCTCACCCCAACCGCGATTCAGTGTCTCGCAGGTCCAGACATCTGACCCACACAGTAGTCATCATGCAAAGGCAGAGATAAGAGGCAAGGGGAGAAGCCAGCTCTGAAGAGCTGAAGTCTCAGCAGCAGGCAGGACAGAAAGTGGATGAGGAGAAATGGAAGAAGATGTGAACTGAAGATTCCAGAGGAGCCAGAGGAGTGAGGTGTGGGGCTCAGAGAGGTCTGCATGAAAGCGTGTCTGCAGGTCTGGCAGGGCAATCTCACTCACTCTAGTTCGCCAGTGAGTGAGTCATTGATGAGAACCTGTGCCGTGCAGGCGCTGGGCTCCAGGCTGCAGCTACCATGGAGAGTGTGATGCGGTTCTGTGGGAAACAGGTCAAGGAGGGCTTCTTACATGGTTCCATATGGCACCAGGAGTCAGGGCCAATCACAAGAACCCAGAGGCAATTGAGGAAAGAATGGGAGACAGTGATAGCCCAGCCAGACCTGGAGGCCAAATAGAGGACTCAACTTGGCCAGAGGAGAAAGAACTACAAGAGAGGGGCCCTTGGAAGATCCAGGAATGCTTGGCTTAACTGGGGGAGTTGAAGTTTCCAGAAGCCTGTGACTACAGGGGCTGGCATTGGCACAGCAGGACCAAGCAGTAGCGTTTTGGAACCTTCTTTCTGCAGGTGACATATACTCAGCACCCAGCCAGGCACAGAAGAGGAAAGTAAGAAATGTCCCAGAGACAACAACAGAAAATAAAGCAAAGCAAAGCAAAACAAAACAAAACAAAACAAAACAAAAAACCCAAAACACACACACACACAGACACACACGAATAGCTTCACTATTTGTTCACTACAGGTTTGGGGCCAGCAGCTTCAGTATCTTGTTTGCAACTTTGGGCCAATAAAGGAGGAAGCTGAGCCTTTGATTTGGCTGTCCCCTTGGCAGACTGGCAGCTAATAGATCAGATTATGTTCCAAAGGTTAATGGTATGACCTCATTGCTGGCACTGCCTCTGGAGCCAGGAATGCCCAGACTCAGACTCTGTGGCAGGAATATCCAAGTTCTCCTGGGTCTGGGTCTCTCTCAGGCTCTGTGGGTCTTACAACAGGACAATGGAGTGGTGCCTGATGGGCCCAGTGCAGTAGTTGGCAAAGGACAACACGTACCAAGTGTTCACCCTTGAAAGTTAAAACACACACACACACACACACACACACACCTATCCGTATACATCCTCTGTCCTCTCTTGAGTAGTTGGAGAACATGGTACATCGTGATGAAAAGAAAACTGAGTTTGTGGCATGGCCCTCTCTGCATACACAGTCCCCCAGCTGGAGTTCCAGCAAGTGGTTCGGTACCTGTCTGTGTGGGTCACGAGGTTTGGTGGATGTGGGCAGAAAAGCACAGCTGTGAGTCTGTATGCTCTGTTTTATGCAGTGGTTCTCAACCTTCCTAACTCTGCAACCCTTTAGTAGGGTTCCTCATGGTGTGGTGACCCGCCGACCATAAAATTATTTTCATTGTTATTTTATAACTGTAATTTTGCTACTGTGAATCATAGCAGAAATGTCTGTGTTCTTCAATGGTCTTAGCGACCCATTTGAAAGGGTCATTTGACCCCTAAATGCGTCACAACTCACAGGTTAAGAACCCCTGGCTTAAAGGGTTCCAGATGCCCAATGCCTCCAATTCAGAAAGACTTTTATGTCCCTGTGACACTAACTCCAGGCTGCAGGCACCATCAAGGAATGTCCTAGGGAAGTCAAGGCCAGAAAAGTCCCTGCTACCAACTCTCTGCTTGTACAGGGAGCCAAAGAGGCCACAGTTGGCACTTGCTACAAGGGTGGGGTTCCCTGGGGTCAAAGTCAGAGAAAGGCGGAAATATAGGATGCAGGACTGGGAGGGTCCCACGATGAGACTAACTGTTTATTGTCTCTAGTATGTGCCAGGCACTGAGCCAGATGACTTATATACGTTAAACAATTTAGCTCCAGGATAACCCTGGGACAGGGGCATTCTGTTATCTTCATTACATTAGTTCTGATGGGCTTGGCGATGGGCCTTTGTGCCCATGGTGCCAGTGCAGGTTCTCTCTCTCATTACTTAGGTCTCCCTTAAACTATCACCTTCTCACACAGGCCTCTGGATACTGTTTTGAGCCCAGCTCCCCCTTAGCCTTTCACTTTGTGTGATGTTTTTGTGGTCTTCTTATCTTCACATATATGCCATGGCATGAGAGCACCACATACATATGCCACACGCACATATGCACAGATTGAAAGAAAAAAAAACTAAAGAACAATATCCTCTCCTGTTGCCACTCTTCTTAGATATACTATGAGAAATGAGGCTTTTCAAGGAGCCACTGAATGACTCGTGATCTCAAGCCTAAGGCTATGAAGTGAGATTGGGACTCACAGCCAATTTCCTATTTCGTAACTTTCACGGCACTCAGAGCATGGCAGGTGTTTGAAGAGGGCTCATTGTAGCTGGGGAGAAAGTCCTTGAAAACTGTTCCTTAGTTGTAGAATGCATACATATCACATCTGCGCCTTTGTTGGAGAAAAATATAATTTGTTTACACACGCATCTGACTTTTATTTTTTAAATAGAGAGGGTTTCGTGGATCTTTGGCCAGTCTTAGACTCACTGTATAGCTGAGGCTGGTCTCCATTTCTGATCCTCCTGCTCCTATTTCCCAGGTTCTGGGATTACAGGCATGCACCCTCATGCTTGGCTCAAAAGCACCAAACTTGAGAGGCAGACACAGGCACAGCTCAAATCATACCGACCATGTAAATACTATGCCTACCACTTCTCTGCTCTGCATGCTGCCCTTCCTCCTCCTTCCCCACACCAGTCCTAATAATCACCGTGGGCCATGAGTCATGTCACTAACACTGACACATACTAGATCCTTGGTCACAATTGCTCCCTGTGTTTCTCCATCTCTCTAAGGTGTTGCCAGAGTCACACACCCTCTCCAACTCGAGCTTTGGGGTGGAGGACCCCTTCTGCTGAATTCTGATAGCCTATCCTCCTTCCCTGCCTTGGGCACTAGCCCAGCAAACTTTGAAAGGAAATATTTCTCTTCTGAACATGCAGGTATCCAAATCCAGACTTGGAGCTCCTGGGAGAGGTGGGGGCCACCTCATGCTCCAAGGCCTTGCCATTCTTACCCTCCAAACGCTGTGAACTCTAAATCTGGCATTGATCCTAGCAGATCTGCTATCAACAACAATCATGCTTAAAGGGATGTGTTCAACACTTTGATAACAGGTCACAATGTTGTCATCTACAAAGTTCATGCCTGATAACAACCAGGAAAAGAAAATCACAAAAGAAGCTCGTAATATTTTCAGTAAGTTTTGTGCTGGGTTGTATTCAGAGCTATCCCTGGCTACATTCAGAGCTATCCTTGGCTACTCAAGGTCCGTGTGGATGGACATACCTGATAGAACTCCTTGAAGACAAGACACAATGGCTATAGAGCAGTGGTTCTCAACCTTCCTCATGCTGCGACCCTTTAATACAGTTCCTCATGCTGTGGTGACCCCCAACCATAAAATTATTTTCGTTACTACTTCATAACTGTAATTTTTCTACTGTTATGAAATGTAATGTAAATATGTTTTCGCAATGGTCTTAGTATCTGATATACAGGATACGTGATTATGTGATCCCTGTGAAAGATTCCTTGGACCATCAAAGTGTTGTCACCCACAGGTTGAGAACTGCTGAGATGGCGCAAGCTAAGCAAGAAAGCAGCACTAAAATGTGAATCAGCTTGGCTCTGAACCGGGTTCTCTTTTGCCTTGTAGACCAAGCCTAGGCTCCACCTCTATATCAGAGAATGGCCTGATGTGGGTAGGACCGGAGTTAGTCACAATGAGAAAATCCCCAGCATGAAAACACAGGCTGACTTAGGGGCAATGTGGGTCAAGGGTCATACTAGGAAAGCAGACCCCATATCTATGGGGTCTTAGGGTACCCAGCGTGTTGGAGCCAGAAGGTGAGAGACCTTCCGAGATTCTCAGGGGACAGCGAGCAGGAGGAACTTTAGGACAGCCTGGAAGGTCTGGGCAGCTGAAACTGGCCTTACTAATGCAGTGTCCAGATTGACAGCTCTGGGAAGGAAAGATCTGGCCTTAGGCATCCGCAGCTTGCCTGGGCTCACTGGTGACCAGACAAAAGGAGAAGAGGCAGTCAGATTTCAATTTCCAGTTTCCTCACCGTTATGTGTGGAGTATCTTTTCCCTTCACATTTGGGGTTCACAGCAGCATCCAGGGCCTACCATCTGGCCCCCTGCTAACTCACAAGACTCCAATTCACTCAGGTGGGGGCGGGGTTAGACTTTTGTCAGGCTTTCTACGGTTGGGTCAAACTACTCAGGAGATCTGCGCCCACAATCTGCCAAGGCTTCGTTTTGCAAAACTGCCCTTTCTGCAGAAAGTACAACCTCAGTGACTGTCACCAAGAGTCACTGAGGAGAACAAGGAGAGCCTTCATTCCAGGCACGCGGATGTGAACCCGGGAGCCACTCTCTAAAACGGCTGCAAATGGTTCCTTCTCTATGACAGAAAAAGTCTTGAATGAGCATTTGAGTTTTCGAATCAGATATGCAAATAAGCTGATAACAATTTTTAAAATGCAAAACAATCTTTTGTGATATTGGCAAAGCCTGTGATTTGTGAGTTCCTGCTTCCAGGAGGAAACAGATTCACAAGGTAGGAGGAAGTGGGGATGCTGACTCTCACGCATGTTTTCATCTTCCCCTGAAGTCCTGTTTCCTTTTGCCTTGGTACACACAAGGAAAGGCCGGTTGTTGTCCTGTTATTGCAGATAACCTGGGTCCTCGGGGTGCATTAGTTTATCTAAATAGGTCTCTAATAAACCACTCAGCGTTCCCAAAATACTGCTCCCCGGCTAGTAAGGAGGATAATAGTAGATAATGCTTTATTGAGCAGCTGTTACACAACACTTACTAAGCACTCAGCACACAGCAGGACCGTGAGGTGTAGCTCAGCATGCCGTGGATGGAGAAAAGGCATGCTGCTGGCTGCTTAGACCTGCCCCACGCTAGACTCCTCCTTCTGAAGATCTGCTGCAAAGACAATCATCAGGATGACAAGGGGGTTGTGTAAATGTGTGTGCATCCATTATTATTTCTGGTTTTGTTACCAAGGGCAAAAACTAGACTACAGTCACATATAGGAACAGATGAAAGTGTTACTGAAAAGTTTCTGTGCCCCGATAAACCTCTCCGCCAACGTGATAATCTGAATCAGACCAGATTAGAAAAAAAGCCCAGGTTTAATGAATACCAATGCTCAAGGATGGCTTTCTAGACCCCCACCCACCAGAGAGGAGCCAGGGAAGAAAGACTGAAAAGCCATGTGTTTGTTCTCTGGGGTGCAGTTTAAATACCCTGTGGGAGTACTCTTGAGCATTTCTGGGGAGGGGGTCATTGTTTGGCAGACTTTCTCGGGGGTGGAGTCTGGACTGCGGCAACTCCCAGGGGAGGGGGCTTGGGATGGAACTTCCACCTGAACATTCCAGACTCTGGCTACATGGATGCCAGGGACTGGAATGACACCTCCACCCAAACAGTTACATTGTTTCCCAATTCTGGAATATTATATAGTCATGAAAATCAAGCTTGTTAGGGGTCTGGGATGGGATTCCCAAAATTGTTAAGAAAGTCAGGATGGAGCCAGGCGGTTATTGTGTATACCTTTAATCCTAGAACTCGGGAGACAGAGGCAAGTGGATCTCTGATTTCGAGGCCAACCTGGTCTACAGAGTGAGTTCCAGGACATCCAGGACTGTCCCACAGAGAAACCCTGTCTCGAAAAACAAAAGAAAACAAGCAAACAAAAAAGTCAGGATGGAGCTAGGGATACAGCTCAATTGGGGGTGTTTATTTATCACGCACCAAGTCCTGGATTTGGCCCGGTGGCACACGCCTATAATCTCAGCACTCTGGAGATGTAGGCAGAAAGACCAGAAGTCACAAGACTGTCTCAAAAACAACAGAACACAATCAAGCAAACAAACCCGCAAACCAATACCAACCATTGGTGCAACAGGCCAGGCGCGTTGGCACACACCTTTACTCCCAGGATTTGGGAGGTGGAGTCAGGTGCATCTCTTTTTCTACAGTGAGTTTCAGAACTGTCAGGGCTATGTAGAAAGACTCTGTCTCAAAAAACAAGCAAGCAAGCAAACAGCAAAATCATAGATACAGCAGTGATGGTATAGTGGCGAGAATAGCTGCTATTCTAAATAATAGCAAAACTACCACTGAAGAAGGCATGTAAAAAATACTTTTTAAAATGACTGGAAGTCTCATGTATCTATGAGTATGTGCTCAAAGCTTCACACCAATCCACTTCTCCTATGGTTGTGTTGCTGTGGAGGGTGCATTCTCTGGTTGTGTTGCTGTGGAGGGTACATACTCTGGTTGTGTTGCTGTGGAGGGTACATTCTCTGGGTGTGTTGCTGTGGAGGGTACATTCTCTGGGTGTGTTGCTGTGGAGGGTACATTCTAGTTGCCATTGTGGCTGTCAGAGACACACTGTACGTCTGGCTCTGGCAGGAAGCCATGCTGTCAGAAGGCCAGACTGACAGAGTAGGGTCAAAACAGAAGCAGAGGAAAAAGGACTCTCACACAATGGGCTACACGATAAATACTGTTTATGTGTATGAGAAATTAGGTCAGTTACTAGTAATGAAAATATTAAAAAAAAAAAAAGCCAGGGTTTTGAAAACTTCTGCACACCCCTGTGAAACAGCCCCTCCTTCCCATTTTATAAACAAGGGTATTGACAAGTGGCTCATCAAGGTCACGTGACAAATCAAGGCTGTCTGATTCCAGGGTTTAAATTCTTTTCTGAAAGCACAACACACAGTCATGGTAAGAAAACAAAACAAAATAAAACCTCAGCTACTCTACTGAAGTTCAATGGTGATGATATAACCCCTGAGCACCAGAAACTGCTGTTAAAACCGGAGCAAACAGCCCCACAGCCCTTTCTCTGTGTGTACACCCACTTACCCTATGGCAGTATCAATCTGATGTTGAGGTTTGGGGGTCGCCTGCACTCTTAAAGGAAGCCATGTTTTCAAGCTTGTTTATTCTAAAAGGTGGAAGATCCTAAACAGGAAATAAGGTTGGTCTTAGGGAGGAAGAGGAGGGCCCAGGACCTGCCTTTGTTCTGTCCAGTGTGGTTCTTACGGAGGGAACCAATGAGACCACCCGCTCACCACAGTGCAATGATGAGGCAGTGGTATTTCCAGTGACCACTATCCTCTGAAGGAGCAAGCCCCGGGCCAGCTGTGGACGAACCACATCTTCACACAGAGGTCAGAGAAGACTGCTCTGGGCAGTCTGTGGCTTATAGTGCCTGTGGTGGCCACACAGTGTCTTAGCTGTATGTTTCGATAAACACCAACCTCTTCTGTGTGACTGAAGGGTGGGGAGACAGACAGACAGACAGACAGGATCCCCTCTAGAAAATGAAAACACAACCCGACACAACCTCTGGCACACAATAAAATCAGTTCTATGAGAAAATTTATAGCTCTAATTCCACCTTTAAAAAAAAAAACTATCTCAGGGAGGCAGAGGCAGGCAGAGCTCTGTGAATTCTAGGCCAGCCTTTTCTACATAGTAAACTCTAGGACAACCAAAGATATACAGAGACACCCTGTGTCTAAAATACAAATAATAACAAGAACAACAACAACAAAGTCTAAGAGATCAAATAATTGGCTTTACCCACAATTCAAAAATTCTGGTGGCCCATTAGCCTTGTCAAAGTTATAGTCTCATTGCTGCGGGAGACCATTTGAAGGTGGCTCAGGATGGGGGCAACCTCCCTCTTCCTCTGAGATGACAATGGTGATAGAGGCCTGTCCTAGCAACTGTGAAGCAGCTAGAGGGTCCCTAGGATGCTCCCGTGATTTAGAAAGAAGGGACTTGGTATTTCTCTCTGCCCAGATTGTCTCCGCACAGAGAAGAAAATGGGTCTCTGCGTTAGGAACAGCAATGCTGCCACCATCCTGGAGACAGCAGAAGAAGGCCATCTATGCAGGGGTTGAGGGGGCAGCTTCAAAGCACCCAGCCAAGTTCTTAATGTTTAGAGGTGGCAGCAAGGACATGCATTGCTGATTTGCAGCTCAGTCCCTCCACGCATCGGTACTGGGAGTTGAACCGAGGACCTCATGCTCTGAGCTCTATACTCCAGCCCTCAGATGAGCTCTTCTTCTCTGGGTGGATGGGGAGCTCTTGGGTTAAGATATGAGTGTTAAGGAAGAGTGGCGCTTTTTTGTACACCAAGATGATGAAGTTACGTGTGTGTGTGTGTGTGTGTGTAGTATGTATATTAAAAAGTACAACATTATTCTTATTGGCTCCCTGCTTTAAACCTACCAGTATGGTCCCTTGAGATGAATTCCAAGCTCTTTCCCACAGGCTCAGGCCTAGAGAACACTGTCCACGTTCTTCTTTATTGTCTCACACACCATACCACAGTGGCATGGAAACCCTCCAGGTCTTTGCCTGTGCTTTTGCTTAGAGTAATTCATGTGCCGGGCACCTACCTGGGTAGCTCCTATGCAGCCCAGAATCAGCTTATAATATCCCCTTGCCTAGGGAGCTTTTCCTTGAGCACACTGTCCCCAGATTCAGTTTCTCCTACTCGGGGCTCTGGAATCCAAGCTTTGCCATGCGTCTTTGGCGTGCTTTGCTCAGAGACAGGGCCCTCCCCAGAGTGTGCTTTGTCCCCAGGGGTTAGTGTCTATTAGCACGCCTCATTATCTGTCAGCTGTCTGAATGGTGAAGGTACGGAATTTTATGCAGGGGGGTCATGCCACAGTTCCACATGCTTGTGCCTTTAACGATTATTGATGCTCACACAACAGAATTCACATCACTGCATCCCAGTGCGTGTAATTAACCTTCATTAACCCCTCCCTACTGGATCCTGTCCCCTTTCACCTTTAGTGCCTAGCACGCAATAGGTGCACAAAACCACACAAAAACCAAGAGAAAGAGTTCCAAGCCTTCCCATGTCTTCTTTTCCATCCTTCACCCCACACCTGGCTCCTGCCCCTGCCTGGTTTATTCCACCTAGTCCCTAAGGTGCTTCTGAAAAGTTAGTTATCTCTATGAAGCTGAGTGCATCTCTCCTAGACAGAGGCAGGAGTTCATGCAGGGAGCCCCTGCACCTGATCATTGGTGGTCCTGAGATAGTGCTTTCTTGCATGTGTGACCCCTACCTGAAGTCTTCCCTCTCCCACTTCTCTGTATTTAGTGAATAAGTGAGTGCATGGACGGTTACATTTCCACTCTCTGAGACATTCCTGGTAAGGCTCAAGATGAATTGCCGTCTGTCCTGCTTGACTGCTGTAGACCCGCAGACTCTGGAAGTCTGGATCGTGGTAAAAAAAAAAAAAAATCATTTCAGCACACTGAAACAAGAGAGGGTTTTTGGTTTGGGTTTTTTTTTTTCATGAGATGAAACTGAGGTCCCCTTGAGAAGGTCACACAGTCAGTTACATAACAGTAGAGCTGGCTGAGCTATCAAGATTGATACTCGTGCATTTCAAGAGCTGTGAGTCATCGAAATCTTGCTCCTATTTCTGGTGTGACATAATGTACTTTTTGTTTCTCAACAAAATAATGTTGATGGCTTAAAATTGTAAAGCACTGGCCTGGAGAGTTGGTTCAACGATAGCAGGCATAGGACCCTGGGTTCCATTCCTTGGCATGGCAAACAACAACGAAAGAAAGAAAGAAAGAAAGAAAGAAAGAAAGAAAGAAAGAAAGAAAGAAAGAAAGAAAGAAGAAAGAAGGAAGGAAGGAAGTAGTATTTAGAGTTGACAGCATCTTGTAAAAAATTTTAAAAAAAATGAAAAGAAAGACAGACAGACAGACATTGGAACTAACTACTTGTGGAGTCACACATCAGAATCACTAGGTTCCTAAAGGATGAATCTCCCCGTACGACTCCTATTTTCTGGCTCTGTATCTCTCACGCTTTCCAGGATGCATTATCTGCCTCCAGCAACACAATGAACGCTGGTTAAATATCGATTCTAGGCTCACTTATGGGAAAACACTAGCATTTCTAATCAGCTTCATCGCTTCCTACTTCTAAGAACTTTCTGGAGGAGGAATAGACCAGACTTGTTGAATCTTAACATAAGAGAGCTGATAAGATCCAAAACAGGTTACCAGGAGAAACCCGAACATCTTGTCTGAGTGTTTGTATGCGTGGAAGTCGCGTCTGCAGCTACATGAGAAATACTGGTTATTTAGGGCTTTCAAAAATTCAAGTGTGGGCTGGGGAGATGGCTCTGGAGGTAAAGGCACTGGAGGGCATGAGTTCAGATCCCCCAGCATCCATGTAAAGAGCTGAGAGTGGCCACACAGCTCTAACATCAGGACTGGAAGAATCCCTGAAGCTCCATAGCCAACTTAGCTGAAAAAGAAGGCACTGCTCCAGATGCAGTGAGAGACCCTGCTTTAAGAGGAAGTCAGAGAGTGATGAGGAAGGACACGCCTCTGTGTGCACTTGAATACACATGTGCATATAGATGATTATACAGCAAACACACAGACCACACACACACACACACACACACACACACACACACACACACACTGCAAATGTGCACAAAATAAGCAAATTCCCCAAACACAGTCTCTGTGCAGACCATGACCCTGGAAGGTATTTGCTAATAAATTAGTATGGCTTATGAAAATATTTTCATACCGCTGCTGGTGCATGCCAATAATCCTAGCAAGAGAAGTTCAAGGTCACCCTTGGCCATCAGCCTGAGCTACGTGAAACTTTATCTCAAACAAAACAAAAGCACAAACCAAAGATTTCTCACACGGTGAGATGGCACTCACTAAACTAAATTCTCAACCCCAAAAGATCTGTGCCTACCATGTCCAAGGACATGGGTTTGATCCCCAACACTAGAAAACAAAAACTCATGTGATTAGTATTTCCAGAATGACTTTAAAGCCTTACATGTCTTGCTCATAACTAAATGTGTTCATCAGTCCCTTCACTCAAGAATAGAAGTTTACCAATGCCCAGAGCATAGCTTCCCAACTATATACCAGTGATAAAATACACAGACAGACACAACCTTCTCACGAAGTTTACACTTTCAGCAGCGGAAGACATGGACAGAAACTGATCATTAAGCTAATATACCAGGTGACAATTGGTGAGGCAAAAACAAACAAACAAACAAACAAACAAACACAGGGAGAGCAGCCTGGGGTGCCGGCAGTATGTGGGGTTGCTGCCATTTAAGTTGATCCTAGACTTTCTGACAAGAGACAGAGATCATGAAGATCTTCTGGGCCATTTTAACCTTGATATCATGCACATTTTTTTAAAAAGTCCTCCCAAAGAACTGCTATACACTGGGCTGTTTTCAAGATGGGTAAACGGCAGGAAGTAAACGTTTTCTGAAGTCTGGGGACATCTTTGCACATCCATGCTGGTCCACAATGTAGCAAAGTCTTCAGGAGCTGAGATGGGAGCAGCTCAGAGGACTATAGACCCTTCAATCAATGTTCTCTTGTAAGCTTTTTGTTTGTTTGCTAGCTTGCTTTTGCTTTGGTTCAGCCTCCTGAGGCCTCTGGCAGTTGTCTGCTCATGACTCCATACTTCCCATGGCTCTTTGTGTGTATTATTGGTTTGTGAGAAGTGGGTCCCAAAGAAAAACACTTGAACAAAACCCTAAAGGATTGTTTTCCCCTGTAGGGCTTCTTGGCGCTCTGGAACACAATAGGGACTGGGACAGAAGTTGCTTTCGCCAGAGTTCAAGTGGCCATACTTGCGTTGGAGGAGGAGCTCAAAGTTTGAGTGTCTCTCAGAACAGCATTTCTGGGGGACAAGATGTGGTGTACTGTAGCATTTTAGGGCTGGAGGACAGGTCCACCTCCTCAGGTCCTTTCCGTCAAAAATGACAAATCAAAGCTGGCACCGTCCCGAATGACCTATAATAAGAAGGCCTGCTGCATTATGTGGGCCTTGGGTCTTTGATATCAGGCCAAAGCAAGCCGAAGCGCCAGCTCGGAGCGCGAGGCTGCCTCAGGTCCACCAGCTTCTGTACTCCAAGAAGCCTTACTGGGGGACAGAGAGCAAATGAGTCAAACTGAAGTGGTCAAGTTCCCTGTGGCCTCCCAGGAATGTTGTTCTCATCAAGGGTGAAGAGCTGTGAAGTAGGAGCTGTGGCCCCGGAAGGCCACTGACTGGACTAGCTCCATGATTTGACACCTGAGGAAACTGAGGCCTGAGAAGAGAAGGGTCATAGCTAAGCTCACATTGTGAGCTACATCTCTGTCAAACAGCTCTCTGGATCTCACAGTGGTTTTGCATTACTATTCTTTTTTTCTTTAATGATTTTATTTTTTATTATTTTTATGTGCATTGGTGTTTTGTCTGCGTGTGTGTTTGAGCGAGGGTGTCAGATCCCCTGGAACTGGAGTTACAGACAGTTGTAAGCCACCATGTGGGTTCTGGGAATTGAACCCAGGTTATCCAGAGGAGCAGCCAGTGCTCTTAACTGCTGAGCCATCTCTCCAGCCCTGCTTTACTCTTCGTACCGTTAATGTTTTACCTATTTTTCCCCATGCTTCCGACTTCCTGCCTGAGATCCTACAGAATTATTGTTCTTGTTCAAAGCCAGTTAACATTTTCCAATGAGATGGTTTGGTGGAGAAGGGCTCTTGCTGCCAAATCTAATGATCTGAGTACAATCTCCAGGTCCCACATGGCAGAAGCGGGGGAACTGACTCCTGCAAGCTGTCCTCATGTGTTCTGTGTCTTCCACATGTGTACTGTGGTGCATGTCACCCCTCACCCCTACCCCCGAAGTATACACACATACACTATGTCTTAGTTAGGGCTCTATTGCTGTGATAAAGCATCTTGGGGAGCAAAAGGTTTGTTTCAGCCTACACCTTTTAGGTCACACTCTGTCAGGGCAGGAACTCAAGGCGGGAACCTGGAGGATTGCAAACTGGCTTGCTGCCCATGACTTACTCAGTATGCTTTCTTATAAACCTCATGAACACTTGCCCAGAAATGGCACTAACCCTGTGGACTGGGCCCAACCACATCAATCATTAATCCAAAAAAAATACACTACTGCCAGGCATGGTGTTGCATGCCCTTGATCCCAGCACTTGGAAGGCAGTGGCAGGCAGATCTCTGTGGGTTTAAAGCCAGCCTGGTCTACAGAGTGAGTTCCAGGACAGCCAGAACTGTTATACAGAGAAATCCTGTCTCAAAAAAACCAACCAACCAACCAATAAACAAACAAACAAAACCAAAACAAAACAAAAAAAGAAAATAAACCCAAAACCCCCCAAAAATGCATTGCAGACTTTCCAACAATCAGGCAGAGGGGCATTTTCTTTTCTTTTCTTTTCTTTTCTTTTCTTCTTCTTCTCTCTCTTTCTCTCTCTTCTTTTCTTTTTTTTCTTTTGTTTTTTCGAGACAGTGTTTCTCTGTAGTTTGGAGCCTTCTTGGAACTCTCTGTATAGCAGGCTGGCCTCAAACTCACAGACATCCGCCTGCCTCTGTCTCTCGAGTGCTGGGATTAAACACGTGCACCACCAGCTACCCGACCCAGAGGGGCATTTTCTCTTCCCTCCTTTCTTCCTTTCTTTTGAGAAAGGGTCTCACTATGTAGTTATGTAGCTCTGATTGTCCTTGAACTCACTATGTAGACCAGGCTGACCTTAAACTCACAGAGATCCACCTAGCTCTGCCTCTTAAGTACTGGGAAGAAAAGTATGTGCCACCGTGCCAGGCATGAAGGCATTTTCTCAATTGCAGTTCTTCCTCACAGATAACTTTAACTTGTGTCAAGTTGAAAAACTAAAACCCAACATGCTAAAAATTAAATAACAATGAAATTTTTTAGATGTACATTTGTGCAGTAATTTAAAACTTGACTTTCCTCTTATTTTCTTGCCTTTGTCATTGCTGCAAATGAACAGACTTTGCAATGCTTAGGAGAATAATGGCAGGAACAAGTCCTTTGCCAAGATTTCAAACAGTGCCCAAAATACTCCTTACCAAATGGCTGCCTCACCCGATAAATCTTTACCCGTTCCTAATCTGGGAAGAAAAACCTGCAAAGAACAAAATCACATAGCAAGAAGACAGCTGCCACGGGGACATGAGAAGTGAGCCCAGTGTGTGTCAGTGGGGGAGCAGAGGACACAGGAGCCCTCCTGCTCGTCTGCCTTCTGGGGCTTGAAGGAGGCAGACTCTGCTCTTGTACCATCAGTGCATCGCCTGAATTAAGATTCTTCATCTGTGTCTTCACCCTAGAAACCCAGCTTCTTCCTTTACGGGCAGCTTTGGTTCTGGTCACTGTAACTGGCAGTTTTCTGCCTTCCTCCCTCTGGTCTTACTCATTCCACATGACTTCTCCGGGCCCACTTTTCAGTCTGCCCTCCCAGTTGCCCTTGGCCTCTCTCATTGGAATTGTTCCGTGGTTCTCTTGAACCCTTAGTGTTCCCTTCATATGTCCTCAGTGGGTGGCCCTTACATGTGATTACTACCAGTTTTATGGGCAAAGAGACACCCAGAACAGAAAGTTAATTTTCTCAAGGTCAAGAGAGACACAGAATGGGAAAATAACTTCCCCATCGATGCGGTGGTGGCTTTTACTTGTAATCCCAGGACTAGGGAGCCAGCCTAGTCTACAGAGTGAGTTCTAAGAGAACCAGGGCTACACAGAGAAACCCTGTCTCAAAAAAACAAAACAAGGGGCTGGAGAGATGGCTCAGTGGTTAGAGCACGCCTGCTCTTCCAAAGGTCCTGAGTTCAACTCCCAGCAACCACATGCTGGCTCACAACCATCTGTAATGAGGCCTGATGCCCTCTTCAGGCATGCATGTAGACAGTATATTGTATACATAATAAATAAATATTTAAAAACAAAACAAAACAAGAGTTCAGAACGAGCTTGGGCTACCTATTGAGCTCCAGCAAACCTTATCTACACAAAGACCCTGTCTAAACAGAACAAAACGAGTAAGCAGGCAAAGATGTCAAGTGTTGTCATTTTATTTCCTCCTGGTCCAGGAACAGGCACTGAGTTATTCTGTGAGCTGGGTTCCACGAGAGGGTAGAATTGACTTCCAGGCTAGAAGTGGCTTCCGTGTTGGAATATTTAGCCATATGGGGAAGACTAAAGGAAGACAAGGAATGTTGAGTCCCTCAGACATCAACAACGATGAGAAGCCTATTGGGAAGGGAGAATTCAGTGTGATGAACCAAGGAGAAAGAAGAGGGCCTGTGGGTAGAGCAGAATTGCTGCGGAAGACAAGCCAGAATGCAGGCAAAGAAACTTGTTCCTCAGCCTCTTTCCAAGGAATCCCCTTAGTGGGCCAAACCAGAAGACAGGTCACTAGGAGCTCAGGAAGACAGACCATGGAAGTCATCCTGGACACAGAACAGGTGAACAGATCGTATTGAAGCAAATAGAACACCCAGTGATGTTCCCAGCTAGGCAGCAGGGGAGTTGGGATGCAGAGGGATGCTCACTCTGCCTGTAGACCCCCCCGCCCCATGGGGCCTTTCTAGTGTACCATGTGGCTTGCATGGAGTCAAGTTCTTACCCTTAAAGTTCCTCTAATGCCGGGCATGGTCTTCTATGCACAGAAGCACTGGATCCATGTTGACAATTAATCAGTAACTACCCAGAGGACCACAGTGACCTGCACTAAACCGGGCTGCTGTTGTCACCCCGTGAGATACTAGGAGGGTGTGTTGGTGTGCTCACCACTGAGCCACTTTCCTGTAATCTCGGACTGTAAGTGGGGTCATCACAAGGCCTGGGGTTCTTAAAGCTGCGGGATTGGTGTCGTGTCTGTGGGCGTGATACCCTCGACCAGTGTCTTTGGCTGGCAGTTCTCAGCTCTGGCTTGCCAAATCCTGGCTGCTGCTTCGAGTGCTGTATGTCAAAGCTGATGAAAACAGTTAACCCTTTCCTTCATAGGCATGTCTCTCACCTGCATTGCAGGGAGAGAATCATTAAGACTCGAAGTGCCTTTACTTGAAGGGTCTGCTGACGACAGCAAGCAACCAGTGGGTGTCTCACAGCTGTGTGGCCCAGAGCTGCCTAACTCTGCCAGTGGATATGTTGGCAAGAAATCTGGGTGTTCAGAGGCCGGGGTCACTGGCTCTCGGCTTTGGAGGAGTAGTGGCTGCCGCGTATTTATAGAAAGGTTAATAGGGTAACCGGGGACCACTGTACTTCAACAGCGAGTGAAGGTTGCTCTTCTTCGCTGGTGGAGACGGGGGGTGGGGGGGGGGGTGGAGGGGGGGGACATCTCAGGCCATTCTGATGCCGTTCTCCTCTCGCTGCCAGACTGGAACCAGACAGGCTGTGAGAGGGCAGACTTCTCACTGTGTGTGAGTGCGTGTATGTGTCTGCGTGCATGTGCGTGTGTGCGTGTGTGTGTGTATGTGTGTGTGTGTGTGTGTGTGTGTGTGTGTGGTGTTTTCTCTGTGTGTCTGTCTCTCCTCTCTCTCTCAGTGTGTGTGCATCTGTCTGTCTCTTTTCTGTGTGTCTTTCTCTCTGTATTTGTGTCTCTTGGTCTCCTTTCCATTTACCTGCTACATTGTCCCTACACAATGGCAAACTGTCCCTCTAGTCATTACTTATAGTATATGTATGACTTTTATTTTATATATATATATATATATATATATATATATATATATATATCCATTATTACATTATGTTTCCTTTTATTTACCTCCTACTTCCCTGTCTCTATCCTGAAGACTGGGGAGGACCTAGCGGGAGGGGGAACAGAGGTAGAATAACAGTAGCAAAGCCGCACACAGTGAGACAGAAGAATGCAGTAGAAGAAGGTAAGGCCAGAATTAGCGAATGGAGGCTGGAGCAATGGTCCAACAAGTAAAAGCCCTGCTGGTCCAACAAGTAAAAGCCCTGCTGGCTGCTCTTCTAGAGAACCAGGGTCCAATTCCCAGCATCCACGTGGTGGTTCACAACTGTCTATATCCAGGGGATCCAACGCCCCCTTCTGGCCTCTAAGAGTACTACACACACAGAGTACAGACATTTAAGCAAAATACCTAGGCACACAAAAATAACGTTTTTTAAAATTAGCCTATTAAAACAACACAGTTTGAGAGATAAAGATTAGAGCACTCCCCAAGTCTCCCCCTCATCCCTTGAACTCCTCATCAAGTCTGACATATCACAGCACAAGCAGAAAAGGTACATGCTGTACAAGTGACCTGAGTGTCCCACGCCAGCGGGCCTGTACAGGTGTCATTGATCATCCTACCCTCAGTAGTGCACTCCTTCAGAAACCATCCCTGACACTGGGCGGTGGTGGTACACACCTTTAATCCCAGCTTTTGAGAGGCAGAGATGGGAGGGAGGACCTCTGTGAGTTTGAGGCCCAGCCTGGCCTACAGAGTGAGTTCCAGGACAGCTAGAGGACCCAGAGAAACTCCATATTGAAAAAAAACAAAACCAAAACAAGCAAAAGATAAATGTCCCCGCTTTTTCTACCATTGAGGTTTCCTTGTCTAATTTCTTGTTCAAGAGCCTGGAAATCCCAGTAGTTTTCAGGAGACTCTAGCTTCTGCTTAGAAGAAAGGGCACTCCAGGATCTCACTTGTGGACTGGAGCACCTGCTTGGATATCTGCTTAGAAGCTCCAGAGAAGGAGAACTTGAGAACCCAGAAAGGCCAAGTCCTTCTTCAGAAGAACAGGAGGTGTCAGTGGGGGATGAGCAGGGGACTGCAGGTGTGGGAAGGGGGACTTTGGTGTGTGTAGTAGGGAGGGCTAAGGGCTTGACAGGTGAAACAAGAACGTAAGGAACTGTCCCCTGTCTGTGGAAATCAGCTTCGCCAGAGAGGGCAGAAGCAAATTTGTTCTACTTTGAGGAAAAGCTGGGAAGACTAGAGGAAAAGGGAGAGGAGGCTGCGACTCCTGGCAGGAAAACCCAAGTCCAGGCTGAAGATTTCCTCCTCAACCCCAGGTGCCCTGATGTTGGGTCCGGGGCAGCTGAACTCGCGAAACATCCTGGACCCGTGTCTATCTCACTCGTGGGGACAAAGGGATTGGCAGCAATGACATCAAGATCTCCTGCTAAAGTAACAGGGCTGGACTCTTCTCCAAGCTGAGCTTCCCAGGACCCCAGACACTCCTGGATACCATGATTAATTCTCAAACACTACAGGTCTGTGTTTTCGGAGTGACCTGCCATTTCCCTCTAAGGACAGATGTGAGCCTTCAGCAGCCCCTTCTCCCCTGGGAGTGATTTCACAGTACGCTGGGGAAGACGCTCTCTCGGATGAGCGCTGTATCTTTCATCTGGAGATCTTAAGGAGCCTTAATAACAGCCACGCTTCATTAGTCCTGCTTTGTGGATGAGGGCACTGACTCACAGAGGGCTTCAGCGATTTTCTCATTCATGTTGGGAGTTACTGCCAGAACCATGAATGAGACTTAGGGTGAAACTGTATTTCATAAAGCTTTAAACCTGTACCCTTTATAGTAGGGGAGTTTACAAAAATAATGACCCCTTTGCACTGAGAGTTGACTCCTTTGTTCTGTTATTAAGTCTGCCTTAGGTGGGGCATGAGCATCCCTGCTCCAGGACAGCTTTCCAACTTGAAGGCTCCAGTGTGAAGCAAGGTGGGAAAAAGCTGTGTGTTTTATTGGCAATGCCTGGACCACTCGTAGTTCATTGTTTTCATCTACCTACCCACCCATTCATCCCTCACTCAATAACTCAGTCAAGTCATACACATCTCAGTCTCTATGACATCACCTGTGAAATAGGCATAGTGATATTACCATTGGCAAAAGCAGTTTTGGAAATTAAGATAATTTCTATGAAGCACCCTGTCTAACATATGGTAAACCCTTGAGGTAATTATTATCATTAAACAAGTAATTATAAGAGACATATCAACGCACACAAAACACAAAAGTGAGTTCTTGAACAGCCCTTTGTAGGATGGAGAGGGCAAAGTTGCAGCTGAAGGGAGTTAATTCCTGGGGAACTGATAGATCTTTCAAATGAAAACACAAGAAAGAAGGACATGGCCTGTCAGTAAATAAAAGAGGGAGAGTCCCGGATGTTAACTTTGGAGCCTGAAACGTCAGGCAGATGGGGAAGATAGTAATAATTGACACGAACCATTTAAAATGGGTAGAAATGTAGAGACTGAGGACAGAGCTGGGGTGGAGCATTGATATCCTGGAGGGGTTAGTTATAAAGCCCTAGCCTCTCACAGGCCTGTCTTTATTTCCCTATTATTTTTTCTTAGAACAAATATCTTTGCATATTCTTACTTGACTCTCTTGCAGTCAGGGCACCTGAAACTCAGGGGTTAAAAGGGCAGCAGGGAGGAACAGTTGGGGTGCAACAGGAAGGGCAGAACCTTAGAGAGGAGCAAGGGAGACCTTGGAAAAGGCTTATTTGGGAGGATCTGAGGGTCACAGACAACTGTGGACTCCGCCTAACCTCTTATACCTCCATACTCTGTATGATCTAAAACCTGGATGTGAAATCCTTCCCCAGCCTAGACACAAAATCTTGACGCTAGACAGAAAAGCACTCACAGGTTAGACCGTATGAAAAATAGAAATATTTGTGTGACAACAGATACCCAAGCCCAGAAAGAGAAGCTACAGGCTGGGAAAAAAGCTTCATAAAATGTCGCATATTTTAAGGATATATTATAACAAGGAGGAGCATTCTCAATGCTAAGGAACTTCTACAAATCACTAGGAAAGGGACAAAGCTGAGAAAGGATGGAAACAGACAAATTTGGAAGAAGTGGGCATCCAAAATATGCATGCCCGGTAGCAATGAAGAGAACGCAAAAGGAAACATCATTATTGCTTATCACTTCATTGACACAATTTATAAGTTAGAAAATGAGGATTTTTCCATCTACACATGTGGGCATGTACCAGGACACAATAATGGGGGATGGATTATAAAGTTGCAAAATACTATGATATGGTGCTGTTCTATGTACATGAAGGATATATATATATATATTTGTATATATATGCAAATAATTATCTATGAGAATATGTAAAAACTTTGACAACATCATGCATGTGAAAGAAGAGTCAGCACCAGACATGATGGCTCGCATTTGCAATTCCAGCACTTGGGAGATTGAGACAGGAGGATTTACTCCTGGAAAGAAATAGATCTTTGAAGTTAAAAACTAGAAATGAGTGGAAAGGAAAACACAATCAATTTTTAAAATTAAAAACAAAACGACTAGAAATGAGGATGTGGTTTTCTGATAGATAAAAAGGGAGATCCCTGAACCTTTAATTAATACCACAAAGTGTCAGAAGGTCTAGAAGGGACTCCTGGGCAGTAGATGTTAGGAATGGAATGACCATGAGCTAGAGGCTATCCCGGGCTACATAGTAAGTTCATTGATGTCTGGGTTCCTAAGTGACATTTTGTCTAAAAAAAATAAAATAAAAATTTAGAATAGTGTGCGAGTAAACAATAGAAGACAAAATTTCAGGTTATAGTTTATGTATTTCTGTATATGTATAGTCTATGTCTGAACTTTTAGCTAGATTTCATATGTATGTTCCTTTTGTAAATAAGGATGATCATGCTGACCAAAAATTAATTAGAAGAGAGACGAACTGAGGATGGTTTAATACTTATCAAGAAACAAATCTTGTCTTCCAGGCAGGCAATGGTGTGGGTTGTGTGTAAATATCTTTAAACAAATTACTTATTATTGTGTGTGTCTATGCATGATATATGTGTGTGGGTGCATGTGTGGAGGTCAGAGGACAACTTTGTGGAATTGGTTCCTGAGATGGAACTCAGATCTCTAGGCTTGCTGGTAAGCATCTTTACCTGCTGACTCATCACAACAGCCCCCTCAGGTCTTCCTTACCTAATGGCTATCCATAAAAGTATGCACATCTTGTTGTTCCTTTTATTTATTTACTTTTTTGTGTTTTGTGTGTATGCATATATTCATGTACACATATACATGTGTGTGCTGGTATATGTGGAGGTCAGATATTGACACCATGTGTCTTTCTTAATTGCTTCACACCTTATTGATTTGCTTGAGATAGGGTCTCTCACTGAACCTGGAGCTCATTTTGGCTAGGCTGGCCAGCAAGCCTCAGGGATCCTGCTGTGTCTTCCTCCTCAGAACCCAGACTATAGGTATGCGGGAGACTTTTTACATGGGTGTTGGGGATTGAACTCTGATCCTTATGTTTGCAAGATAAGCACTTACGGACCCAGCCATTGCCACAGCTTCCTATTTTTTCTTTTCTTTTCTTTTCTTTTCTTTCCCTTTCTTTCTTCCTTCCTTCCTTCCTTCCTTCCTTCCTTCCTTTCTTTCTTTCTTTCTTTCTTGCTTTCTTCCCTTTTTTTTTGAGATAGGCTCTCCTGTAGTAGTCCTGACTGGCCTCGAACTTGCTAAGTAACTAACGATGGTCTTGAACTCCTGATCTTACCTCCACCTTGTGAGTGCTGGGATTACAGATGTGCATCACCACGCCTAGCTACTACCATTCTTTTAAAACAAGGTTCCTAAGGCTGGAGACCATGCTACTCCACCAAAGTCCATAAAAACATATAGCTGGTCATTTCAAAATTTAATTTGTAACCTAAAGATCACAGTGTTCCTATTGAAAACCTATTTTACTATCACCGGGAAAAGAACCTCTTAAGCTCTGTAATCATGAATACCTAATTTATTTTGCTTCAGTGCTTTACTGGGAGGAGCAGTTAGCTGGCTCTACCCTCCTGCTTTGGGTCTGTGGCAGCTTGAATGAGTAAATTCACCTACAGGCTTGAAGTTCTACTTTTTTTTTTTTTCCAGAGGCAATTCTATTATCTGCAACAGAAAGGGCTCTCTCTTGAGTCATCCAGGGCCTCTTCCTGCCTGAGTCCAAGTCAGAGTGACTTCACACAGAAAGAAGAGATGTTCTTGGAATGATGCTGTGGTAAAGCCCGGTTTTCACAAAGCCAGGGCTGGACGCTATCTGCAGATAGAGCTTTGACACCTTACGTGAGCCTTACAGTCTCAGGATCTAGGGGCATTACATTTGTAGCTTCTCTTAGAGTGACCCATCAATAAGTATAGTTTTTCAAGTTTTGAAATTCAGTACAATTCTTAACATCTTTTTGTTGCTGTTTTCCCGACAAGGTTTCTCTGTGTAGCCTTGACTGACCTGGAACTCGCTCTGTAGACCAGGGGCCTCGAACTCAGAGATCTGCCTGTCTCTGCCTCTCAGTGCTGGGATTAAAGGCATGTACCACCACCTCTCTCCTTAGCTTTTAGAAGGGGGGAAAATCCCATCCACTTAGGAACAAGTGTGTTTTTGTTTGTTTAGTTACTCATTTCAGAGTGTTCACGATCCCCTTTGTATTTTTAACTTCCGGTATATTTTCTTCCTTCATTTTTAACCGGCCTTAAATACCTTCAGGATTCTTCCCTGATGTGACAAAGTTTATTTGGATTATTCAGTTAGTTGCAGGACGATTCAGTCCACTCCCAGGGCTTTGGTCATTAGGAACATTCTGAATAGCCCAGCTGTAAACATCTCCACGCAAAGTCCTCCCCTCTTTGGATCATTTCCTTACACTTGGACTTCCTTAAATGGGCTTACTGGGTCAAAGGGGCTCTGTGAACAGTTTTATAGCTCTTGGCACATAGTTTTCAGATTGCGCCCGGAGAAGATCTGACCAATGGCTCGAGGGCAACGAGAGGGCAGGAATGCAGAGAAGCAGCCCCTCTTTCAGCCCCAAAGCAAGGCCCCCGTGAAAGCAGAAGCTCTTCCCCATTGCCCTCCCGTTCCCTTCGCCTGGCCAGGGTCTAAGGTCTAGAGCCAGGCGGACACCGCGCTCAGGGAAGGGCACAAAGGGAAAGCCCAAGATCAGTGCCCCGGAGGCGGTAGCAACTCCTTCAGGCCTCCCCGCCCGGGGACTCAGAAATCGAGCAAGTCCTAGACATTGAGCGCAGGCTAGGGGCGCGGCTTCATCGCCCCCTGAAGCCCCAGGCCACGGCCCGGGGCGAGCAGGCCCGGGAAAGGGCGCTGACCCAGGGCGCTGGAGTTCGGCGCGGCTTGCATAGTTACGCGCTGAGTCAGACGGACCCGGCGGGCGGGGGGCAAGGACGTCAGCTAGGCCGCAGGGTCCGGCCGGCGACGCGGGATACGCGGCGGGGACTACGGGGGACGGCGCTGCCACGGGTCCCGCCTCACTGCCCCGGGAACGGGCCAGACGAGGAAGCGAGACCGGCCGGGGTTGGGGGGGGCGGGCGTGGGGAGAGCGGAAAAGAAGCGAGGCAGCGTAGAGAGCAGCTCGGCGGAGGGGCAGGGCCGGAGGCCAGGGGGCGGGGCGCGCTGCGGGGACGCGCCCGGGTGGGCGGGGCGGGGGCGCGCGCGGCCGGCCGCGGGCGGAGGGGCTTGTGGGTAGCGGCGGCGCGCGGCCGAGGAGGGCCGCGGTGCGGACTGTCTGTGTGTGTGTGAGGGGAGCGGGCTTGTGGGCGCGCGAGGCGGCCGGCGGCGACATGCGGACGGCCAGGCGGCGGCCCTAGCGGCCCGAGCCCCGAGGGCGGGGCGGCGCGGCGCGGGCGCCCCTTCCCGCTCCCGCCCGCCGGGTCCTGGCGAGCTCGCTACGGGCCGGGCGGCGCGCGTGCGGCTGAGGGGCGGGGACGCCGTGTGCCTCGCTGCTCCCGGCTGGGCCGGGCGGCTCCTCAGACAGCGGCGCGCGGCGGGCCCGGGCGGAGGTTCCGCGGGCGGCGCTAGGCCCGGCGAAGCGGCATGAGCCGGCCCCCGCCGACGGGGAAAATGCCCGGCGCCCCTGAGGCCGCGCCGGGGGACGGGGCGGGCGCGAGCCGCCAGAGGAAGCTGGAGGCGCTGATCCGAGACCCTCGCTCGCCCATCAACGTGGAGAGCTTGCTGGTAGGTGCCTGCTTGGGAGGGAGCTCCCCGACTTGCCTGGTCCCCCCCCTCTTGGCTCTCTCGCCCAGCTTCCGGCTACCCGGGGGGCTGGAGACCCCACCTGGGATTCCTCATGTCCACCTCCCACTGGAGCGGGTGTCACCTCGGCCGCCCCCTTTCTTGGAGCTCACTGGGAGGAAACACCCCTGGGCTCCTTCCCGCCTACCCAGTCGGTTTGGGGCGGAAAGGTGGAGGATTGGTTGTGCTTCCTACCCCAGACGAGCCAGTTTGAAAGTGTCACCCAGCGTGGGAGCTAGGGTGAAATCGAGGGAGAAAGAAACCCGATGCTCTCTCCGTGTTGGGAGTGCCACCTGGGGTACATGACAAAGAGCTGCCCTCCGTTCTCTAGGTCAGGAATCTGGGAACGCACAGCTCAAGTTCGCTGTTTTCAGTTGCTCTTGGACATGCCATAGTAGCTATTTAGTGCATTTGAATTTGTGTAAATTAAATTTCCGGAGATTGTTGCTCCGAAGCCAAGAAACGAGTCTTAGTTGTAGAACGGAATAAATCTCCTCCGTTCATCTTGTCTTTCCTATAGCCCTCAAAATCCAAATTAAGAACCTTGGGAAGGCTGCTAGATTGATGAAGGCTGGAACTGGATTAAGAAAACAACACGTTTTCCAATAAACGCCGCGTAGAATGCTGGCATACTTCTGGTCTTGGGGGAAGCAATTAGGTTTGGCAAACAAATTTGGTTCGTGTGCAGCTAGAGATGCATTTCTGGGAGAAAAATGGTGTGAACATGTATCCCAAGGAGGAGGAGTCGAAAAGACTCTGGTTATTAGCTTTGGAGGACGAGCTGAAGGGTGGGTGATAGGCAGCGTGTGCCAGAAAGCATGTCAGTTCTGGGCCCAGCTAGAAGCCTGGTGACTGATGAAAAACTGCCTCCTCCCTTTCCACTGACTAACTTTTCTTCTGAGGCCGTTGGTTGTCCTTTGAGGTTTCTGGAATCATTTGTAGTGACTCAGTCATGTTTGGCCGCAGTGCAGGAACTGACTAGAGAGTGGGTATCTTTCTGTTGCATGTGTAGAATGTAGAGATTTTGCCCTGGGGGGCGGGGCCGGGGAGTGGGGAAGAGTTTTATTTATTTATTTATTTTTGCTTGGTAGAGGGTTCGTGTGTTCTTGCGGGGCAGTTTCTTGGAATTCTTTGGTTCAGAGTAGGATTAGTTGCATGGAGGTCATAGCCTTTCTGTAGATAAAACAAAGCTTCTCAGGCGTCACTGCCAGCATTTTCACTTTGGCATTTTGCTAGCAAAACTTTGATCCTACGCCAGAAAGTTCAGTTAAAAATAGTATCTGTAAACCTCAAGTTTTCACTGGATTCATCCTCAGTCCCAGATAGAAGTGTTTTCCATTTCATATTCATCTCTTGTTAGTGATGTTGCTCATCATTATTAGGGTTATTTTGAGCTTGGAACTAAGCTTTATACCTGTTGACATGGCCGTTTTGTTTTAATTAAATTAAAATATTTCCTGAATTGTTGCATGTGGTCAGGAACAGTTTATTTCCTTCCTTGAGTACCTATTACAGTCAAGACCCACATTTGTTAAGGTGACATATTGCTGTTAGGTTGAAACTAGATGCTCATTTGACAGCAAGCTTACTGCTGCTCTTCCTTGATGACATGCCATTGAGAACCAGTATAGGTGTGATTCTGGAGTGCCAAGTGTTACCAAGTCAAAATGTGCTCTTTATACCTTTGGAGTGAGGTGCCTGGTGCCTCTGTTGTACACGGAAAGAAGTTGAAACATTATTAAAGCAATAATATCATATCTGTTATATTTTATTATGAAATACTAGAATGAATTATGTGCTGCCTAGTTTAATGTCACCTTGGCCCAACCTAGAGTCCTCTGAAAGGAAGGACTCTCAATTGAGAAAATGCCTCCATGAGATCCAGTTGTAGAGCATTTTCTTAACTAGTGATTGATGGGGAGGGCACAGACAACTGTGGGTGGTGCCATCCCTGGGCTGGTGGTCCTGGTTTCTATAAGAAAGCAGGCTCAGCAAGCCACGGGGAGCCAGCCAGTAAGCAGTTCTCCGTGGCCTCTGCATCAACTCATGCCTCCAGATTTCTGTCCTGTTTGAGTTCCTATTCTGACTTCTTTGATGAGTGGTATGGCAGTGTGAGCTAAATAAACTCTTTCCTTCTCAAGTTGGTATGGCTGAGGTGTTTCATCAAACACCTAAAACAAAGTAACATTTTCATTGTGGTAGTAGTATATGTAAAACTTGCTATTTAAACCATGTCTAAGTGCACAGTTGGGTGATGTTAAGTACATTGACATTGTGCCAACCATCACTGGCATTTATCCTCACAACCTTTTCATCTCTCCAAATTGTAACTCTATAAATTAGTCTTTAAAACATTATTATAAATTTTTTTTAAAAAAAGTTCATGAAATAATAGCTGTTATCACTTTAAAGATTCGCAAGTACTATGAGCTATATTTCGCAATTACTGTTTACTTAAAGTTGCATTTCTTTTGGTTTTATTCTGGAAAGTCAGTCTCTCTATCTCTATCTCTATCTCTATCTCTGTTTTTTTGAGACAGGGTTTTTCTGTGTAGCTTTGGTGTCCTGGAATTCTATCAGTAGGCCGGGCTGGCTTTGAACTCACAAAGATACACCTAACTCTGCCTCCCAAGTGCTGGGATTAAAGGCATATGCCACCATTACCCAGCCTAGAAAAAAAATACCTTTAATAATCTGATACAAACGCAACATGGAATTTGGTTACCATATTCAGAAGCTTAGATATAACACTATTGGAAGCTCTGTATTGCTAAAAATGGCATGAGATGATGAAGTAAACTAGAATTTTCTGTAAAATGTTTTCAGTAGGCTAGGCAAACCATTCATAGGAAAAGAAGTTGCACACGATAAGATGTAAAATGTTAGCCCAGTGCCTGATACATGATGTCTTTACACTCATTTCACTTCTCCTATGTGCATTTGACACGTTTTTGCTATAGTTTTCTTTGATAAAGGAAATGATTTTTGTTACAGATATTCTTGTTACACAGTTTTAGATGCATGCCATTTTCATTTTGAGCTTGACATCATAAGTACTAATCATTGTTGTGCATATATAAGGCTGGATTCCAGGACGCTATCAGTGAACAGACTAAATTATCTTGTTTCTTTGCAGAGGCTAGTTGCTTTATTTGGCTCCAAAATAAGCAGCTCTTTTGAAGTTGCAGATGGTGAGCTGCTTTATATTATATAAAAATAGTTTTCAGAGAGATTTGCTTCTGTAATTTTAAAAACAAAACATTTAGTTTGTGTGAGTTTGACAATGTGTGCCCTGCTATGGCACCCATGTGGAGGTCAAAGGACAACTTTTGGGAGTCAATTCTTTCCTTCTATTATGTGGGTTCTAGGGACCAGACTCAGGTCATGGGGTTGTCAGGCTTGATGAGAAGTACCTTTATCCACTGAGCTTTTTTTGAAGGTCAGTGTTGAAATATTTTAAGGGAGGACCCTAAGTGACACTCATTTGTAGTGTTTGAAACCTTTGGGTAAATAATTTGTGTTGTGTTGTCAGAGATTCTCACATTGCTTGCCTGTTGTATTTTAGTTAACTAACACATGTGCTGGAGAAAAGTCTTAGGGTTTGTGTTTTGGGATTTTATTTTGTTCTTTCAGAGAGTATGAAGTCATAGTAAGTAACCTGTAGTACTAGGTTTTTGTGAATGGGTAAAGATGATCAAACATTTATTTACAATTTCAATGTGTTGAAAAACAAAATACCTATTAATCTATTAAATTAATTTACATTTTATTTATTTATCAATTTGTCTGGTTTTGGGTGGGGCGTTGTGTGTCATGGCATAGGTATGGAGGTTAGAGGACAGTCTGTTGGAGTCAGTTCTCTCTATCCACCATGGATTCCAGTAATCAAACTAAAGCTGCCAGGCTTGGCAGCAAGTGCCTGTAGCTGCTGAGCCATCTGGTTGGGCCCAAAACACCTATTAGGACTGGTACCTGCCAACTATATGAAAATATTTACAGAAATTTTATTTTTGGTAGTTCTTACACATGCTAGGTGAATGGCCACAACTCCATGAAAATACTTATCACAGTGCTTAGGATCTTTCCATTTAGTGCTGGCTCTTCACACAATTCAAGTACAATTGCAAGTGTTTACTCCTCCCTATAAGTAATGACTGAGACTATTGTGAAGATGCAATAAAAATTAAATAGAATAATAGATGAAAAACTTTGTACATGTTCATTTGTGAAGTAGAGGTGGACATTTATAATATACAGACTAATTACTTTAAAACTTACATTTCCTAAAACTTCCAAACCTTAGATAAAATTGGCTTTAGTGGTGTGTGAAATTTACTGTTTAGGCCAAGTTGAGTCCATAATCCCTTATGTATAATTTTGGTACATAAACAACTCTGAAAATAAATTCTTACCAAAATTTATTTTTTTAATGGCAAATTCTTACCCAATCCTTTCTTAGAGTGTTTGGAGTCTGTGCACTGCACTTGGTGTAAATGATAATAGCTTTCACTGGAGAAATACTAGTATCTTGGTTTCAGGATGCTGTCATATCCCCAAGAAGGTTTTAGGAAATTTACAGCATGTGTACTGTATTACCATTTAAAGTTTGAAAAAAAAATCTATAGTTTGAAGAATCTTGGCCCCAGAGTAAGGCTGGTAGCATACACAAAGTAAGGAAGCATGCCTGTGTATATATATGCCCTTAAATAGTTCCAAGGAATAGTGCAAAGCTGCATGTGATGGTACATGCTTGAAATCCCAGCATTCTGGTGGCTGAGGCAGGAGGATTATAGTGAGTTTGAGATCAGTCTGGGTTATATAACAAATGCCAGGCCAGTAGGTCTCTGTGTTACGACCCTGTCACAAACACACACAAAAGAATGATCAGTGTTAAAGCCCGAATATTTTATTTTTGCTGACCCTTGCTCAGAATCTGAATCTTGCTTTCCCTGTTGAATTTGTCAGTATTTCAGATACAGCATAAAAATGTGAATTTTAAAGCATCTTACATCATAGTCACCTCTAGCAGTGTTGTTGCTTGATTCAGGCCTTGTTTTTTCTTTCCCACAGCTCTGTTTTACCTTTTATATGACCACTTTTTATGTGTATCTCTAAATAATACTACTTAGTTTTGCTTGTCTTTTAAACTTCATAAGATGTTATCAATTTTATGTTTTCATTTTTGCTTTATGGTGGGTGCTAGGGTGTTGAAACTAGGACAACACACATGCTGGTCAAGGTCTCTACCACTGAGCTATCATATGTTCTCATTCTGACCTGGGTTTTTAGTTGTGTGATTCTGAGAGTTACCTCCCTGTGGTTTATTAATTTTCATTGCCATAATAAGTTAAAGTGTAGCTCCACTCTGTAGATAGAATTTTCGTTGGACCATAGGTCATCTCTGTCCTGCCAGTTGTCCCCAAATAATCACACAGAGACTTAATATTAATTATAATGCTCAGCCAATAGCTTAGGTTTGTTACTAACTAGCTCTTACAATTTAAATTAACCTATATTTTTATCTGTGTTCTACCATGTGGCTTGGAATGTACATCTGCTTCCTCTGCGCCTTTCTCTTGACTCCCTAGACTCCTCCCTCCTTCCCAGCGTCCTCCTAGTCTGGCTCTCCTGCCCAATCTCTTTCTGCCCAGCTATAGACCAGTCAGTTCTTTATTAACGGTTGAGAGTAATAGATGTTTACAGTGTACAAAGATTGTTCCACAGTACCACCCTATTTAAAGGATATTTAGGTAGTTCTGTATGTTTTACTGTTATGGGCTCCTGGAACCCACACAAAGAATTTCCATAGACTTCTATTGGGAATAGAGTTGTAAAAATTGACAGTGGACAGCCATGTACCACTGTACCAAATCTTCTTAATTCCTCTTAAACTAAATCTTCTTAATTATCTCTTTACCCATTTATCACTACAGTCCTGGGTTCCCATCCACTTAAGTTAGATGCCTAAATTTAAGTTAGGTACTTAAATTTCAGCATGTGTTTCATTAGATCAGAATTTAGCTGGTGCATGCCTGTAATCCAGCTCCAGAGGATGAAGCAGAAGGACTACTGTGAGTTCAAGGCTACATGGTGAGAAGTGCTACCCTGAGCTGCCTACAGAACGAAAATAAGGAGGAAAAAAAAAGATTAAATTTGCACAAATCTTAACTATACATAGATTTTTTTTAAAGTACTCATAATTCAAATCTTTAAAAATAAGGAGCATTAGTACCAACCCATGTATCTTTTCGACCAGCTTCACATTCCATTTTTTTATTTTTGTTTTTAAAATTACATTTTTCTCCCCTCCATGTTTGTGTGATTTTTTTTTTGTTTGAACTGTTACTGTTATCTCTTGTAGCACATGATACAAGTGAGATTGTATAGTAGTGCTTTCCTGTCTGTGCCTGGCTTCTTTACCTTAGCAGATGTTTTGAAATTAATACGTGATATTTTGTGTATTAGCATGCTATCCCTTTATTGCCAGAATATATTTTGTTTTATATGTAAATCACAGTCATTCAGCTATTTCCTGTTAACTGGCATGGGCTGTTTTTTTTTTTTTTTTTTTTTTTTTTTTTGAGAAAGAGTCTAGCTAATTAGCCTAGACAGGGCTCTAATTTATGATTGTCCTGCTTCAGCTGCCTGAGTGCTAGGGTTACAGGTGTGTTCTACCATGTCTACTTCTGGTTTGGTTTTTAATAAATATTATAAATTTATATATGTTACATACACATAATATTATAATTTTACATTTATAATTATAGAGCATTAAAATGTATTATAGTCAATAATAAATATTAATACACAGATTTTAAATTTAACAATACTGTGATATAAATTAATAATGTAAATATTCTAGCTAAATTTAATAAACATTTTAAGCTGGGCATGATGATATATGCCTTGAATACCAGCACTTGGGAGTTAGAGCATGCAGAGCTCTATGACTTTGAGGCCAGCCTGGTCTAACCAGTGAATTCCAGGCCAAGCACATCTATATAGTGAGATCCTGCCTTTTAAAAAAAAATTGCAATTAGTGCTACTCCTTTGTAAGGACATGTTTTAACTTCATTTCTCTTGGGTTGATATTGTGGTAGAATTGCTGTGTCACAGGGTATGTGTATATTTGTTTTTTAGGAAATGGCCAGATCTTTTTAAAATAGTTACATTATTTTACACTTGTGTCAACAACACATAAGGGAGAATTCCAGTTTTTCCACATCTTCCCTAACATGAAAAAAAAAATCCTGTGGTGTTGTAATTTGCATATCCCTAATGACTGCCATACATATTATTTATATATAACTATATGTAAATCATCTGTTAGAATATCTGCCCTTTTGAAAAGTTGGACTGTTATTTTACAATTTTTTTATGTGCTACATATAGAAATGATTTTTTTGTATAAAGGGAATGCTGTGAAATTTGTTTTGTTAATGTTTTCTTCTCAGTCTGTGGTATGTATGTTTTTAATTAATTTAAAAAGGTTATTGCTTTTTCTGCCCAAGTAATTGTTGCCTAGCCCTATGACATGGAAATACCCTCTTTTGCTTTTATTCTAGAAACTGCATGATTTAGCCTTTATATATAGGCCTCTGGTATATTTCACCAAGTTTAGTGTGTGTGTTGTGCGTGTTAGGGTTGAAGCAGATTTTCTTTTTTTCTTCCACATGACTATCTAGTTAATTCACTACTTCTCAGCACTTTTTTTTTTTTTTTTGAGAAAAGTGTTTTTCCTTTTTTGCTGGGTTGCTTTAGCATCTTTGCTAAAAATCAGTTTACTAATATAGTGTGTTTTCTTAATAGTCATCTTCAAATCCTTAGTCATGGTTATGTTGTCTAATCAAGCTTTGTTTAAAACCCATTTCTTTTTAGCTTTTTTGTGGAAATGGTTGGTAAGACAGGATGCATCTTATACTTAGAATGATTCTGTACTGTTTGTGATGAGGGTTGCTGGGAAAGAGAAAGTTGATGACTTAAAGGCCCAGGATGACTTGTCACTGAGAATTCAGAGGGCTGGTGGGATAGCTCGGTTGGTGCTTGCTGCCAAGCGTAGTTACCTTGAGCTTGAGCTTGATCACTGGAGCCCACGTGGTAGACAAAAGAAGGGAGGGGAGTGAAGAAAAATGTGTAACTCAAGAAAAACAATAATAAAGAAAAAGGATTGACTCCCACAAGTTGTCCTCTGATCGCTACATGTGCACTATGGCATGCATATACACAGTAAATGTAAAAAACAAAACCCATTAAAGGACACTTACCATTAGTGGACTAGCTTATTATGTGGAGCTTAATGTACAAGTTACAGTCAAGTCATGGTGGCTGCCTGTTCTTTATCCTTATCCTAGCTGGGAACTGTTCTTGCATCTGTGCTTCCTGCTCCTTCAAGGTGTGATTCCATTATGTGGATGTTCTTGGGCAGGGCTACAGTTAGCAGGTTATAAATGACTTTCATTTACCTTCTTGGAAAGTGTTCTGTTCTCCCATTCTCATATTCATTTATTCTCTTCTTCTTTCTCTGGGATATTAGGGCTGCTTTTTGGTTCATTGGTGTCAACTGTCGAAGAATATTTCTAAGTTCAAGGGGACTTTATGGCTTGTTTTCCGGGTACCAAAAGTGCTTTACAGTTGATCACTTTATATTTAATGCCCTAGTTTACTTTATTCTGTAAAAGATTTTTGGGCAACTTTAGTTATAATGTAAGTGATAGAATATTTATTTTTAAGAGATTATAAATTGGGAACTAGTTTCTAACACTTTATTATTGAAGTTAGTTTTTAGCTCTACAGATGAGAAGAGCCTTCTTTTGATAGAAGCAAGCCTGCTTTAATACTTAGGTCATGTTTCTTTGAGACAGGGTTTCTCTGTAGCTTTGGAGCCTGTCCTGGAACTAGCTCTTGTAGACCAGGCTGGCCTCGAACTCACAGAACTCCGCCTACCTCTGCCTCCCGAGTGCTGGGATTAAAGGCGTGTGCCGCCACCACCACCCGGTGAAGAACTCTTGTAGTAATAAAGTATTGTCTTTTTTATACATCTTGGCCTTCTCTGTTACTTGTTCATTATTGTTGAACACAAGAGCTCACCGTGGAGCCAAGTCTAGAACACCCTTTGTAGTCCAGTCTGTCCCTGAACTCATGAATCTCCTGCCTTAGCCTCTTGAATGCTTGCGCCTATAGGCATGGGGACACACTTGACTTCTGAGTTTATTTTTATTTAATGCATAGGATGTAAATTATTAGGAGATATTTTGTTGTCCTGTTATGTTCTTTAGCTATTTGTTTGAATTAAAAAGTAATTCAGTTTTAAGTAATAGAAGTGATATTTTTAGAGGTGTATTCCCTCTAGAAGTGACCCCAAGTAAACATTTTGGTATGTTTTTGTCATTTGGCTCCAGTCTATCCATAAGAAGGAAGATAGGCAAACATCTGTATGCTGAGAGGATAGATTTGGTCAGTTAGAACAATTGGTCTTATAGGAAATGTATATTGTGATACAGGCATTTTCTAAGTTCTGAAACTGTCTAGAGAAAGATAAAAGCTAATTTTATTCTGTGTTTTGCATGAACACATGTGGGTTGAACAGCTCTTAATCATTTGTGTGTCATCTGTTCCCCTGCACTAGCTTCTTTCTAGTTAATCACATCTAGCTCCCTGTGGAGGCAGGTGATTCCTATGTTAGTCAGCATTTCATGTTAAAGAACAGGTGAAGTGCTGGTGGTGTCTTTCAGGTTAATCCTTAAAAGAGTATATTGGCTGTTAGAAGTAATATTTGCTTATTAACAAAATTGAAAACAAAAGTCTCAAAGGGCGTAAGAGATTTTTATCAAGAATCCAGATGTCTCCTAGCACTAGGGAGACACCCAACCAGGGCTACACAGAGAAACCTTGTCTTGAAAAAAACAGAAAAAAGAAATCTAGATGTCCTTACAAGAAAAAGCTTCAGACAGTAAGCATTCCCTTTACTTTTATTTCAGAAGAACTTTTATTACATGTCATATTCATTCATGTGTGCGTACATGCCACGAGAAAGTTAGTGGACAGTTTTTGGGAGTCTCTCCTTCTACTAAGAGATTAAACTCAGGGTATCAGACATGGCAGCAGTACTTTTTGTTTTTGTTTTTTTTGTTTGTTTGTTTGTTTTTTCGAGACAGGGTTTCTCTGCAGCTTTAGAGCCTGTCCTGGAGCTAGTTCTTGTAGACCAGGCTGGTCTCGAACTCACAAGAGATCCGCCTGCCTCTGCCTCCCGAGTGCTGGGATTAAAGGCGTGCGCCACCACCGCCCGGCTGGCAGCAGTACTTTTACATACTGAGGCATTTTATCAACTCCATGATTACTAACATTTTTATTTGACTTTTAACTAATTTTTTAATGTTTTTCTAATAAATGTAAATGTTTGTGCTATATTTAAAGTAGTTACAGAAATGAATTTTGAATTGTACATATATATATGTATATATATATATACACACACACACACATAGGTAGTGTGCAGTTAGAGAAAGGGAGTAATATATAATACTGTATTTGCTTGTAAATCCTTCCTAATAATTGGTTGGATATATGAATATAATTTGCTTATGTAGACGGTGTGCATGCTTCTAACTCTTTGTTCTTAGAATCAGGTCTGAAATAAAACTCTCACTGATTGTTTACTATCTTTTTATTTTCATTAGGCCTTTTTGTTTTGTTTGGGACAGGGTCTCTATTATGTAACTCTGGCTGTCCTGGCACTTGCTATGTAGACCAGGCTGGCCTAGAAAGCCCACCTGCCAGTGCCTCCTGAATGCTGGGAATAAAAGAATGTGTTACTATGCCTGGCTCTTCAGCTTCATTGAAGTGTAGTGTTTAGCCTATGAATTAACCCATTTTATGTTTGTAATTTAATTAATTTGTTACCACAACATGTTATCTTTACCCCTAAAATTCTATTGTGTAGGTTCTCAGTCCTTACTCCAGGCTTATCTCTAGATCTGCTTCTATAAATTTGTCTTTTTTGTAAATTCTACATAAATGGTATCATAGAGTGCATTAGTTATTTTTCTGCTGCTGTGATAAAGCACTATGGCCAAGGCAACTTTGTAGAAGAAAGTTTATTTTGGCTTACACTCCCAGGGAATAAGGGTCTATTATGACAAGGAGGTGTAGCAGTAAGGGACAGGCATGGAAGCAGGAATAGGAAGGTGAGAAAACTCACATCCCAACCACAAGCAGGTAGTAACAGAACAAACTGGAAGTGAGGGAAGGAGGCTTTTTACTCTCAAAGCCTACTCCCAGTAACATACTTCCTCCAGCAAGGCTGCACCTCCTAAAGTTTTACAGCTTCTCCAAACAGCACCACCACCTGGGGTTGTTCAAATATCCACACTTGTGAGGCACATTTCTCCTTTAAACCATAGCAAAAAATATTGTATCTGGCTTCTTTCCCCAGCATAATGTTTTGAGGTTCATCTGTATTGTAGCATGTGTTAGTATTTTGTTCTTTATTATTGCTGAATGTTATTGCATGAACTATATATTGCATTTTGTTTATGCATTTATAATATGTGAGGACATGTTTTTATTTCTCTTGGAGAGATTCCAAGGAGTGAAATTGTAGTTATGTGGTAGCTTATGCTTAATTTTTGAAAAACTGCCAATATTTTCTAAAATGGCTGTACAATTTTACATTCTTTCCATCAGTGAATGATAGTACTTGTAGTGTACTTTGCTAGTAACAAGCAAATTTCAGTTGTATTCTTTGTTTAAAAAAAACCTCCCTGTGTTGGCTAGGTTGACTTTGAACTTCTAAGCTCAAGTTATCCTCTGGCCTTAGCTCCTGGTTCAGGCAGGACAGTGGGCATGCTCTACCAAGTCTTGCTTGCTTTTTCTTTTGAATTTTACTAGTGTACCATGAATGTGGTCTAGTTTGAATCAGTATATTTAAGATGTTTTTAGGGAAGGAGATGCTAACCAAATAATGAAGAAAGTTTTTTGTTTTGGTTTTTTGTAAACTTTGGATTATGGAACCTTTTACTTCTGAGTTATGAATAAGTCGTTTTGAACTGTGTAAACTCAGGTACAGGCAGTAGACTCAACTAGTTGGGCCCTCCTCCCCTCCCTTCTCCTTCCCTCCTTCCCCTCCCCTCCCCTCCTCTCCAGGGTTTCCATGTTGTAGCCCAGGATGGTCCCAAATTATCTTTTATTCTGCCTTAGCCTCCCCAGTGCTAAGATTGATTATAGGCACATGCCACCATATTTTGTTTAGTTATTTTTAAATAACACATGTTGAGGACTCTGAGGTAAGCATGGTCTTTGTACTCTTTTGGTTCTGTTTTGGGTTCATTTTAATTTTATTTTAAACTGTGTTAGAATTAAGTTTATAAACATTCTGTGATCTTGACTTCAGTTAGAGTGCTATACCTTCCTTTTCTACATAAGATTAAAAACAGTTCTTTTGGCACTTGCCTTTAATCCCAGTACTGGGAAGGCCGAGACACACACTTTGACCTCTGTGAGTTCAAGGCTAGCCTGGTCTCCAGAGCTAGTTGGCTAGCCTGGTCTACAGAGCTAGTTCTAGTATAGCTAGGACTGTTAAACAAAGAAACCCTACTTGAAAAACAGAACAAAACAACAAAAACAAGCCCAATTCTTTTGTTACTTTAGTAGCTAGTTTCCTGTGGAATGGTAACTGCCATGTTGTAACTATTGAATTGTTCTTTGGCATTGAAGACTGCAGATTAGTCTACAGATAATGCGGCTGTTCTTGTTCACAGGTGACATTGCATGCTGATTTGTGGGGTTATAATATGTACATTTTGAGGGTCTTTTCAAGATACAGGGTTTTTCTCAGATACTGCCTTATTTGAGGATTCTGTATCTGCATAGGACTTCAGGATTTTGCCTTTGCTTTAGGCATTTCTCATCTAGAAGTCACACTCATTTTTATTGAAATTCCAGTTTGCCCTTTTAGCTTTAGCTTAGATGATTGTAATTGCTTCATTTTTTTTTGTTAAATATAACCCTTGGTTTTATTAAGATCCAGAGGGAAATTTTAGCAAAGAATTTTTTATTTGGATTTTTCTTTCATGTTAAATCCATGGTAAAGATAAATTAAAATAATTTTTGGTTGTAGTGTAGTTTTTTTGTTTTTTGGGTTTTTTTTTTTTTGAGATTACTACTCAGATATCCTCTGCCTCCCAAGTGCTATATTTAAAAGAGTACCACACCTCCTTGGTTTGTTTGTGGGGGGTATAATATCTTAAATATGTAAGATATATTAGCATAGTTGTCTCGAGCTAATTCTTTCAAGAGCTACTGTAAATAAATTTTGGTATGTTGAAATTCTTGCAAAACTCATAACGTATTAATTGTGGCAATACTCCTGTGGGAATCCTAGTGTGGAGATTTTCCTGTAGAAATTCTTCTGTGGACATCCCTGTCGGGGGGGTCCTTCTGTGGAGATCCCTCTGTCAGGTCTCCTGAAGTAGATGGACCGAGGTAGCCAGGGCTTTGCATTAAGGGAACATTTTTAGAGTATGCAAGTAGTCTTCAGGAAGAAGATGAGAGGCACTGTATTTTTTTTTCTTGTACTAAGTGAAAAAATATCAGACATAGATTCTTAAAATTTTTTTAGAAGACAGAACTGTGTATATGGAAAATGCTGACATTATCAAAGTATGCCAGTGTCATCACACTTTAACTTTTAGGACTCCATGCAGATTGGATTGATTAAGGCTAGCCCACTTCTCTTCCTATTCCTCCTTCTCTCCCTTAATTTGCTGGGCTTTTCTAAAGGGAGTATACATGTAAAAATAAAAAGAAATATATTGTGATAAAGTGTTCATGAAATAAAAACTAACATTACACTTTACCCTATGTTGAAAATAGTATGCTTAAAAACTTATTTGTAATAAGTTAGAACCTTACATTAATTTGTGTGTGTGTGTATGTGTACCCATGCAGGTGCATACATTGCTACAGTGGATTTGTGGAAGTCAGATTTTGGGAGTTGGTTCTCTTCTTTCCACTGTGTGGGGTCCAGGGTTAGAACTCTGTTCCTTTATTGGATAAGCCATCTCATTGGCCTCCAGTGTTCCATTTGGTTATGTGACAGAGAATGATCTTGAACTTCTCGTTTTTTTTTTTTTTTAAACATTCTGTTTATTTCTTTCGAGACAAAATTTCACGTATCCCAGACTGGCTTGAACTTGCTACGTGCAAAGGGTGACCTTGAACTTTTGTTCTTCCCACCTCTACCTCCCCCAAGGCCTTAGGATTATGGCCTGTGCCATCATGCCTCATATATACAGTGCTAGAGACTGGAGCCAGGGCTTTCTTTGTATGAGGCAAGTATTTCATTAACTGGGCCATAGCCTCAGCCAAAACTACATCATTTTGACATTTCACACATAATAGGAAAGTGGAAAATAGTGGTGACCATAGTTATGGAGTCAGTTTAATTCATGAGGAAAACTTAACTAGAAATTTAAAGTTGAATGTATGTTCCTTCAGATTATAGCTTCTAATGCAGGGTGTTTTGTGTCTATTCTGTGATTATTACTGTGTTTAAAAAAACAGAAGCATTCAAATATTTTGTTGTGGTGGCACAGAGGCAGGCAGATCTCTGAGTTCAGGCCAGCCTGGTCTACAGAGCAAATTCCAGGACAGCCAAGACTGCACAAAGAAAACCTGTCTCAAAAAACAAACACACAAAAGACCAAAACAACAACAAGAAAACAAGAATAAAGTGTAAATATAATCCTTATTTTTAAAACAATTTTGTAATTTTACATACAAAGCAGCTTTTAAGTTATTGATTATGCCAAGCAATTCTGAGCTGAACATACTGTTTAGAATTTTAAACGTATGCTTGAAATTGTTTTCTCAGCCAGGCATAGGTGCTCATGCCTTGTGAGGCAGAGGCAGGTAACTATGAGTTGAAGGTTATCTCTGTCTACAAAGGAAGTTCTAGGACAGCCAGGGCTGTCTCAAAAAACCAAAACCCCAAATAAATGAATAAAGCAATAAAATGATTTTCTCCATAGAAAATTAGAGAAAATAGTTCATCAGTAGCTGGTACGAAGCCCATGTTTTCTAGTCTTCCAAGGACATTTGTGTGTGTGTGTGTGTGTGTAGTATTTTGAGACAGGGATTCTCTGCAACAGTCCTGCCTGTCCTGGAACTCGCTCTGTAGACCAGGCTGGCCTCAAATTCAGGAGATTTGCCTGCCTCTGCCTCCCGAGTGCTAGGAATAAAAGCATTCACCACCACCACCTGGCTCTTCCAAGTGCTTTCAATATCAGATTTTCTGCTGGGTGGCTCTTTGGTTTTTGGTTATTAAGGAATATGTATATATTGTCTTGTAGAAATTTGAGACTATATTGTAGAAATTTGTAAAATTGTGTTTATTGATTTTTTTATGTGTGTATTTTGTATGCAATTATGTCTGTGTATCATATGTGTACCTGCTGCCCTTGGAGTTCAGAAGAGGATATTGCATCTCCTGGAAAAGGTAGCTGTGAGTTGCCATGTAGGTGTTGGGCATCCAGTCTGTGTCCTGTGGAAGAATAGTGCTCTTGATAGTTGAACCATCTCCAGACTGTGTTTATTGATTGCTTTGAGATAATAATTATATAACTTGTAGAAGAATGGCAGCATTTCTTCTTTAATACTTGAGTTATCATGGCTAATAAAACAGCACACACACCTGGCCAATGTGTAATTAGTATTTATGAAGTGCTGAAGTGGCGTAATAAAAGAATCTTTAGAGTCCTAACAGTTGGTGCAGAGGATGTAGTTGACTTGGTAGAGTGCTTAAACCCCAGCACCACATAAAATCAGCAGAGGGTGGGGAACCTCTACAGAGGTGGGAAGATGAGAAATTCAAAATCATTTTTGGCTCTGTAGCAAGTTTGAGATCTGGCTGAGCAGTATGAGATGCTGTCTCAAAAGATAAACAAATAATAAAGCCCTAAATATTTAACTAATTTTATAGCCTGGTCCACATTGAGAGTTTCAGGCTAGCCAGGACTACATAGTAAGACCTGTCTCAAAAATAAGTCAATAAAATAAAATAGAATAAAGAAAATATGATTTTTTAAAAAAGACTAAAGTTGTGAGATTTGGAGTCTTCTGGAAAACAAGTTGTTTTCCAGATTTAAGACATTTCCATAATAGGAGAACAGATGATAAAAAATAAAGCTAAATTTAGAGCCAGAAAAATGAAACTAGCTCAAAATTTATTTATGATAGTTTTTTTCTGAAAAAGTTATAGAATATTATATTTTTAAGAAATTTACTCCCCCCCTTTTTTTGAGGTGGGGAGTTGTTGGAAGTTTTGTCTCTCAAGATGTTCTATGAGTATGCCAGCTTCTTGGCAAAGTGTTCTTAGGGACAGGCTTATTCAGTTTAATTTAACAAAACCTCAGAATCAAAATAAATAACATTTTAAAAAATTACAGAAGTAATACATGCCTGTCTTAGTTAGGGTTTCTATTGCTGTCAAGAGACACTACCATGACAACTCTTATAAAGGAAAACATTTTCTTGAGGTGGAGTCTTACAGTTTCAGAGGCTCCGTCCATTATCATGGTGGGGGCATGGTGGCATGCTGGCAGACATGGTGCTGGCTACATCTTGATCAGAAGGCAACAGAAAGTGGTTTGTAACACTGCGTGATACCTTGAGCAAATGTGCCTTCTTAAAACCAAACCCGCCTCGCTCGACAGTGACACAGTTCCTCCAGACCACACCTACTCTTCAAGGCCACACCTTCCAATAGTGCCACTCCCATGTGGGATTATGGGGGCCAATTACATTCGTACTACCACAATACCTATTAAAAAATTATAAGACATGTAATTAGATAAACCCCCAGCCTTTTTACTGTGGCCTGTGCTATTGGGGGCAACAGCCTGTGATTCCAGCACATTCCTCTTGCTGTTTGCATTTAATAGCCATAAGGCATTATTTCCTTTTGATCTCATGCAATATAAATGATGACTGCTTTCCCAGATAGTTTTAACATGTAGTTTTTTAAAAGAGCGTTTATTAACTTTGAGGTGTGTGTGGTCTGTGTGTACGTGTATGCATGCGCACACATGTGCTTGAAGGTGCACATGAACCATAGCATGTGTTTTGGAGGCCAGAGAACAACTTCTGAGAATCAGTTTTTTTCTTTCCACCTCTGGGTTGAACTAAGGTCAATCAGGGCTTGTGTGTCACAAGGACCTTCACCTATTGAGCCATCTCCACCAGCCTTAGAACATTCTTTCTTATCTCCTATTTACTATGTAAACTTATTAATATTTGAAACACTCTAATTTACACAGTTAAAGTCTGGGGCACTCTGGATAGGAAGGAGGTGTGGGAATTGACTCTAAACTTGATGGCCTCTGTTTATTTTTATTTCATATATGAAGGTGCTTTGCTTTTATGTATGTCTGAACCTTGTGTCTGCCTGGTGTCCATGAAGGGCAGAAGAAAGCATTAGGTACTCTGGAACTGGAGTTACATACAGTTTGTGATGTTTGTGAGCCACCGTTTGGTTCTGGGAATCTAACCCTGGTCCTCTGGAAGAGCAACCATTGAGTCATCTCTCCATCCTTGCCAGCACATGTTCATTATTCAACAGAATCATCTGAATTTAATTTGGCTCTTACAGAGGAGCAATGAGTTTTTTTTTTCCTTTTCTTTCACACTGGAAATAGACAGACCCTTTTCCTAATTGCAATTGTTCCAGGCACTGGCTGAGGTGCCTGTTGTCTTCTTTTACAGAGAGCTCTTGGGACCTGTTGTCTGAACCACCAGCTTCATTTCATAGTTGCTTCTTTCTGTTTTATATGTAAGACTCTTCTGTGGTTAGTCTTTTCCCTCACTGTTCTTCCTTCCAAAACAAAGTCTTTTCTCCTTTGTTCTGGGGTTGATACATTTGCTTGTTTCTTTAAATTCTTTCCCAATATCTCCTTTCCCATTGCCATAAGCACCTGTGTTTTTCTTAAGGAGGGCCCTCTTGCAGAACTTGCAGCTTCTGCTCTCAGTGTGTATATGTTCCTTCTTTCCATGCTTCATTGCAGCATCCTTGATATCTTTCTCTTGGAATTCCTACTCAGTCTGATTGATGTACCTGGGCCATACATCTGGTACCTCCTCCTCACGGCTGTCAGTTGTTGGTGGACTTGTCTGTATTTATTTGTTAAAGGTATAGGCATCTGGCTCACAGGCTTGCCATAAGTGTTTGACACTGCCCTTTAGTATGAACTTAGTGGTTACGTGGACAGAGTACTCAGTTTTGTCTCCTAATTCCATCACCCCTCACTGCCTTTCTCTTTACTTAATTCATTCACTGAATCCCATGATCTGTTCTGGATCTCACCATTACCTGAAATCCACTTTGCTCCCAGTCCTGCTCTAAGCTTCTTATTCTTTATTCTTTTCTTTATTTATTTATTTTTTATTCTTTATTCTTTCACTAACTTAATGTTCAGACTTCTGAGATATAAGGCCTGAGCACCCCTAAATGCTTCCTTCACTAGAAGGCAAGAGTGCAATGTCCATCAATTCAAATCTCTAACATAACTCTTGCTTCCTTGCACCAGTGAATCTCTACTATATACATCTGGCTCAGTGTAGGTTCCAGCTCAGTTTGTCTCAGCTCTACACAAAAGGTGTTTGTTGAGTAGTGATGGAGAACAGTCAGACAACTAACTGGATTAGCAACACTAAGACTCTTGTACTCCAGTCCCTGAGACTGTCAAGGCCCTAGGGTAATTCTTGTTAGGACTTTCTTTCAACTTAGAAGCAAAGTCTCCTCTACAGATGATGTTCCTGTTTCCTGGAAAATAGAAGTCATCAAGAAGAGAGAGAGAGAGAGAGAGAGAGAGAGAGAGAGAGAGAGAGAGAGAGAGAGAGAGAGAGAGAGAGAGAGAGAGAGAGAGCCCTTAAATTTCCTGTCTCTTGACACACCGGTTTATCTTCTTTGTACCATTCGCTCTTTCCTTCTGTTTCACACGATGCTCTCTGCCTATCATCAGAAAGATTCCTCAACTGTGTGTTGGATCTCTCTTTCTTTCTAGCTGACAAACTTAATGACTTTAATTTCTCTTAGTTCTCATTTCTAATTTTGTTAATGATGTCCAAATGTCTCGCAAACAAAATAAGTAACCATATGCCCTTAGAAAAAAACCGCGATTACTTCTATCTACTTATCTCAGATCTGTGTATTTGTAGACGCTTGATCATTTATGTGTTGATGACTTATGTTTTATTCACCTGCACGCTTGTGTTGGTGCTTTAGACTGAGATGCATTCATCTGCTGGCATCTCTACTTGGTTCACTATAGTCTGTCATAAATTAGATCACAATTATATTACTTCCCCTCCTCTTGCAAATCTGCCTCTCTTTGGTCTCAGTATTTCTTCTATCATTTCTCCTGGGTCAAGCCAGAAGTCCAGTCCTGCTAGTGCACCTCCTAATTGTTAGGAATATTTCCTAACACGAGCTCTCTGATGACACAAAAATCCCCAATCAAGCCAAATCAAAACAATCCAAATTAAGAAATATCCAGGTTTAATGGGAGATCTGCGCTCTCGGGTGGCCCCCAGGGGGAAACCAGGAAGCCGCAGGAATGCGATCCCCCCCTCCCCCCGGGAGAAAGAGAGACCGCTGTTCTTCTTTTGGGGATCACTTAAATACCCTGGGGAGTGGTGCTGACCACTGGGGTTTGAAGTCCAGACCAGGCCTGGGGGCTGGGACCTAAGCTCCCAACCTAACACTAATCATAGTTCATGGTTCTCTCTTGCTGCCCTGCTTGCTCCTTTCCTGCTCAAATGACTGTCCTACCATTTCTGTATCATTTTTTTCTTCAATGGTCGTTGTTCCAATTTTTGTAGTCCTACAGTTTTCTATTCACTAGATAAAGTACTTATTCTAAAATGCATGACTTAATGGACTCCTTAACCTAAAATACTTAAACGATAAATTTCCCATCCCATACATTTAGGAAAATTTAAGTGTGTTTCTCTGGACAGAGCAGATGGATACTTTGTTTAAATTCAGGTTCATTTTTGTTTTTGTTTTTTGAAACGGGATTTCTTTGTGTAGTTCTGACTGCCCTGGAACTTGTTCTGTAGACCAGGCTGTCTTCAGACTCACAGAGATCTGCCTGTCTTTGCCTCTTGAGTGCTGGGATTTAAGGCGTGTACCACCACCACCCAGCTTGGTTCCTGTATCTTGCTTCTCCCCTTTTCTAATCATTTTCCTTCATACTTAGCTGTCAACTCTTGGAGTGCTTACTATGCTCAATGTGAACATTACATTAGCTTGTTAGGTTCTCACAAGCATGCAGGTAATTTCTGGTTTTATAACATTTCTGGAGCATTCTTTTTTGAACAGTGCCCATTCTTGGGTCTCAAGTGTCCTATTCTGGGTAGATTTGCATGATTGCACTAAAAGAAAACGCCTTACCTAAAAAGTGTGGAGAACAAGCAGCAGGTGCCACTCTCCTCTTCCTTTGTGGGGATCAAATCTTCTGTTTGCTGCTTTGTGATAGGTTCCCTTGTCTTTTTCAGTCTCTAGTCTTCTTTTAGTCACATCTAGTGTACTGTGTGTCTCACACATGGTATTTTTTGGTCTCTAACATTTTGATCTGTATCCTGTACTCTGTATTACATATTTGTATTGGACATTCTAAGTGTTTCTTGGACTTAAAAAAATGTATTGTGGTCAGATGCACATGTCATAGAATTTTCCATTTGTCACTATAAATGTGCAGTTCAGTGGCACAACACATTCATAGTATTGTGCAGCCATCAGCATGATCTATTTTTAAATTTTCATTACATAAAATAGAAGTACCTATTAAGCAGCAACTCCCTATCTGCACTGTAACCTTTGCTATACTTCTTTGCAAATTGTTCACATAGACTCATTCAGTATTTGCCTTTGTGTCTAGTTTATTTCGAGTCATCCATTTGCATTACTCTTTTTGCTTGTCTTTTGAGACAGGGTTTCTCTACGAAGGCCTGACTGTCCTAGAATTCTCTCTGTAGACCAAGCTGGCCTCGAACTCAGAGATCCCCCCTTCTGCCTATACCTCCCAAGAGCTGGAATTAAAAGTGCATGCATCATCACTTGGCCTTACTTTTTTGTTCCATATCTTTTACATATGTAAGGAATATAGTTATTCCTTTAATGTTCTTAATCATTATTTATGTGGTATCTTGTCATTTCACAGGTAAGTTTCATCTCATTTATTCCTGTTCAATGTGTGTTGAATTTTCCCACTCCTTGGCTTAACAGTAATGTTTTATGAGCTGACTGCATTGCTGCTAAATTTTAACAGTGATTTGTTATAAGGAACCTTGGAAGGAAAAATGAATATTTGCCACCTGTATTCTTTTAAACTTAATAGATTGATGGTATGTAAAGTATAGCAGATATTAGACCTCATTTTACACATGTTAAATAGATATTGTGGTATGTTGAAAATTATGTGTTGGTTCCCACAAATGTATTTTCCAGTAAATGAAATTTTATACCATTCATAATAGTATTTTCAGTGCATTTAATAAATATTGTGTTTGAGTGAATAATGCTAACAGAAAAGGCAGTACATGCAAAGGTGGAATTGCTTTCTTTATAGGATATGTAAATAGCACATAAATCATAGTTACTGTAAGGATATATCAGATGAGGGACATTCACTGTTGCAAAGTGAAATGCAAAGGCTTTTGTGGCCAGTTTTGCTTTTTTATTTGTTCATATGCTTATTCATCAGCAATATACATTTTTCCTATTAATCAATTAACCAGCACAACCAAGATATACAATGCTTTTCTCACTCTATAAAGTTTCCTGATTACCTTTTACAGTGAGTCTAATCTCCCATGTTCTCTAACAGCTTATTCTTTTCTGTCATAATAAAGTGTTTCTTCTAGAATTTCTTAGAAATTAAAACCTACACTCTAAAAGCATATATTTTTGTGCAGTTTTGCATAGTTTTTTCCCTCAATTCATCCATATTGTTGGATTTGTCAAAGCTTGTGCTGGGGGTAAAAAGTAAGTGAAGCATTTTATCAATTCTGGCAAAAGACATGGCATTATTAACCTTAGATACAGTAGCAGCTAAAACTGCATGTCATTCGTTCCAGGTATGTTAAAAGATTAGTGCAGGTCAGTGTGTTGTGTTACAGAGCATTGAACTTGGGGTTGTGCTGTGTGTAAAAGTAGATAATGTAGGTAAGAGAATCAGCTCTTCACTACTGTTTTTGCTCCATTTTGCTTTTATAAGGAAGCTATGTGTCTAGTCCTTTAAAATTTGAAACTTATGGCTCAGTGTGTGATCATTTTCTGTACCGTGTTCTTTTTTTTTTAAAGATTGTCTTTGTATGTATGTGTTTATGTTGCGCGTGCACGTGTGTGTGTGTGTGTGTGTGTGTGTGTGTGTGTGTGTGTGTGTGTACATACCCTCTGAGGCTAGAGGAGTGTGTGGAATCCCTTGGAGCTGGAGTTACAGGAGGTAATGAAACTGCCAGACATGGAACCGAAATCAGGTCCTCTGCAAGAGTATCAAGTTCTCTTAACCACTGAGCCATTTCTCCAGTTACTTTTGTACATGTTCTATGAAATTAAAAAAAAAAAGGTATACCTGGAAGACAAGGTATGGTACCTGTTGCTTTTAATCTGAGTACTTTTACTCCCTGTACAGAGGTAGAGGCAGGCAGATCTCTGAGGTTGAGCACTCTGGTCTACAGGGCAAGTTCTAGGCCAACCAAGGCTAAATAGTGAGACTGTCTTAAAAAATAAAACAAAACAACAGGGCTGAGAGGTGGCTCAGGGGTTAAGAGCACTTACTGTTCTTCCAGAGGTCCTGAGTTCAATTCCCAGCAACTACATGGTGGCTCACAACCGTGTAATAAGATCTGGTGCCCTCTTCTGGCCTTCAGGGATACACGTAGGCAGATGCTGTGTACATAATTAATAAATAAACCTTAAAAAAACAAAACAACAACAAAACCCCATATATTTTGGCTGAAGAGATGGTTCAGTGGTTAAGAGTACTTTTCAGATTCAGCACCAGTGTCAGGCAGCTTACAACCACCTGTAACCTGCTCTAGGAGCTCCCATGAACCCTACAAAGACTTCTGGCCTTTGTAGGCACCCCCACAAAGATGCCATCTACACAACACACACTAGCATACACACTCATAAATAAGAAAATAAAAATAAATCTTAAAATATGTTTAACAGTTTTTATTTATTTATTTATTTATTCATTTATTTATTTATTTATTTTTTGGTTTTTCGAGACAGGGTTTCTCTGTGGCTTTGGAGCCTGTCCTGGAACTAGCTCTGTAGACCAGGCTGGTCTCGAACTCACAGAGATCCACCTGCCTTTGCCTCCCGAGTGCTGGGATTAAAGGCATGCGCCACCATCGCCCGGCTTGTTTAACAGTTTTTGAAGATCAAGTTTGTTGATGATTTTTACTGTCTTACATTTGCTCCTTTTGTCTACTGTTTCTTTGGCCAGGAAAGGTTTATTGCATTTGTCTGTCATTTATTAGGTTTTTTGTTTGTTTGTTTGCTTTTCTTTGCTTCTATCAATTCTGCTCATATGTATTTAGGAACTGTATTTAGCATCTTCAAATGTAGAGTCATTATGACATTTTCTTTTATCTATTTTCTTAAAGTCTGCTTTGTTTGATGTTCGCGCCTATTTTAATTGGTTACTTTTTCTATTCATAACTAATGTAATTATTGGGGTTTAATTTACCATTTTAGAATTTACTATTTGAAAGTTGTGTGTGTGTGTGTGTGTGTGTGTGTGTGTGTCTGTGTGTGTGTGTGTGTGTGTCTGTGTGTCTGTGTGTATTTCCTTATTGTGATTGGGATTATTATTTATGATTATTTTATCCCCTCCCTCACAGTCTTGCTTATTATGCATCTTTTTTATTTTATTGACTTCTCTAGACTTGTTATTTTGATTTTCTAATTCTTATACTTTTAAAAATACAGATTTTTACAAATTTTTTATATTTTAAAAAGTTGTTTTGCTTTAGAGTTGTTACCACCCCATTCCCATTTTATTGTGCTGCTGCCCAAACTGACCTTGAACTGATGTGCTAAATGAATTCTTCTGTCTCAGATTCTTGGGTAACTAGGTTTACAGGTGTGCACCCTCTTACCTGGCTTATGATTTTTTTGTTCTATTGTGATTCTGACAGTTATGCACACGAAGGCCAGCATTATTACCTGGCAGACCATGAGAAATGAGCATTTGATTTGAATGCTTTACTTTGTGTATAGAAGCCAATAGAAGCCATTTCAGATTTTTGGATTCCCCCTGCATTAAATATAGATTATTTAGTTATAATACTAAAACTAATTGAAACCATTGTGGTTATTTTAATTATAACTTTGGTAGTTTTCCCAGGCAATATGATAATGAAATATATAAACCTTATTTATACATATCTCTTGGTTCACACCACTTTCATTCCCTAGCAAATTCTATGTTATCCTGTTTTCTGTCGAGGAATTTCTACCTGCATGTACTTGTGTTTTGTAATCAAGTCTGATGTAATTAATTCTTGTTTATTTTAAATTTTTTTAGTGATGGGAATTGAACCCAGGGATTCATACATGCCAGCCAAGCCACAGAGCTGCATTCTCTGCACAACTCATTTGTTTGTTTTTAGTATACTTTCATGTAGCCCAGTCTAGCCTTGAAATTCTCTATGTAGCCTAGGCTGGCTTTGAGTCCTCTCGACTCTCCTTCCTCTATTACAGGGTGTACCACTATACCCCGTTTCCTTTTTAAAACCTTACTTGGATTCAAGAGCTCATTAATTTTTCAACCTTCTAGTAGCTGGAATTCACTATTATGCCTAGCCATATTTGGTGTTTTAATACTGAATTTCATGTGGTGCTGGTATTCTCTTGCTGTGTTAGCTGGCTTCAGTACTAGCTTTCGCATGGAAGTAGGCTTACTCACTAAGCTCCTTGGAACAAGACTATTAGGTCATTCATTCTTGTTGTAGATTTTTGTAGAAAAGATATATCAGAGCATCAGTGGGGTTAGTTTACCTGTTTCATAGTGCATTGCATTTTATTGAGAAAGTGAACCTATTTTGTGATTGAGTGTTAATTTTATATCCCAAGAATATGAGTTACTATTTATTCCTTCCACCCCAGCTTAACTCTGAAATTGAGTCTTGGAATTGTTGCAATGTCCAAAACATCAACATTCCCTTCCTGCCAGTTTACTTTTTATATAATATGGGAGCCATATTATAGTAGTTGGTATATAAGTTAAGGGGAAAGAAGGACCAGGACAAGAAACACAGTGTTTAAAGTTTAGAAAGTAAAATCTTGAAAAGTAGAGATCTGGCTGGGAAATACAATGTGAGTCCTCTGGAGGGAAATAGCTTGTCTAAAGTCTGAGCCGAGAACATGCCTGGCATAACCCACTTTAAAGGCCTTTCTTTTATTTTGAAACAATTGAAAATAACTTTTGTACACCCTTTACATAGAGACCCCCTTCAAATATTGTCCAAGTAATCTTGATTCAAAGTGATGGTGATCTAGTATCAAGCATTTCATCTCATTTTCATGCCCCTCTAAGTCTTTTCATCTGGAACAGCCCTGAGAAGCCTTTCTTTTGACCTTCCTGCTCTCCAGAGTTTTGAAAATTACAACTTATTATCTCTGAACTTGGGTTTTTCTAGTGTTTCCTGTTGGTTAGAACCTGCTGGTATTTTTGGCTGATATCACAGAAATGTTGCTGTGTTTTCAAATCTTTTAGGTGGTTATGTATTTGATGTAATCGTTGGTGATGTTAGTGCTGACCGCTTCTTTAAAGAGAATCTCTGTTTCTCAGTTTTTCTTTTTCGTGATTAGTGAGTATGTTGTGAGCTGCCATGTGGGTGCTGGAAACAGAACCCTTATCTTCTGCAAGAGCTGCACATGCTCTTAATACTGAGCCTTCTCTCTAGCCCCCGCTACTTTGTAAGGAGGTACTTGGAGTATGTAAAAACCATATTTCTATTTTACTTGTACTCACTAGTTTTAGAATCTATTGAAATTTTCCCAATTTTTAATTTGCTGTTATCAGATGGCAGTTTTCTAGTTCATTTATTCCTGTACATTCACTAGTTAGTATTCTTCTGTAAGATTTTATTCTGGGGGAGGGTAACCCTCCATTACTATTATAAAACACTGTCTTCTGCAGCACATAGGGTAAGACTAGAACACCTGCCACTGCTTACTTACTAACTAGCTCTGGTCAGAGCCCAGATTTGCCACTAGAGGCCATTCATCCCACGCTAGCCTTCATGCCCCCTTTGAATTGTCACCATCAGTCGCTATGCATAGAAGAAGGAACAGAAGGATTCTTAAGAGCCAGAATATCAGGAGGTCTGCTGTGAAACAGTCTCTCCAAAAATGGCTGCGTAAACAAGACCAGAACTGTGGCAATTGCAGTGAGCATGTTAACATGGAAGGGAGATGGTTTTATGGGGCCCCACCCCTAGACAAGAACTATAAGCAACTGATAACCACCAGGAGGACAGTTAACCTCTCCCAGGCATGAGCACCCTTTTGGTTTTCAATCCAAAGTGGTCAGCCCTGAAACCATACACAAACATGTAACAAAAATAGACACAGCAAGTTGTACACACATATACTCAATAATAATAATGATGATGATGATGACAATGATGTTATAAACCTGAAACAGTGTGGGGGAACATGGAAGAGGCTTGAGGGAAGTAACTGGAGGGGCCCGAGAGAGAAAAGTGGTATTTTATTTCAATTAAAAACATAGCTTCAAAAATGCCTCAAGTAAGCTAGGTGGTGGTGGCACACACCTTTAATCCCAGCACTCAGGAGGCAAAGGCAGATGGATCTCTGTGAGTTCGAGGCCAACTTGCTCTACAGCATGAGTTTCAGGACAACTAGGGCTGTTACACAGAGACACCCTGTCTTGGGGGAAAAAAGCTTCAAGTAATTTTAAAGCCCCAGAAAGCTTGCAGAAATAGTAAGAATGGTCTTATGTGTTCCTCACTCAAAATTCCCTTAATTTTCTATAACTATATTGGCTTTAAAAGTATGATACAGTGCATGTAAGTAGATAATGCCATTTTATGACTGCTATACTTTTCTTTTTAGTAAAAGATACCACGGGATCATCTTGTCATTTTCTTGCTTCAGCCTTGGAATCAGCCATTTCCTTAAGGACTTTCTCCTTATTGGGAGTAGTATTTCAAAGCCAAGATGAATGCTAAATGGGCTCATGGCTGTTGGAGTATCTCTGTAACTAGACCCTTTAAACCAATGGTTGTCAACCTTTTTAACGCTGTGACCTTTTAATACAGTTCTTATGGTGACTTCTAGCCATAAAATTATTTTTTGTTGCTACTTCATAACCTTAATTTTGATGCTGTTATCAGTCACATTGTAAATATCTGATATGCAGGATGGTGTTAGGTGACTACTGTGTAAGGGTTGTTCAGTCCCCAAAGGGGTTGTGACCCACAGGCTGAGAACCTCTACTTCAAAAATCTAAATCCAGGGAAAAGATCTGGGTATAGATCCAGGGTGTAGGGTAGAGAGAATGAGGGAGAGAGGAAGCAGGCCTGCACAACAACTGGGTTCACATTTCCATTCTGTCTTTAGATCTTGAGATCCACAAATTCACATCGACTCTCTGTTTCACTCCAGTACTTCTCGTTATTCCAACCACTTCTGTGTTTGCACTTCTGCTGCTGATGTGAAGTAGACTCCTGTTGTTTTATGGTTAACTTGTCTGGTTTCTCCATATGGAGCCAGTCTCTTAACCCCACAGGGCTATGGGTGCTGCTCACATATCCCTTCTTGATAAGCCCCTAGTTGCTGTCTGTCTGTCTATCATCTACCTATCTATTCCAATTTTACTCACTCCATGCATGAGGCTCCCTTGGTGACTCTAAAACTTTTAAAAGGTCAGTGTGGCTGGGACAGAATGAGTAAAAGTAATAATAGATAAGTTAGTTCATAACTGGGAGTTTGTGCTTTACTCACATTGAAGTAGGAAGATATTGGATATTCTGAGTAGCAGAGTGACAGAAGCATTCTTGGCATTTTGTTAAGAGTAATCTTAGAGGAGGGGAAGGCAAGACCACACACAAAAAAAAAGCCTGGTAGTGGGTGTTTACAAGAACTCAAGCTTGCAAAGTGATGGTGACTTGTAGGGATGGTGCAACTGGAGAGGCTCCAGATTCACTTCGAAAGCCATGCAGACAAGGTTTGTGTGTGTTAAATTTGAGCTTAAGAGAAAAGAGGTCCAGCTTGATACCCAAATGGTCTGAGTATTGGGAAGGGTGGGATTGCTGTTCATTGAGATGTGTAAGACTGAGTAGATGTGGTTGTAGTGAGAAGAAATAGGACACAGCTTTGTATGTTGTTTGAGAGACTTGTCATGGATTTGAGGGTTTTTTCTTTCTTTGATGGGAAAGACAATGAATTTAGAACCCATTAGCACACAGATGGCATTTGCAGACATGAAACAGAATGAATGCCATAGAGCAAGTGGGTTTAAAATGCAGGAGGCCAGCACAGGAAAAAAACCAATGAAGGAGACAGATGGGACAATGAGAAAGATACTAGAAAACCATTTGTATTTATCAAAGCCAACTGAAGAAAGATTCTCAAGAATTGCACAGAGACTACCACAGATGTGAGCAGATTTGGTCACTGAATGGTGTGTAGGTCATTGATGAGCTTGAACTGTCCTGTTATTGTAGTAGGTGGGGGTAGAACTCATTGGATTGAGGCCTAAATTGGTGGGTGCACCAGAGCTAAAGATAGCTACTGTAAATATTTCTTTTAAACAATTTTCTTGTAAAGATAAAGGGAGTAATGGCTGTGTAGGAAGTGGCTTCAAGAGCCTTTGTTTTCCTACTATAAAAGGAGTAATGTATTTTAATAATAATGAAAGGGGCAAAAGAGAGAGAATAAATATATGAGTGAATGTGAATGAGAATTGAGTAGAGAAAGAATTGGGTTATCTATGCTGTCACTCAGGATAGTAGGATTGAGAGACCAGCTGGGACATAAGTGGAAGGGTGTGATTGTGATGATTGACTGTGGAGTTTAAGTTCTATGAAGAGTATGGGAAAGAAGAGGATGAAGCAGAGTAGGAAGAGACAGAATCTGGATTGAAAGTTGTTGTTGTATCAAAGGAATATTGGAATTGTCGACTTGTTGAAGTAGATATGACCTTGTTGAAGGAAGTGTATTACTGTGGAGATAGGCTTTGAGGTCTCTTTGGCATAAGGTTTACTCAGTGTTGCAGTCATTTCCTGTGGCCTCATCAAGTGGTAGCCAGCACCATGTCTGCTGGCCATGATGATAATGGACTGAACCTCTAAAACTATAAGCAAGCCACCCCAATGTTTTCTTATAGGATTGCCATGGTCATGGTATCAATAGAAACCCCGTGGTGTAGGAAGTCCTTCTGTTTATGTGTTGCTTTCATTGGTTAATCAATAAAGAAACTGCTTGGTCTGATAGGACAGAACTTAAGTAGGCCGAGAAGATAGAACTGAATTCTGGGAGGAAAAAAAAGCAGAGTCAGAGAGCCACCATGGTGATGCCAGGTCAGACATGCTAAATCTTTCCTGTCTAAGCCACGACCTCATTGTGAACACAGATTAATAGAAATGGGTTAAATCAAGATGTGAGAGTTAGCCAATAGGAGGCTAGAGCTAATGGCCAAGCAGTGTTTTAATGAGTACAATTTCTGTGTGATTATTTTGGGTGTAAGATAACCGAGCTGCCAGAATAAGGGGCCCTGCTCCCTGTAACAACCCTGACTAAGAGAGAGGCATTTAGAGCCGTACTTCTCAACTTTTCTAATGCTGTAACCCTTTAATACAGTTCCTCATTTTGTTATGACTCCAAAATTATAAATTGTTGCTACTTCATAACTGTAATTTTGCTATTGTTATAAATCGTAATGTAAATATCTGATATGCAGGATATCTAATATGCGACCTTTGTAAAAGGGTCATTCAACCCTCGAAGGAGTTGTTACCCACATGTTGAGAACCACTGCATTAGAGTACACTAGAAAGATAAGATGGTGCTTAAAGTAGAGACAAAATATTTAAAATTGAAATTATGGAGGTATTGCGGTTATTGGTGATGTTATCATGGGAATGAGTGTTTAAGATTAGTCTTGGACAGTGTATCAATGCACAAGGGCATTATAGAGACTGAGATTAGAGAGTCTTGGGGGTTGCGGGTAGCTTAAGAAATGGTAGTGAGTCATAGGTTATCTAATGCAAAGCTGAGTTCTCAGGAAGGGACGAAGAAGAATGGTTATGGAGAACTGGGGAAGAAGGAGAAATACCTATTCCATGTATAGAGTCCTAATCTTGTGACCTGTTAGGAAGAAATTTTTAAAAATATTTGAAAATAGATGTTTTGTTATTTATATAGTGCATTATACATAAAATAGAAGTTTTAAAATGAAAGGTATATTTCCAAATAAACATTTAAAATATTACTTGATTTTACTAATGTATCGATCTTTTTCACTAAATAAAAATACTTTACAGTGTTTAAAGTTTGTCTTAATATCATTGCAGTGATTTTGAAAATCAGGCTTTCTCTCGAATTTACTTTGCTCCTAGCTGGACTGTCCTAGTTTTTGCTTTTCTATTTTTTGTTTGTTTGGTTTTTGTTTCGTTTTTTGTTTTTGTTTTTTTGTTTTTTTTCTTTTTTTTTTTTGGTTTTTTGAGACAGGGTTTCTCTGCAGCTTTTTTAGAGCCTGTCCTGGAACTAGCTCTTGTAGACCAGGCTGGCCTCGAACTCACAGAGATCCGCCTGCCTTTGCCTCCCGAGTGCTGGGATTAAAGGCATGCGCCACCACCGCCCGGCTCGTTTTTTGTTTTTTATAAAGATACAAATGAAGGATGTAGTCCTCTCCCCCTTTGTTCTTTGGAAGCCTGCCACTGAGCTCCCAAATAAATACAGAGAGACTTATTACTTATGAATGCCTGGTCTTAGTTTGACTTGTTCCTAGCCAGCTTTTCTAACTTAAATTATCCCATTTCTCTTTAACTATGTTTTGCCTCTGGACTTTTTACCTCTCTTTAGTCTATATATCTTTCTTCCCTTCCTACTCCATGGCTGACTGTGTGGCTGGCCTCTAGTGTCCTCCTCTCCTCCTTTTCTCACTCCTCCCTCTTCTCCCTTCTCTTAGATTTCTCCTCCTATTTATTTTCTCTGCATGGCAGCCCTGCCTGTCTCTCTCTTCTGCCTAGCTGTTGGCCGTTCAGCTCTTTATTAGACCAATCAGGTGTTTTAGACAGGCAAAGTTATACAGCTTTACAAAGTTAAACAAATGCAACATAAAAGAATGTGACACATTTTTGCATCATTAACACATGTTCCATAGCATAAATGAATGTAACATATCTTAAACTAATATTCTACAACATTTCCCCCTTTTTGTCTAACTAAAATGAAAAGTGTTAGCTTTAACATAGTAAAACTATATACAAAAAAACCAAGTTTTCAAGTAAGAATTACATTTATAGTATTCAATCCATTTGTATTTAGCAAATTTAGATAAAATATCCTGCTATAGAGATTTTCATTGGTATGGATTGGTTTATTGATACAAATTTAAGGTCAGTTTTGTTATGCTGTGCATATGTATTTCTGATCTTGATTAAGGTGTTGTGTTTGTGCGGCTCATTTAAAAATGTAATGTATAATTAAGAAATATAGTTTAATAGATAATTATAATAGTCAAGCTTATAGTCATGTTAGATTTTCTAGATGCACAGAGATATTTCAGGTGGATAGACATTCTTCAAACTTTCAGAGACCTTCAGAATATGGCATTTAAAATGTTTTAAGAATTTAGGACTTTTCATGACAATGAGACACATCTGCTCCTGGCAGCACCAATTACTTCAAGAGGAAGATGGGCATTGAAGAGACTCCTCATGGAGTTGGTTAGCCATTTGGGCAAGAAACTGCTCTTGCCTGGACTGCTTGATAACTGAACATGCAGGACCCACAGAGAGATGAACTTGCCTAAAGGTGAGAAAGGGCCTGTTGGGTTCCTGTTTCATGAAAGAGTCTGCAAGACATTCTGCAGGGCACAAAAGAAAGTGACTGACAAACTGCCGATACAGGCAGAACTGTCTTTGAAATTTCCTACTTCATGGAAAAGTCTGCCGGATACTATGGGCCTGTAGGCTAAAGATGAATGCCCCAGCGGTACAGAAGAGCTTTGGGTGACTGTCCAGGCAGTGAGATGTCTCTGTCAATTCTAGAGTTTTGGAAGTTGCTTACAATGTGCTTCCTGTTTACTTAGGTAATATTATATCCTTCTGGAGTCTTTGATATAGTTGAAGAATTTATAGTTACAGTTTTCCTTAGTTATGATAAAAGAACTGTTATTCTTGCTTGATACCTGTTTTGTTGTATGTAATTTTACTATGTTAAAATTAAAACCTTCCTTTTTTATTTACACAGGAAAGGGAAGGTGATATGGGATTCCCCTTTGTATGTTGTGATTACCATTAATGAATAAAGAAACTGCTTTCGACCTATGGCAGGGCAGAACTTAGGTAGGTGGGGAAAACTAATTCATGTAGCCCTGCCGGAGACAGACACCAGAACTTTAGCCGGTAAGCCATAGCCATGTGGCGATACACAGATGAATAGAAATGGGTTAAATTAAGATGTAAAAGTTAGCCAATAAGAAGTTAGAGCTAATGGGCCAAGCAGTGTTTTAAATAATACAGTTTCTGTGTGGTTATTTTGGTTCTGGGCAGCTGGGACGAACAAGTGGCCTCCTAATACAATACTCCATCATCTATCTTAGTGATTCCAAAGTTTTATACCTGATTTACTTTCTGTCATAACTAAGGAAAACTAAAGCTAACTATTTGGTCTTTTAATGCCATCAAAGACCCCAGAAGGATGTAATAGCACCTTACAACAGAGACATCGGGCCTCTAAAGGAAACTTTATCTAAATCTCTATCTTTCTGTAGAACTCAGGATTCAAAGGTTGAGGTGAAATCCTGCTAGTGCAGTAGCTAACCTCTGCTTGTTCCTGTTTCCCACTAAAGAACCCTCACTACACTTAGTTCCTCCTGTCAGTTAGTTGCTGACTCAGTCTCCTGACCCCAGGTTAATTTTATTTAATCAAACAAATGTAACAGGTCATTGCATGGGTAACAAAAGTAGCAGAAACAAATGTTAACACACCTTTACACAGTTAGAATAATATTTCACAACAGAAAGGCACACAACACACCAGTTAGTAAATTTGTTGATTCTGTTCACCAACTAATAATTTTTTTTGTGGTTGTTGAGACTTAATAAGCCTCTGCTTTCTCTGGTGATGGAAGGTAGATCTTAAAAATGAACTAGAGTAGCTGCATTTTTGTATTTTAATAATAAAATTTTGTGCTTTAATCCACTCAACTGCGCTGCCTCTATCACCACAAGGAGCTAGTTGGTTGGTGCCCTTGTCCTCAAGGGCAAGGTGTCTTTGTGCATGTGTATGCTCTGTAACAGACTAGAGGGACTTTATTAACATTAGACACCGTGCACAGCAGAACACTCCCATCAGAGATAAAGAGGGGCATTACTACATAAAGGTGGAACTTAGCTCTTCTGAAACTATTTTCAGTAGTTCATGTACGTGCACCTAACAGTAAGCAGCAGCAGCGATGCGACAAAGTAGACTAGCAAAAACAATGCAGCTGCTTTTAGTTTTAACTGGTTTAGCATAGAGTTTAAAGATTGCTTTTTTAATTTTAATTTTATTTCATATACATTGGTGTTTTGCCTGCACTTATGTCTGTATGAGGGCACCAGATCCCTGGAACAGGAGCTACAGACAACTGTAAGCTGCCATGTGGGTAATGGGAATTGAACCCGGGTCCTCTGGAAGAGCAGTTAGTGCTCTCAGATGCTGGGCCATCTTTCCAACCCCAGAATATAGTTTAAAGATTTTAAGCATGCAAGTTAACATAGTTTATTCATCCCAAGATGCAGAACATGTTACTCAGCAGTACTCACATATTCCTGGTGACATTTCCAGGCATCCCTTTTCAAAATATTTCCTCTATAGCAGTACTTTTTTTTCAAAACATTAAAATTTTTTTTTGTCATTTTCTGTTGTCCTTACTTAGACTTCTCACTAAAAGTATTCACCAGGATACTGTTGTTAATAACTTGCTATAGTGAGGCAAACTCAGTAAATTTAGAGCAATTTAACTTTTTATAGAAGAATATATAATTCATCTGTAAATTCAATGACTTTTTGAAGTGTGTTGTGAAAGATTACCCTGAAAACTTTTGTATAAAAGTAGAAGCTTTCATGGTGGTTTTTCAGCTTACCACAAAGGATTGAAAATATTTTCTTAACACTTTCACACCCTTATATTTATAAAATTTTAGTGTTAGTGAGATGATGTATTACAATGCTCTGTGCCTTGGTTGTAAAAACTTGCTCTTTGAATGTGTTTAGCGCTGTTTGTAAGTTTCTATGTTCTCTGATAGAGGACAGATCTTAAAAGTTTGTGGCGTTCAGGAGTTTTGTGTTTTAGCCACAGAACCACCTCTTCCCTGGCGACTGTTAGAAAAGCTTTCTTTAGTATTAATATTAAAGAAGTAATTTGATGCTGAGTATGCATTTGTCTTCTTTGGTCGTTTCTGTTACAACAGTGGCCAGCATGTATTTGACGGGTAGATTAGAACATGTGAGTGCTTTTCTCCAGCTGTCTAGTAAGTCTCTCACTGCAGTTTCCTTGCTCTTCTCGTTTCTTATTCTTCAGCACCTTCCAAGGCATATGATGTCAAGAAAACTGCATTTTCCACCAATTGTTCTGATATATATCAGTCAAAACAAAGCAAAATACTGGGAGAACTAATGTTTCCTGGCACTGTCTGGATTTTTAGAGTTGCTCCTTTGATGTATATGGGGCAAAACAGAAAAGCTAGATTTTCCAAATCATTGTCATTACATTTAATGAAAATTAGTTCAATGCTTGATTCAATTCAGGACAGTAACATTATTGTCTGGGTTCTTAAATGGCTCGTTGGATGATGATTCGTTTTTAATGTGTGGGTGTTGGTGTATGTGCACAAGAAGAAGTCAGAGAACAACTTGGGAATTCTCTCTCCTATCATGTGGGACTCAGAGACTGAACCAGGTTGTCAGACTTGGTGGTAGATAGATGCCTTTACCCATCTTGCTGTCCTGTCAGCTCCAAAATATGTGTTCTGAAAAGCCATGCACATGAATATTGGAGAAATTAGAATAGGATCAGACTTTTAAACAAAAGAGTAAGAAAATTTGTGATTAATAAAGTTGTGATCACTAAGTCTCTTGGCAGTTGTGCCCAACATCACAAACATGTCTGCACTTGCAGCCTTGATTAAATCCTCAAGGCTTGATTTTTTTTTTTTCTTTGAGATGGCCTACCTCTGCCTCCTGAGTGCTGGAATTAAAGGCCTGTACCACTACTACCCAACATGTATAATTTTGTTTTGTTTAATGAGTTGTTAATATGTACTTGATGGACAAGAAATCCTTAGTCCTGCTCAAGGGAGTGCCAGAAATGAAGGAATGGTAAGCAGGAGTTATAGGTGGCAATGGTTACCAACTGCACTTTAAAAGCTACATTTATACATACTATTTGGCTTTAGTATTGCTTCCTTTTAAAAACCTCATTTTTAAAAAAAAAGATTGGTTAATTTTTATGTGCATTAGTGTTTTGTCTGTGTGTATTTCTGTGTGAGGGTGTCAGATCCCCTGGAACTAGAATTAAAGACAGTTATAAGCTGCAGTGTGGGTACTGGGAATTGAACCCAGGTTCTCTGGGAGAGCAGTCAGCGCTCTTAACTGTTGAGCCATCTCTCCAGCCCCTGTATTGCTTTCTAATAGTGGGAATTTCCTCCCTTTCCAAATAAAATGTTATGAGCTACCAAATGTAAAGTAGAACAGAGAAGTATTAATTAGATTGTCCTTAACCATCCATATCCATCCATAATACTTATGCATCCCTCCCCCCCTTTAAAAGGTAAGTACGCATTTGCTGGCGGGGGTAAGATGAGGCAGCTATTTGACACCCCCCCAAAGTGTTTACTTAAATCCCTGAAGGGCAGATTTTTCTGGGTGAAATAGAAAGCAGGCATTGTTGTGAGACAATATAAGCTTAGGCTGGCCTCTTAAATCATCTATCTGCATTTGTTCTAGGATATGTGCTCACATCTGAAAATTGGTGGACCTAGAGGCCTCACGATGAGAATTTATCATGCAGTGTTGTCACCCTGGGTCTGGGTTCCCTTAGTATGATTCTTTCTGGTTCCATCCATTTACCTGGAGAACAATGCCATTGTATTTATTTTGGTACTTCCCTCCCCTCCTTCCATGTGCAATAAACAAAATTATTTTAAATGAGCAAAAATTTATGAGCTACATTTATCTTTCTTTGCTTTGCTGAGTATCAAACTCTGATTTTGTCTGTATTCCCAGCTTCTCAGCTAACATTCTCAGGTTAGGAAACTTGTTCAAGCTGTTGGGAATGGAGAGTCAGTACAATATATCAATGTGGGTTCGTATTTACTCAGTGGGAATAGCATATATAATATTTAAAGACTTTTGAATGCTTCAGAATTATAAAAACTTGCTTTTTACTCTTTATTTTTTAACAGGATGGCTTAAATTCCTTGGTCCTTGACTTGGATTTTCCTGCTTTGAGGAAAAATAAAAATATAGATAATTTCTTAAATAGATGTAAGTATATTTATTTTTACTATTAATGTTTGGACACATAGCTGAGCTTTAAATGAGATGTGTTTTGGTACTTATATCTCTTAACTTTGTTAACCTATGACCTAGTCACCGTACTATTGCTGTGAAGAGATACCATGACCAAAAGATCTCTTGATTACAGTTTCAGAGATTTAGTCCATTATGGCAGGAAGCTGAGTGACATACATTATGCTGGAGCAGTAGCTGAGAGTTGGATCCTGATCTGCAGGTCAAAAGAAGGACATTGGGCTCAGCATGGACTTGAAACCCAAAGCCCACCTCCAGTGACATGTTTCCTCCAATAAGACCACACCTCCTAATCCTTCTAATCCTTGGAAATAATGCCACTCTTGGTGACTAAACATTCGGATATATGAGCCTATGGGGTCATTCTTCTCAGTTTATTGAACTTGCTTGTATTAAGTGTGCTTTTTGTTTCATTTAAAAATAACATTTTGTATTTTCAAAGTAACTTTGCTGAACTAAGTTACAATATGTAAATTAAATAAAATTTAAAAGATTAAATTTATAGAAATTGTTAAGACCCTATAACTTGGTTATGCTTGATCTAAGCAAAATTTTAAATTATTGTAATTCTATGACTTTGCTTTTATTTACCCAGAAGACTTTGATAAGCTTTGTTTCAGTAATTTGTGTATATTAAGTCTTGTTAAGGAAAAATTATGTAATAGCAGTTAGTATCATGTATATATATATGGTTATCCTTTTTTTTTTAAAATATTTATTTATTTATTATGTATACAATATTCTGTATATGTGTGTATGCCTGTAGGCCAGAAGGGGGCACCAGACCCCATTATAGATGGTTGTGAGCCACCATGTGGTTCATGGGAATTGAACTCAGGACCTTTGGAAGAGCAGGCAATGCTCTTAACCTCTGAGCCATCTCTCCAGCCCTATATGGTTATCCTTAATGTTTGTTAGTATTATGTTGAAATTAGTAGATTCTGAAAATATATTCTCAAAGTGAGTTGGGCATGGTGGATTATCTTGTATGTAGCAATCCAGGAGGCTGAGTCAGGAGGACTATTGCACATTCAAGGCTAGCCTAGACTACAAAGCAAGGCAGTCTCCAAAAAAGGAAAAAGTTAATCCAAGGGTCCTGGAGATGGCCCAGCTATTAAGGACTTGAGTTCAGTTTCCAGCACCCAGGTCAGGCAGCTCACAACCACCTGTTACTAACTCCTGGGGAATCTGATGCCCCCTCGTCTGGTTTCTGAGGGCACCACACTCATACATACAGACCCACACTCTTAAATATATAACGCAAAAAACTTAAAATTCTAAAAATGTCTAATAAAGGGGGGGAGGAGAAAGTTTCAGAATTAATGCATCCTCTTTATTCTCACAGCTAAATCCTTTATTTTGGAATGGTCAGTACTAGGGTATTTTTCAATTTAATAGTTACTGTAGTAGTTGATATTTTTGAATTGAATATATGATTGCTGCCTTTTAAAGCATCATTACTAAATTTGGGAATAAAAGTAATTTCATTCCTTCCTTTCTTCTCTTTTGAGATAACATCTAGTAATATCCTTATGTTTAGCCTCCTGGTCCTGGGTGACATGCCTGACTTTGTGATTGCTTTTTGCCACGATTGATTAAGAATCAGGATTGTCTGGGTCCTTGATGTCTCTTGCATACAGAGGAGTGAGAAGCGGAAACAGCTTTAGCAGTTAGTGATCTTCATGAACATGTGCAAACAAATCACCAGAGCTTGGTTCCTTGATGCAGAGATAACATGCTTCTAGAGTTTTTATTTCGGTTCTGGGGGATAGAACCTAGGACCTCACATGTTAACTAAGCGTCTGTCACCATACTACACTGATTCCCACATTTGAAGTTTTAAATAGAATCCTTTAAAGGACTAACAGGATCAGCTGAAAATTCTAGAATCTAGAAGTAAAAATGTTTACAAATATGATGACTATTTTAAATATTTCTAATGATTGCTATTAAAATATGGTGATCTTTCTATTATAGATGAGAAAATTGTGAAAAAAATCAGAGGGTTACAGATGAAAGCAGAAGATTATGATGTTGTAAAAGTTATTGGCAGAGGTGCTTTTGGTGAAGTTCAGTTGGTAAGGATTTGTTTGTCTCTTACTACCTTCTTGTTTTGTTTTTGTTTGTTTGTTTGTTTTGAGACAAGATTTCTCTGTGTATCTTTGGCTATCCTGGAACTCAACTCTGTAGACCAGGCTGGCTTCAAACTCACAGAGATCTGCCTGCCTCTGCTTCTTAAGTGCTGGGATTAAAGGCATGCACCACCATGCCCAGCTGAGGAACTAGTTTTATGTCTTTGATGAAGTCATTCTATCCTTGTGAACCTCAGTGCTCCCATCTTTCAAAAGAGGTAGCCTGTTACTAACAGTATTCCACCTTTAAAACACAGTGATTTGGAATAATGCCAGTTTGGTTTCACATGTGATCTGCCTATAAATTAGTACTATACTACATTATACTCTGGCATTATATTGTATGAAAGCTGTAATAATTATTAAGAAAGGTCATGATGGCAAATGTCTTTAATCCCACCCAGCACCCAGGATATCGAGGCAGACCAATCTCTGATTTCAAGGCTAGCCCGGCCATACAATGAGTATGATATATATATGTATGTATGTATGTATGTATGTATGTATGTGTGTGTGTGTGTGTGTATACATATGTATGTATAATATGTACATATCTTATATATACACATATATCACAATGAAGAAACTCTTTGGAGGTAAAAGTGTAAATATTCTAACTCAACATTAAATTGTGCACTTATATTAAATGAGGCATTATAATGGTTATTCTGTTTTGAATTCTTAAGCATGAGGTCCAGTGTTTGTTCTTAGATTCTAGTTCTGTTCTTTGAACCTACAGTGTTTTATCCTCTTGATGGCAATGAGAAACAGTGACCACTTTAAGTGTAAGTTCTTCTCTAAGTTCTGACCTGAAGAACAGAGATAGGAGCACCTATTTTATGAGGGTTACTGTGGAGGATGACAATTAAGTTAATTACTAAGTCATGCTGCCTAGAGTACTTCCTAAGGGCTGTTTTTTTATTATTTTATTGCTTATTTTATATATAGAGCTAAATCACATGTTTCATACAAAAATATTGTTTTTTGCATACTTATAATTTATACTACTTACAGAGAGATTACTAGAATTTGGACTGGATTTTGAATAGATCTTGACTTATCCTTGTTTTTTTTTAGGTTGTTTGCTTTTTGGTTTGTATTTTTTAAATAGGCTCTCTTACATTCTAGGCTGGCTCTAGAATTCAGTATGTAGTTGCTGATGACCTTGAACTTCTGATCATCTTCCACTTTTCCAAGTACTGTACTTACAGGGCATTGCTCCTCATTCTCTGTTTTAATGATTCTTTTTTTTTAAAGTTTTATTTATTTATTATGTATACAACATTCTGTCTCGATATATGCCCGCACGCTAGAGGAGGGCGCCAGATCTCAGTACAGATGGTTTGGTTGTGAGCCACCATGTGGTTGCTGAGAATTGAACTCAGGACCTCCAGAAGAGCAGCCAATGCTCTTAGCCTCTGAGCCATCTCTCCAGCCCCTTGTGCCCTGTTTTAAATTGTGTTGGGGATCTAGCCCAAGGCTATACATAAGCTAGGCAAGCACACATGTATTAGCTGAGGCACATTTATTAGTCAAACTGGTCATGTTTTGTTTTGTTTTAAGACAAGATCTTTCTGTGTAGACTAGGTTGACCTTCCAGCTCACAGAGATCTGCATGCCTCTGACTCCTGAGTACTGGGATTAAATATTAAATGCACATGCCACTGTGTCTTGACCCAACTTTCCATGTTTTAATGTTGGAGTAGTTATTGTTCTTGTAGGGAGGAAAGGGGCCTGCTTTTCGTCCCGGCCGCGCAGCTAGTTTAACCCCAAAATAATCACACAGAAACTGCATTCATTTAAACACTGCCTGGCCCATCAGTTCCAACCTCCCATTGGCCAACTCCTACATCCCAATTCAACCCATTTCCATCAGTCTGTGCATTGCCACATGACTGTGGCTTACCAGCAAGATTCTAACTGGCGCCCGTCCCAGGCAGGAGATCCATCACATCTGCCGCACTACCCTTCGTCCCCAGCATTCTTGTCTGTCTCTACCCTGCATATCTAAGTTTGCCCTATCAAAGGCCAAGGCACTTTCTTTATTCAACCAATGAAAACAACCATAGAAGGACCTCCTACACCATTTCCTACTAATGTCATTATGATGAAGGTGTCAAAGGGATGGAAAAAAAATATGTAGGTATAAGATTTTATTTTTCTTGTTGCTGTTACCAAAATCATGAAAACAACATTTTAAAATGAAAACAACATTCTATGAATCTGGTGCCTGACGCAAGAGCTGTCTTAATTTACTTTGGCTTTGCTTTATTACCTTAGACAGATTCCTTTAAAGAGTAGTAAGATTATAAAGGAACCTCCATGTGTTTCTTTTCTTCTATTTTGAAGATTAATTTTGTATGTAGTAAATTAGTATGGTGGGTATAGGGGGAGAATATTTCAATTTAACACATCTTCATAATGTGTTTTGTTTTTTTGCAAGTTAATTGAAGGAAGCTTCATAATAGCACAAATTTTTCTTTCCATATGAAATCTTTTTCTAGTTAAGTTGAAAGAAGGGGTTAGGTTATCACAGAGGACAATGTTAACTAATTTCTATAAGTAGTTCCATTCTAAGGGTAATTGTGTTATAGTACTGATATGCCATAGCATATAAGAGCATTGTTTCTGGAGTCAGTAGCAGTATAGGGCTGGAGAGATGGCTCAACAGTTACGATTACTTGCTGCTCTTCCAGAGGACTCAGGTTCAGTTTCCAGCATTGCATGAGATCTCGAGTCTGTAACTTGAGTTCCAGGGGATCCAGTGCCCTCTTCACCTCTACAGGAATTGCATACACAAGATTCACATACATATATACGTGTTGGCAGGCAAAATACTCATATATATAAAATAAAAAAAATCGGGGTTTGGGGAGGGGAGGCTGGAGAAATAGCTGAGTAGTTAAGAGCATTGGCTGCTCTTGCAGAGGATACATGTTGAATCGCAACACTTAAATGGTAGTGCACACTGTCCATAACTCTAGTTCCTGGTATCTGACACTCTTCTGGCCTCTGTGGGCATTGCATACGTGTGGTGCACAGACAAACATGCAGGCAAACCACCCATACACATAAAAACTTAAAAATTATAGTTAAAAAAGAATAAAGAACAACAAAAAGCAGTAGCTTCTCCACTAGGGCCTTTGACCTTAATAGTAAAACTTCAGTAGAAATTTTTGTGTGTAATTAATTTCTGGTACTGTGGGAGAAGAGTCGGTGTTGACTACTTCTGTTTCTAGCCTATAGGACATTGGTTTCCTGTCACCCAGGCTAAAGCTCTCTCATCTTGGAGTAGCATTAGTAACAACTTAACTTTAGAATGTTTTTGTAAGTACTATATTGGATTGCACATACATGTCTCTTAGTGTGGTTCTGGTTCTACATAGTGGGATTATTGCCAGGTTTCTTGTCAGATATTTAAGTGGGTTTTACTTTTGAATAATCAGGTCTTATCTGAGTTTTAGATGTGCATATGTATATTATTTTTGTGGGGCCACCATGGCAATACAAGGCTTCCTGAAAAACAACAGAAATTTCATACCAGTTCGTGTGAAGTTTGGGAACCAGCTTATTGGTATTCTTTATTTTGATGATTAAAAAACATTTGAGATTATTTGACACTTGCAAAAGTGTCAGTTAAAATCTTCCCTGGCAGCCCGGTGGTGTAGGTGGCAGCACATATCTTTAATCTCAGCACTTGGGAGGCAGAGGCAAGGTAGGTCTTCGAGTTTACAGAGTGAGTCCAGGACTGCAAGGGCTACAAGAAGAAACCCTGTCTTGAAAAAACAAAAGCAAAAACAAAACAAAAACAAAAGCCTGGCTTGCAAGATAGCTCAATAGGTAAAGCTGGTAACCTAAATTCAATCCTTTGAACTTGTATAAAAATGGAAGCAGAGAGGCTTCTTATCTTACAAGAAGTTGCCTTCTTATCTCTGCATGTGTATAGTGATGTTTTGTTTATGTTTTATTAAATAAAGCTTGCCTAAAGATCAGAAGGAAAAAGCTAAGCCACTAGAGGTCAGGCAGTGGTGGCACACATCTTTAATCTCAGGATTTGTGAGACAGAGGCAGCTGAATATCTGTGAGTTCAAAGCCACCCTGGGCTACACATGATCAGTGCAGAAACAAATCCAGGTGGTGGTGCCTCACCCCTTTAATCACAGTACTAGGGAGTCATATTCTTTTAATTCCAGCGCTAGAGGGAATGTAAAATGGGAGGAGAGAGAGGCTTAGTCTGCGTCACCCCAGTCTTGATAGAGTAAGACTTCTCTAGTGGCCTTGGCTGCTTTGCTTTTCTGGTCTTCAAATTGAGCCCTAATATCTGTCTCTGGGTTTTATTATTTGTGCTACGCATGTGTGCTCTGGCACCTCCCCACCCCAAAAACATCGCACAGTAATAATAATTAAAATAAAATAGTGACTGAAGAGATGGCTCAGCAGTTAAGAGTCATAATTAATATCTTTTTCCTTCCTCCCTTATGCTTATTTTTTTTTAAAGAAAATCTTAGCTTCTGCCTTCATACTACTTTAGTCTACACTTTTCTTTTTTCGGTATTCATTGCTTTTCAAAGCTACTTTTCCATTACTCAGTCATATATGAATGCCTGCTCTCTATTCCACTTTTGCTCGGTGTTTCACTGGAGTAATGACCTCAAGTTGTGAAATGCTCATGGAGAGAATATCAAGACCATGCTTATTAAATGGTCTGCATATTCTTCTGTGTATGCTCAGCTGGACTGATATTACTATTTGGCAGATATTTCCTCATACTTTTATACCCTTATATTCTCAGGTACCATGTCTATTCCCACTCCTGGTTTGGGCACATTGAGTAGGCTTAGGGGCTTTTATATCTTATAAGTTGGTTTTTCTGCCTGTCCCTATGTTGAGGAAAGAAAATTCTAGATCTGATGTAACTAATACAGATACCTCTAAATGAACCCCTTACTGCTTAGTTGACTAAATTAGTATGACTCCTTTATTCTGGCCTGCTAGGATCTCTTGAAATGCCAGCGTTCATGGGGCTGGAGAGATGCTTAGCAGGTGAGAGTGTGGAGTGTGAAGCTGAGGATGCCCCTTGACTCACAAGCACCTGTCACTCCAGCTCCAGAGACTGATGCTCTTTCTGGCCTCTGGAGGCCCTGGAATCACTTCAGTGCCTCTTTATACGTAGGTAATTAAAAAGAAGTGCCTTTAAATGCCTCCTTTCTCGGGTTCATTCTAGGCCAGCTGCTCAGAGCATGCTCTGTTTCCTGTATGCCTTTTCATCCTGCAGTCTGACTCTGTGTCTCAGTGCTCACTTTAAAGAGAACGTAGGTAGTTACCACCTTCTATAAGGGTGGAATTTCTTCTCTGTGTCTTTAATTAATGTTGCTTTATTTATTTATCATATTATGGTTGTAGTTGATATGTTGATATTTTGATTCCGTGTGTGTGTGTGTGTGTGTGTGTGTTTTAAAGAACTGTCTTTCAAGTATTTTGACCTTCTTGCCAGTAATTGCAAGGTAGCTGTTCATCTGAAAAGATTCATTCATACCTGGGGATATTATCTTCTTTAGTAAAGTACACAGCTTATGTAGAATTTCCTTAGAGAAGCATAGAGAAAAGAAGAACCCTTCCCATATAGCCATTGTCAGCTCATTATTGCATTGTATGCATGTGTATGTGTTATTGGTTTTTTTTTTTTTTTTACTTTTTGCTCTTTTGATGTCCCACCACCCAGCTCCCAAATAAATACACATGGAGGCTTATTCTTTTTTTATGAATATCCGGCCTTAACTTGGCTAATTTCTAGCAAGCTTAACTTATCTCGTCTACCTTTTGCCTCCTTTCTCTTATTTCTATATAACTTCTTTCCTTACTCCTTGTCTGGCTGTGTAGCTGGGTGGCTGGCCCTTTCTTTTCTCGTTCCTTGATCTCTTGCTTCCCAATCCTTCTTCTGTTTATTCTTTCTGCCTCCAGCCCCACCTATCCTTTCTCCTGCTTTGCTATTGACTGTTCAGTTCAGTTCTTTTATTAGACCAATCAGATATTTTAGACAGGCAAAGTAACACAGCTTCACATAGTTAAATCCACTTAAATAAAAGAATGGAACACATCTTTGCACCATTAACCAAATGTTCCACAGCATAAACAAATGTAATACACCTTAACATAATATTCCACAGCATGTATGTGCATGTGTGCGATTTTCTAATACTCTTCATGTAAACTCAGATTCTTGATTTTTTAAATGTAAAGCTGGACCTGTACTCTTCATAAAGTTATTTCTGAGCTGCAAAATTTATCTCTCTGCCTCTGATGTTTTCATAATTCTTGTATCTGCTGTTCAGTCTTGTCTGCTATAACACAAAGCATAAGGACATTGTTTTACTTGTACTTTAGTGAAGGTTTCATTAATATGAGGCTAGTCTAATATACACAATGGATTTTCTTATAAAATATGATTTTATTTTATAAAAATAAAAAAATAAATTTGATAACATCAAATGACGTGCCCTAGATAGAGTGACTTTCAGAATTGTTCATAGGGTTCCAAGAATATCCTAAGCATGCTCTCTAGTTTCATTTAGGAGCACCTCACCTGTTTACGTCTGTCTACCTTAAAAAGAAATACATCTTAACTATAGAACATATAAGGGGGAGAAAAGACCCTTCTTTTCTTTTCTTTTAAGTTAAGATATATTTCTTAAACTTCATCAGCTAGGGTATGACCATGGCTAGTATTTCAGCCCTCCCATCCTTTTTCGTGTGTGTGTGTGTGTGTGTGTGTGTTCCTCCTACATACATAGACACTCAGTTGGATGGTGTTTTATACTCATGTATTTTTAAGATTAAAAATGAGGATTTTAACAGTCTTTTTCTGTAACAAATAGAACTGTTAGAAGTGATTTTAATCCTTTAAATACTAAGACTAGTATTGGGACACATGCATCAGTTCATGGTAGAATGAGCCTTATTTCATTTGTCTGTGGTAGAGTTAACTAATGTTGCTATTGACTGTATTCTGTATGCTAAATTTATAGTCATTACCTCTCATTTTGTCTTTGTTGTGAAATTTAGAGGAATTTAGTAAGTTGGCTATCTAGCTCATAAATATCTCTCTTTGCCCAGGTTTGATTAATATGAACCCATGTTTTTAAACATTACTTTGTTCAGCGTGATAACGAATAGCTACTATGTCTGACTGTTTGTGTATCTGTCCATCTATATTGAATAGAGAAGGAGCTGGAGAATAAAGGGGAATCTACAGAGATGCTGAGGGAAATTATGATAGAATAACTCAGAGACATCCTCAGAGGAAGATAAGTGGAAACCAGCTTTCCTAAAGTAGCAGCACTTTATTGTGCTCCTTTGTCACATCACTGCTAATGAATTTAAAAGGTATGGTGTAGACATTCGGCATGAATAAGACTAATGTCTATGAGTTATGTCAGAGATGAGAAGCTTTTGGTCCCCATCCTGTACTGTGAGCCAGCAATCGTCCTAGTCAAGAATTTAAATGAAATTCAGCCTTAGAGTCCAAATATTTTTAATGCGTTCATTCCAAGTCTTGTAATACTGCATGGATAGAGATAGCGATGTATTGAATTTGTTGAATTGGACAGTTCAGCATTGTGCCAACCTTTGGATACTTCATAGTAAAGTCATGATTCTGTTGAAAGATGCAGGCAGCACATGTGTGAGACCACCAAAGCGTGTGGGACTTTAGTAAACTGGAGAGTAACTTGTACCAACCAAAGATGACCTCAGAAATCATCTATAGTGTAGACTTTTTATTCAGATGAATGGTTATCCACTTTCCACCAGTTAATAGATCCCTTTTAGCCTCTGTTCTTAGCTCTACCAGACAGCAAAATTCTCAGAATTGTGTATGTCATGGTCTTAAGTATAAATAATAAAAAAAATAGCAAGTTAATTGACTCTTAATGCTCTGTGTGTTGCTTTCTCTAATGAAGTTAGAGAACATTCAAAATTCAGTTTGTTTTTAGAGTAAGTGAAGGCTTGAAAAATGGCATAAATATGTGTAGCAGAGAAGTGCCTTAGCAACTTCTAAAAATTTGTTCATAGTTTTTTATGGTTATTCAAGATAATCTGGTGATTGAACACAAGCCAGTTAGAAAGCAGCGTCCACTGTGGTAGTGTTTCTAGCTTTACACCTGTCATTCTTTAACCCTGAATTCTGCCCTTTGTTTCCATATTTCTTTCTGGTGTGTTTATTTTCAGTGTTCTATAAATTTTATATCACTCTGCAGATCGTGTAAAGAATTGTTATTACAGCCTAAGAACATGATACAGAAGATGGATATAAGCTACAGTAATTGTTACACATGGTTGGCTCATTGCAGTTAAATTTTTTTATGTACAGTTACAGCATTTCAGAATACTTCAAATTTCAAAACATTTTAAAAGGAGAAATGATGTAATAATGTTTTATATATTCTATCAAATTACTAACATGGAGTATTACATTTTTCAGCTGAAAATAGATTTATAGTTTTCTTTCTCTAGTTAGTTTTTGCTTCATTAATTTTCCAAGTTCATTTATTTAAGATGCACACATTTTGAATTATGTCCCTCTTCCCCCATTAGTGTGGGGCTCAATATGTATGTAGTGCAGGTTGGCCTGCAACTCATGAAGATTACTCTGCCTCTAGAGTGCTGGGGTTTAAAGTTGTGTACTAATACTCCTGGCTCTCTTATGTCTTGATGTATTATTTCTTTTATTCATATAAAAGACTGTCTTTGCTGTAAATCTGCTTCACTATTTGTTGACCGAGGTTTCTGTCCTACCTGGTCCTGCAGTCATTCAGTCCCAAAGAAATGCACAGAGGTCTACATTAATTATAAACTGATTGGCCTATTAGCTCAGGCTTCTTATTAACGCTTATAACTTACATTAGCCCGTAATTCTTGTCTGTGTTAGCTACGTGGCTTGGTACCTTTTTCAGCAAGGCAGTCCCATCTTGCTCTGTGTCTGGGTGATGACTGCAGACTGACTCTTTCCTTCTCCCAGAATTCTCTTGTTCTCATTGCCCTGCCTCTACTTCTTGCCTGGTTGCCCCTCCTATACTTCCTGCCTGGCTACTGGCCAATCAGCATTTATTTAAACAAGTACAAGAAACAAATCTTCACAGGGTAAAACCATTGTCCCACAGCAACTATTTACATTTCTATTATAACTTTATCCTTATTGTTTTCCAGGACAGATTAACTTGCCTTCACTTTAATCTTCAGCTTATTTGGTTTATATCTAAACCATATAAGTTTATACTTGCTTTTTAATTTTTTGATAATTCATTAATGGGTATATTTAGTCCTTTATATTTTTACACATATTTTAGAGAGCTTAAAATTACCTTGGAGGCCACAGAGTCCAATCTCTTTAATTTACTCATTTTGTCTTTATTTTTCAAATTTATTTGTGTTCAGAAACACTGAATATCTCTCTCTCTCTCTCTCTCTCTCTCTCTCTCTCTCTCTCTCTCTCTCTCCCTCCCCCTCCCTCTCCTCTCTCTTTCTCTCTCTCATTTTGAGACACGGTTTCTCTGTGTAGCCTCGGCTGTCCTGGAACTCTGTAGACCAGGCTGGCCTTGAGCTCAGAGAGATCTACCTGCCTCTACTTCTCAAGTGTTGGGATTAAAAGTATGTGCCTGGCTGGAATTTCTCATTTATAAATCAATGTTTGTTAAAACCCTCTGAGTTTTCATTTCTTACTGTACTTATTTTTCAGTGATAGAATTTCTAATTGATTTTTATATTTCTATTACGTACTTTTTTAGTTAAGCATATTTCTGAGAGCTATTTTTGCTTAATTTATTTTGTTTTTTTTGCGTTTTTATTTAAAAAAAAACAAACTTAAAGCCAACCTAACATCTTTGGGAGTCATTTCTTTTGGCTGCTTTTTTCTTGATGACAAGTCATGCTTTCCTTTTTATCTCTTCCTAAGTTTTAAGTTGTTGGCTAGATTTTATGGACATGGGGTAGAGTTTTTGAGGTTTGAGTTAATTTCTTTGAAGAATGTTGGTTTTCATTCCGATGATCTGTTCAGTGGCTTACTGGTTGGTCATCATTAATTTGTGCAAACTGTTTTAAACTTTGTCAGAGTAGGTGTGTGGAAAGAGCAAGTATTGTTGCTGTCAAGTCCTTTTCCCTGAGTAGGGCTCAGCTCAACCTCTAGCTAGACTGCTCCCTTCTGATGGTTAGATTTGCTGTTAGGTTTTGTTAAGTAGTAGTAGAACAGGCCTTTCTCAAACTATGGGTTGCGACCCTTTGGGGGTTGGATGACCCTTTCACAGGGGTCACATATCAGATATTTACAATTTGTAACTAACAGAAATTATAGTTATAAAGTATTAAGGAAAATAATTGTGTGGTTAGGGGTCACCACAGCTTGGCTAACTATATTAAAGGGTCACAGCACAAGGAAGGTTGACAACCACTGTTTTGTTTGTTTGTTTATAGTTTGTACTCCTAAAGTGTATCAGCTGCATGCATGCTCAGGAAATTTGCAAGGTATTCTTCAGTTTGCTTGTGTTTTTGTCCTGCTATCAAACCTGTCATAGTTGCTCTGGCAAACCTGGGATATTTTCTCTCAGGTGACTTCTGTGCTTTACCTACCCAGCAGAACCCAGCTCCTCATTTCATTTGCTTTCTAATCTTGGTGCACCAGCCGCCTCCCTTTGCCACTTCCCCACAGCTCAGCAGTGTCGCTGTGCTCTGCTTAGGAAGCTGTTGCTGCACACCAGTTATGTTGTTTTTAAACTGTTTGTAGACCATTATAGAGTAGACTTAATGAGTCAGTTAATTATGTGCTGCTCATTTTACAAAGCTTTGGTGGAAACTATTGCCTTAATACCATTTGATGGTAGTTTATAGTGGGAGGGCTAGCTGGTTCCTGCTGTGCCATTATAACCAGAAGGATATGATTTTAAGTGATGATTGCTTATATTGATTGTGCTAGGAATTGTCATTTTATAAGAGATTTGTTAAAATTCACTCAAAATTACTTGGTTTTGTTAGGAGAAAAAATTTTCTGTATTAAATAGAACATTTTATTTTAAAATTTTTATTATATTTATATAGTATTTGATTTGCAAATTATTCTGTTTTCTTCCCAGTTTCTTCTGGGAAAGATGTGAGCATTCTTTTGATTTACTTCACTTTTAATCAATAAAAATATGATTCTATATGTAGATAATATTTAGCAAGATTAACTAGAATATTACTATTGAATCTTAAAACTGGAAAATCAACTGGCAAATGTGGCATACACTTTTAATCCCATCACTCCATGAGGCAGAGGCAGGTATGTCTCCAACTAAAAGATTATCCTGGTCTACAAAGCAAGTACCAGACCAGCCAGGGCTATATAGTGAGAACTTTTCTCAAAAACAAAACAAAATCCTGAAATTTTAGGCGGTCAGTCATAAAGTCAAGGAATTATTTTTTATATATCCACTCATCAGGTATTATTTTAGTATCTGTTTTATTTTTGCCAGCACTGGCAATTGAACTTATCACTGGGCATTAGAAGGGGACAAAACAGGCACAAAGAATCTCTGTCCTTACTAAGTCCACACTGGGGAGCCTGCAATAAGTAACAAGCATCGAAAGGGGAAAAAAAAAAAAAACCCAACAGATTGTAGGAAGAAAGTAAATGGAGTTATGAGGCAGCACTGAGATCCTTTACAGTTTTTAAGAAAATATTTATTGCCGACCTTCATTGAGGTTCTTGATTTGATTGGGTAGTCAATGAAAGCCTCTTTGAGGAGATTCATATTTCAGCTGAGTGGAGAAGAAGCTAGTGTCCATGGGTGAGAGGTGGAGTCAGGGACAGTGATGGGTTTTCTAGTGAGAAATATATAAAGAAGAAAGGTTTATTCTTCTGTTAGAAGGACTAAAGGACAATAGTTATGCTTCAGCTATAAACTAGAACATAGGGCAAGGTTTAAGTTATGAAATGGCTCTAGCTCTAGGCTAGTCAGCACTGTGGTCAAGAGCTTCTTTTCTTAGCTTCTTCCTTCAGCCCTGAGACCAGAAGAAGCTGGTGAGCTTCTCAGAGGGAAAGAACTGCAGGTGGACTTGGGTATTGGGGGCATGAAACCATGAAATCCACCTCTTTGAGGCAGGCTATGCTAATTGCGTATTTACAGATATAAAAGCAGTATATAGACTCTGGATGCAGAGTGCATCTCATTCAGTCCACAGGCAGCTTGCATTCTCTGTCTTATGTTTGCCATTTTGACAGGTACAAAGGATAGCCCACTGGGACTAAAACAAAATTGAGGCAGTGTATCAAACACATAGTGCTTGGCACATACTATGTAATGGTATTTTATGTTCTATTGGATTAAATTCTGGTGCTGAGAGATAGAGGACAATAAGATTTTTTGTTTTGTTTTTTCTTTTTCTTTGAAACATAGTTTCTCTGTGTTGCTGTGGCTGTCTTAGAACCAAGGTGGCCTTGAACTCACAGAGATCCACCTGCCTCTGCTTCTGCCTCCCAAGTGCTGGGATTAAAGGTGTTCACTGCCACCACCTGGCAAGTTATGTTTTTTTTTTTTTTTTTTAAAAAAAATGTAAGATTAGTAAGTGAAACAGCAAAACAAGGCAGAGAGAATGAATTAGGGACATACTAGCAGGAGAGGGAAACAGTGACTTAAGTACCTTGATCAGAGTTGGTGTTGCTGAGAAGGTAGTATTTGAACTGGGGTTTGAAGGAAGTTAGGAACTGAACTCAGGGAAAAGGACTTTTCATATGAAAGAGGCAAGCTGAGGAGTGACCAGAATTGGTTTGTTTATGTTACTCATTAGACTGAGTGAATGTAAAAGAGGAAAACTGATTTTGCTGGCAATTGGAGTAAAAGATCTTGAACTCCATTGGCGTTAATGGGAATAAACAGATATGGCTGGATGTAGAAACAAGTTAAAGGCTGTACTGTATCATTTTCTGACAAAGGAATTTTTAGCTTGTGCAGCTTGAATGATGGGACAGCCATTTACCAACTTGAGAATTGCTGTAGGAAAGAGATACATGCAAGAATAAACCTTGGGCATTTCAGTTTTGTATACCAGTTTTTATTATCTAGTATGTGTTAGCTGTTATATTTTAGACTGTATATTTCTTGGCTTTGTGATACTTTGTTATGTTTTGGGAATTAATAGTGGTTATAAATAGATGCCATTCTTACTCTGAAAAAATTTATTAAACAAAATAAGAATTGATCAAATATATTGTTGGCTGTTTTTTCTTAGAAATCTTTTAAATAGGATACTAAGAAAATATAAGAATGAGTTCATAAAATCAGGTTGCAAACTAATCTATTAAATTCTTAATGTTCAGATAAGTGATGTACATACACACACACACATACACATTTCAGACTAAAAGAAATGTCCCCGTCCTCCCCCCCAGTAAACATTGCCTGTTAAATAGTATCTTATTTTTTAAAAAATAAGGTTAGGTTGACTGAGGGAGTGGAGCTTTATAGATGAAGCTTTATTTAGCTGAAATGAGATTATTGCTCTTTTGACTAGATTTAAAACTCTGTTTCCTGAAATATTTGCCATTTATAAATGTTCTTCCTCATAAATGTTATACTTTTGCTTTGGGGGCTCGTTTTTGAGATGGTTTTACATGCATTTACTTGACTAAGGGTCAATTGTCTTGCTGCTAGTTCTTAACAGTACTGCAGCAACAGCATTCTCCTTGTCAATTAAAATATTGCTCATTTTTGGCTTTTTAAAAATTCACAGGTTCGTCATAAGGCATCACAGAAGGTTTATGCAATGAAGCTTCTTAGTAAGTTTGAAATGATAAAAAGATCAGATTCTGCTTTTTTCTGGGAAGAAAGAGATATTATGGCCTTTGCGAACAGTCCCTGGGTGGTTCAGGTAAGCATGCTAACTTCTATAAGTCTGTAGTT